>NC_140382.1:20862500-21120000 GCF_054491055.1 Hypomesus nipponensis | reverse complement strand
ACACATTTGAACCAACTCCATTTGACGGAAAGCTCTCATCCTGTCCTGACCCCACCTCTCATGGTCCTACGCGCTCCTCCCATCCCTTCTCTTTACTCAGAGCACAGAACCACATTTCCCATAAACCCTTGCCAGGGGCGCATTCCTGGGATCAAGCTGCCACAGGATGCAATAACCCAACGCCCCCAGGTGTGAGGTAAGTCAGAACGTCTGCTTTTCATGAGACTGCTGCAGAGCATGGCGGATCGTTAGATGAGTTTCGAGGGGCGGCAGAGGGGGGTGGGGACAGGGACGGGATGCCACTGCAGATGTGGCCTCTGCTGCCCCATCCTGAGGTCCCGACCCAACGACACACACTCTAGTCAGATGTTAACCGGATACCTGATTTTGGTATTCATCCTGGCCCACGCTAATTATAGCTTAGAGACAAATCCACTTCACCTCAAATAAACCTTTGATTGTTTGTCGATTTATTGTTAAATTGGTTATTTGTATGTTCATCCACTTACTCCCTGACTCATTCATTCATGAAGTCATCCACTCATTCAAACATGTCTTCATTCATCCAATCCCCCCTCACCTTGGGAGCGCAGGTCATGTGCATGCCCGGTACCGGCAGGGTGGTGATGTACATGGTCACACAGCGGTACAGGTACAACGTGCCAATCAGGAACAGGAAACGCCGGCCCGCGATCGCCCTGGCAACAAAGAGGCAGTGTTCAGGTTAGGGAAAATCAGCTGGACTAAGGATTTTACTGTATAAACCTGTTACACCTCATAGACACCTGTTTGACATATTCACCTGTTGGAACCATGAACCTGAAATTAACCTGTTCTACCTCCACATGGCTAAGCCCCTTGATACCAAACAGTTTGGTGTCAGTAGCTCATCACCAGAACCACCCCCACTACCAACTCCTCCCCCACCTCCTCCTTCTCCCCTCCCTCTCCTCCTCCTCTTCCCCTCCCCCCTCCCCCCTCTCCCCTCTCCCCTCCCCTCCCCCCTCTCCCTCTCCCCCGCCCCCTCTCCCCTCCCCTCCCCCCTCTCCCTCTCCCCCGCCCCCTCTCCCCCCCTCACCTGTATCTGTGGAAGAGCAGCTGCACCCCCCAGATGCCCACCAGCACCATCCCGTTCACCTCCGTCACCGTGAAGGCCCACTTCACCCGGTCCACGTAGTCAAAGAACTTATCCGGCAGCGGCGGGCTGCTCTCCTTGGCCGGCACGCGCTCGTGCACCACGGTGATGACCACGGTGGTCAGCACCAGGTTGAACACGGCATAAAGGAACGCCATCCCGGTCTTCCACCACTCCATGGGGGGCGGCCGGCCAGCTTTGGCGTCCGGTACGGAGATCTTGACGTAGTCCCGGTGGCGTCCCAGGGCCTTGCGGAGCCCGCTCGCCGCGTGGCGGCCTGGCCGGCCGCTGTCGTCGCCGCCGGGTTTGTGTGCGGGGCACGGCTTGGCGCCGTTGGGCTGCGCGCTACCAGCTGCGCAGCCACGACACCCACCACCACCCACGCCCACGCCATCTCTGCCCGGGGCGCCCTGGTCCAGCTGGGCGGAGCCAGGGGCTCTCTCTCCTGGAAGCTCTGGGGATGCCATGCGGGCCCAGACTGTTTGGTCCACGCCCACACACCGTGCCAGCCAATGAGCTCTCTCGTTCACCAGAAGCAGGAAGTGATTTTATGACGTTTCTTCACTGGCTTCTCCTCTGGGCCAGATTGCACCAAAGTTGTTGTTGTCGTCGTACTCCTTAGGGAAATAAAAGTTTAGTTATTAATTATAAATAAATAAGACATGATCGCAGCTCATTTGAAACAACCGGTTATTCTTATACCCTCATTCACCTGTCTGCTTTTGTATCAACCAGTGTTTGAATCCACTGGCATCCTGCCTTGGACAATGAGATCTGTTGAACCAAGCCTGCATCCCTTGCTGTCAGGATTAAGTGTAGCTATTTCTATTCAATGAATGAGGGCGGCCATTTTGGCTCAAGAGAGATAGAGAGTAAAACAGTCAATGGAGAGCCGAGTGTTTATGAATGGTCTTTCTGTGGGTGTGGCTTTCTAAGGGTTCCGATTGGATGGAGCCAAACACATGGGATGGGATCTGGATCTCAAGGACGACCAGGGAAGTGAGAAAACTGATGAACATGACAATCCACTTAAACGTGAATATCTCATTTGTTGATCCGTAAACCGAGACAGAATCGATGTCGGTTTATGAAATGGGACACTTCATCAAAAGGCAATCGTTCTAAATTTGAAACCTCATCATCTGCTGACACAAACAGTCCCTATAAAAAGGAAAATCAAAGAATAGCATTTTTGAAAAATGCAGAAGTTTGAATGACAACATACAGGGTGAAAACAACTCTTGATGCAGGGAACCTCCCCTGCCGGAGCTGTAAGCGAGACCTTGACCCCTCGACCCTTGACCCCACTCTACACTGGCGGGGGTGGCTACAGAGGACCTGGGAGCAAAGGCGCCAATATATGTCAAAAATACTGAGCACCCACGTGTGGCAGACTGCCAGTAGGATCCATCCCTGAGTTGAACGATTTTACGGCTTTATTATCGAGTTAATAGAGGCGTGTGATCGTCTCAGGCCACTGTCCATTTCCTAAGGTTCTGAAATGCTAATGCATTTTTTACTACCTTTTTTTTAAAGGGGCATGCGCCCCGCTTGGAGGCACACATAAATGGGCGACTCTGCCTGGGAGCTGAGAGGGGGGGAGATGGACAGAGCGAGCGTTTACTTCAACATAAACTCCAGGGATTAGCGAACACTGCAGACGAGGTTTTCTTTTTGATCAGTCCCTGCATTCCTGACAGCTTATTAGACATTTATATGAACCTTGATTTAGTTGGGACTTTTACCAGAACTCTTTATCCGGTTCACAAGGGCATCTTACAATGTTAACCCTTGTGTTATCTTTGGGTCATTCTGCCCCATCAGTCATTGTGACCCACCGTTTTATTGCGACAGCTTTAACGCATACAAAAACAAAGTAAAACATTTTCTTTTAACCGTTGGGCTGTCTAAGACCCCCCACATTGCGAAGGTTAAAAGAAAAGGCAGCACAAGGGTTAAGGCGTTCCTCAGAAGCAGCGCAGCCTACAGATCGTAGAGACACCGCACCGCCAATTACATCTTCAATCACAGAGGACAACCAACGCAATTTTTTTGTGGCATTTTCTAAGTCCAGTCTTATCGCCGCTACCCAGCTGCTAGTCACTTAAGCCTCCATGCGGTGTACCCTGGGACACCTAGGTGTAGTTTTATAGTGGGGTGTGTGTGAGAGCACAAAAACACATGGGTATAGCTTAGCGGTTGGAGCATTCGACTGCAGGTCATGAGGTCATAGGTTCAAATCCCCTGCTGTATGTTGCTTTGGATGAAAGTGTCTGCTAAATGAATAATGCTAATTTTATGCTAATAACTGCCAATTTTCTTCATATACACATACAGATTTAGGCCATTACCAGAGTGCAGGCAGCTAACCTAACCTGCTGTTATGTGTATATTGTCACACGCTTGCCTACCTTGACAGAACCATCACACAGGGATCCGTCACATCATCTGACTCTTTCCCCGCGACTTGATTGGTTGGCAAACACTCACATGCAGATCTACTTTCAAGCTTGTTGTTTTCCAGCTAATGACCCGTTGAAGATGGGGGCTGTGTTTAGCACGCCGGAATCCATTTGTGTTCGCTCAGAAAAAGCTTCTATATCCTTTAATACATCCATTATCAGATCCCAGAGCCCCTCTCCTCCCAGCCCCCAAGATGCATCACAATAACTATTATTGGCGTATACATGTTTACCTAAAAACAAAGGAAGACCTTGCTGAGAGCTGGGAGACAGAGAGAGAGAGAGAGAGAGAGAGAGAGAGAGAGAGAGAGAGAGAGAGAGGTATAAAGAAAGGTATAGCCTCCTGTAGATGCCAGGCAGATGAAACCTGAAAGCACCAATTTCCAGCTAATCAATTTCTGAGGGAGGAAACATTATAGTGTTTGAGAGAGGGAGAGGGAGAGAGAGAGCGTGAGCGGGGGGAGAGAGTGACAGAGAAAGAGAGAAAAGGAAGAAGAAGAGGCAGAATCCTGTCTCCTTCACCCAGAGAGGCGGTTAGTCAGAGTGGCAGTGAGGAGAGGAACCAGCACAAGCCAGCTTGCAGTATGACCCGCGCAGGTCACGCCTCTATTAGAATCCTCTATTAGAATCCTCTATTAGAAGCATCTATTAGAAGCATCTATTAGAAGCCTCTATTAGAAACCTCTATTAGAATCCTCTATTAGAATCCTCTATTAGAAGCCTCTATTAGAAGCCTCTATTAGAAACCTTTATTAGAAGCCTCTATCAGTCGATAATCACGACAAACTAATGAAATCACTGCAGATCAGATGATGGCATTACAGGACATGCAGTCACTCATCGCGGCGTTATCCAGAACAGGGCTTCCGCTGCTGTTAGGCCTATGAAGAAAAGTACTTTTGTGCCAGAGTTTCCACTCCATGCACAACCAATGTGAATCGGTAAAACTCACTAGTCAGGTATACATAAATTCCACACGCACCAGCAAATAGCTAGCTATGTAGCTAGCTAGGCCAAAGCTAGCTAGCTTTTCACTGTCGTAGCTGGCTAGTGGTTGCACTTCCGAGTCAGAGGTCTTGGGATCGAGTACCAGTGAGGGGCAAGATCTGGAGGACTGACGAATAGCATGACTACGACTCGTTACATGAGAGCTGTCATGTTACGATACAAGAGCGGGATGATTATCCCATCTCAGCGTGAGAAATGGTTGAAATTTGTGAGAAACACAAGGTGTTGTGTGAGAAATGACGAAAGAGAGCCCTGATTTCAGGTACGTTTCACAGAAGAGATACTAAAGGACAAGTCCAAAGGAGTTCACTGATCAGTGAATATAGGTCTGGTGATAACATGTGGTATTAACTTTCTTTTTTTCTTTTTAAATGTCTTTAGGGGAACCTCAGGACATGGATGCTTTCTGTGATACCCTCAGTGGAAACTAAACTACTGTCCCATATGGGGTGGATGAAGAGTCAACTCTTCTTCTCCATGTTTGCCTTCATAACTCTCTCTTTCCTGTGGCTATCTCCGTTTCATCCTTCCCTGTTTTCCACTTGTCCTACAACAGCCCTACCCCCCACCCCTCCCTCTCACCCCCTTACCCCCCACCCCTCCCTCTCACTCCCTACCCCCCACCCCTCCCTCTCACCCCCCTACCCCCACCCCTCCCTCTCACCCCCCTACCCCCCACCCCTCCCTCTCACCCCCTACCCCCCACCCCTCCCTCTCACCCCCCTACCCCGACCCCTCCCTCTCACCCCCCTACCCCCACCCCTCCCTCTCACCCCCCTACCCCCCACCCCTCCCTCTCACCCCCCTACCCCCACCCCTTCCTCTCACCCCCTACCCTCCACCCCTCCCTCTCACCCTCCTACCCCCCACCCCTCCCTCTCACCCCCTTACCCCCCACCCCTCCCTCTCATCCCCCTACCCCCCACCCCTCCCTCTCACCCCCCTACCCCCCCAAGGCCTCCAGAGGGACGTGTGGCGATGGAAAACTGGCAGAGGAAGGACTTCCACATGCGTTCAAGAACATGAAGGACTGATGGATGTTGCTTGGGCGGGCTCTTCTGCCTCCCATGCTATTTCCAGCCCAGCTTCCCAGATGCCGTGAGGGCTGTGTTTTACGGGGGGGGGGGTGGGGGGGGCAGGGCGACAGGGGTTTTTGAGGACCGTAGTAATGACACGGCAGCTAAGGCTGTCCAGTCATTTTGGTGAGTTTGGATTGGGCATCAAAGGGAGGTTTAAAAATATCGTCGTACCAGAAGTGACCCACGCCCTGTGGGGACGAAGAGATCACAGAAACACATGGGCCGACTCGTTCAGATCCTTGAGCGCGCACACACACACACACAACACACACCACACACACAACACAACACATACATAGCACACAACACACACCACACACACACCACACAACACACAACAAACACCACACACACACAACACAACACACACCACACAACACACACCACACACACACCACACAACACACACCACACCACACAACACACACCACACCACACAACACACACCACACACACACAACACATACATAGCACACACACACAACACAGAATACAGTAATAAACATACGCGCATTACACACTAGCCAAACGCACACCACACAAACCACACAAACACACACCACACACAGGCATACTGCACAGCAAGGCGTTATACATAGCTCTTACAAAGTGTCTCCCACAGCAACCATAACCTCTCTTAGTATCTGACACAACTCCAGGATACCTTTTAATGGTGAGATAATAGCTGAAGACAAGAGAGTCATGTTTTAGCCTCGGTTTGCAATAATAAATGATGAATGTTTAGATGGCAGTTTGTGAGCCAACTACTGCACTTAAGAGAGTAGACCGAAATTTAAAATAGAGCTTGTTGAAAACCATTCACACAGCAAAGGATGCCATTGTTTGGCACTCTGACTGACACCTCTCACTCGTAGGATGAACAGTGCTAAAGGGGAACCCTGAAAACTGTCACTCTGTGCTTGTGGTGTCTATTTAAAGTCTTATTCTGCACATACTCATTGACAGTCAATATTAGAATATGCAAAGCAGAAACAAATGCTGTGTGTATAGTCAGCTATTTCTGCAAAACCCTTCCTCAAACTAGGAACCAATATTGGCAGTTCCTATGTTAGACAGAACTTACGAACAAATAACACAAGCCTTAGGCCAACACAACTCTTCCACAAACACCAACATTGGCTGATTCTCTGTAGAAACAAATAGCCCAAATAGTAGGCCGACAGTAGGACGTTCTCTATGGAGTGCCAATGTGGTCAGACCCTGGGGAAAGCACTGTCCTACGCCCTGCTAGCCTAACCACACAGGGGAGTCCGCTGCCTGCTAATACCAGGCTAGGGAGAAAGGGGGACGGAGGGAGGGAGAGAGAGGGAGAGAGGGAGATACAGACAGAGAAAGAGGGAGGGAGAGAGAGGGAGAGAGGGAGATACAGAAAGAGAAAGAGGGAGGGAGAGAGAGGGAGAGAGGGAGATACAGACAGAGAAAGAGGGAGGGAGAGAGAGAAAGAGGGAAAGAGACAGGGAGGGAGAGAGAGAGAAAGAGGGAGGGACAGAGAGAAAGAGGGAAAGAGACAGGGAGGGAGAGAGAGAGAAAGAGGGAGGGACAGAGAGAAAGAGGGAAAGAGACAGGGAGGGAGAGAGAGAGAAAGAGGGAGGGAGAGAGAGAAAGGAAGAGGGAGAGAGAGAGAGGGAGGGAGGGAAACTCCACCCTTCATCCTTGTCCCTAGTATGACTGGCCGCAGGCAGGGCAGGGTAAGGGTGTGTCAGAAACCGTGGCTGGTTTCCACGTTTACGCTTGAGGAACAGAAAGTTAACGGCCCCCCACACAGCTAACCACCAACGCTCCAGAATAGACCAGAACCACATAAACAGCAGAGGAGTCTTGGAGTGATGAGGAACCGTCACTAAGACACGATTAAATGGACTGTAACGGATTCTGTCTCGATTACCTGCGAGAATTTGATGATCCGCACAATCATCAAACGTAAATAATGACCACAGAACAGAATACAGCATCATCAATAGTCTATGTACAACGATGTACTGTCTTTTAGCTCTCGTGGTTAACCTACTCCAGAGAGAAAACTATAGATTAAAATAGGAAAACAAAGTTTATAGAGCATGGAATAGAATTGGACTTCACCACGCCCATAGCACTGCTTGTGTTCGGCTGGTTCCTCATCGTAGAATATATGTTCTGTTAAAACTTGAAGAAACACAAGATCATTAAATAATAACAAAGTATACACTGCATTTGGAAGACTATTGTTATCCAAAGCTATACACACAGTACAGTAGAGGGGGGGATTTGAACCTGCACAACCTCTTGAGTCACCATAACCTATGGACTAAACAACTGGTGATGTAATGGCTCCATCCTATTGTATTTTTCCACTATTCTTCACTGACACGGCACTCAAACAGAATAATGACGGCACGGAGTTCCCTAAGTTCAGCATCTTCTAATTAACAAGGAGCCATTTCCAGAACTGGGACTGCGGTGATTGTAAAACTACTGCGCTGAATTGGATTAATGTAATGTAATTTTAGGAGAAAACAACGTTCTCTCCATCTGCGTTAGTGATGTTAAATGTTTAAGCCGCATTAATGGTTTCAAAAGTTTACGGAGCACTCTCTCAGCCTAATAAGACAGCGCACATCGGATGTAGGCTAAGCAATAACCTGTTCTTTTGGAAAATGTAAGTCATATGATTCAGTAGTTTGATCAAAAGGATTGTTTTGCTATTGAAACAGTTGTCTGCATGAGTATGTTGACAGCAGTAGCATCCACTGTCCACGAAAAAGGGTCTGTTTATTTTCTGTCCTTATATGAATAGCTCTGCATGCATGGCTGGGTTATGAATAACAGCCTACTGAATAGGCACCGTTGCTAAGCTCATTTAAAAACAAATCAACGTATAAATGAACAAATAATTTAAAATACGGGGTCAATTCATTTCTATTCTGTCATTTTCACCACTTTTGAACAGGCAGACAGGCTATAGCTACTCGTTCAAAACATCGTCTCGACTAATTTGGAGGCCATACTCAACATTTCTGTACGTAGCCAGAACGGTGAACGTACCTGCCGTCAAGGAGACCTTCTCCAGTTGCGCCCCGCAGCCTCCTTCTCCGCTCTCGAGCCCAGACGCTCCTGCTACTGATGTTTACATCGGAGGGAGCGAGCGCGCTCTCTGGGCGTGCGCTGCGCTCCTCCCATCCTGGCAGACACGCTCGCAGGTCCCGTCCCACCTTCAAGGTCTCGCCCGGTTGGATAGGCTTGAACAAATACGTAGCTCCCTTAAGCTATGAAACGGTCACAATTAAATCTGCCACTTTGTTAGCCCAGCAGTGATTTGAAGAAGGACCACTCTTTGTGTAAAATGTACATTACTTTCTGATGGCCTATATAGGAAGCCATTCAACTTCTGTTATTCCTTACGATAGATTAATTCGCATTACTAGGCTAAATGTTAGCATTTAAATCATTCGAAATGAACCTTGTTAAATATTTTTGTTATCTAGCTACTAACTACACAAAACACTATAATCTGAAGGGGTAACCCCTTTGGTCTTGGCAATGAGTACTGAACCTTTGATGTGGGCTGGATACACATCTGCTGGCAGTAGGCTACACGTGTGATTACAGACTACCACAAATCCCTTATGGTCTTGTTCATGTTGCAGTCACCAGAGGCTGGGTTGGAGGTAAAAATGTACCATCATTTAATCTTTTTGCATGAATCAATACCATAACGTCATAAGACTCGTGATCTTATCGCCGACGAACGACATTGGAGTGCGTTCACATTAGGCAGATATCTGATCCCGAATCAGTTCTCAAGAACAGATATTCGCCCGTAGACATACACATCACTTCCGACTAATTTCGAGACCCCGGTCTGGTCGTCATAGCTTCCACGGTTCAGCTACTGGTTTCGTCCATTCATTTGACTGTCTAGTAAAGATAGGTGTAACAATTACGTTATTTGTTTACTAGTTTGTACAAACAGTATACTGTAGAGTGGGCGAAGCTTTTACGACATCAGAGTCATGGAGACGTCTGGCAACTCGCACAAGAAACCAAAGCTCAGCAATGCGCCCGAAAACTGGGTGAGTATTTCTGGGTGCTTCCTTAGCCCCAACGTCCAGTTGCATTTGCTTGCTAACTTTTACCTGGCTAGCTAGATACCACTGTTGTGAATACATTTTTTATAATTACGACACCTGAGCCACAACAAAACATCCGATTGTTGTGGCTAGTTAGCCTAGCTAGCTACAGGTCGGGCTACTAGTATTATTCCTCTGCAGCCAGTGTAGAGTTAGCTTAGCTGACTAGCTATGGTTAACAATGTTTCAAGAAGGTGTTTAAAGTTTGCTAGCCGGCTTGTAAACCATATCCGTTCATGGCATTTTCGGACGTACATTATGAATCAGTCCAGGATGTTCACGATGTGAAATTGGCTTTACGCAACAACTGCCGCGCTACAAATTTGTACAAACCGAATACCCCCAACTACTAGACTGCGGCCATCCCCATCTTTTCATTATGTTTTAGGCGACTGCAAACCGGACTATCAGGCCTGCAAACAACATAGTGATTTGTCCACGTTTGACCTAGTTTCTTAGCTGGCTAGATCTAACACTGGCCAGCTGTCTAGTCAACTGTCTAGCTTCTTTGTTTAGCCAACATACTGCACACAGGGCCTCTTCATTACTCCTTCGGAAAACGACGTTCCTTCGTGTCATCGCAGGGGATGCAGAGAGCGACCAACGTCACCTACCAGGCGCACCATGTCAGCCGGAACAAGCGCGGCCAGGTCGTGGGCACGCGAGGCGGCTTTAGAGGCTGCACCGTGTGGCTCACCGGTAAGCCCGTCACCGGCAGTTGCTCACAGCACTAAATGACAGCTCAAGCATGCGTTTTTCTGGCTAGCTCCACAAGCTAACGCACCCACTGTCCCTCAGGTCTGTCGGGGGCGGGTAAGACCACAGTAAGCATGGCCCTGGAGGAATACTTGGTGTGCCACGGTATGCCCTGTTACAGCCTGGACGGAGACAACATCCGACAGGGCCTCAACAAAAACTTAGGTTTCAGTCCAGAGGACCGCGAGGAAAACATCCGACGCATCGCCGAGGTGGCTAGGCTGTTTGCCGACGCGGGCCTCGTCTGCATCGCTAGCTTCATCTCGCCGTATGCTAGGGTAAGTGTGTGTTGTACCCAGAGTGTTGAGTGTGGATGTAGACTAACCCCTAGTCTAGCTATCCGTCCTCCTGTCTCCTGTTTGTGTGTCTGGACACTAGCCCTGGTCTAAGGCCCTCTCTCTCTGTCTCTCTCTTTGTCTCTCTCTCTGTCGCTCTCTCTCTGTCTCTCTCTGTCAGGACCGTGTGAACGCCAGGAGGATCCACGAGGCGGCCGGCCTGCCCTTCTTCGAGGTGTTTGTGGACGCTCCGCTGGACGTGTGCGAGCAGAGAGACGTGAAGGGCCTGTACAAGAGAGCCCGGGCTGGAGAGATCAGAGGTACAGCACCAGAAAACCTTTACACTTCATTCAGAAGACCTTTTTTATCCAGAGCTACGAACACGGTGTGAGTGTAGATGTTTCAGCGGAAGGTCGTGGATCAGAAAGTGTAGAGTTCTGACAGTATTTCAGTGTGGCATAATTCAGGAAACAGTCAGTTTGATTATTTTCTTAAAAGATTCTCTTTTCTCTTTTTCTTCACATTTTTATTGTTTCTCCTCGTTACATGTTGGATTTGGACAGGGATCTGGTGAATAAAAATCCTACATTTGATTCAATTGTGTTACCCACCCACCCAATTCTACCCACCAATGTTACCCACCCAATGTTACCCACCATCTTCACAATGTGACTTTGGTCACAGTCATGCCTGCAGCAGTCACAAAATATCTCTAATGTAACGTCGATCAAATTCAAAATGCTGATTCTGAAATTCCAACTGTCAAGTCGTTAAGAAAACAATCCTATCAATTTTATAGGAACCACACACGCGACATCAGAGTGACACTTCTCCTGAGTCGCTCAGAGTGCATCGCTGGATCCTTGAGCTTGACCTTGTGTTTGTCCAGGCCCCTGCTTTATCTGTTAGCAGCCATATGTCACAAGCTGCCCCCAGAACACACACCTAATCCTGTCTACACACACACCACCTTGGTGTGGCCTAAATCTGTTGAACTGTTTTAAGCAGTTGACTGCAGAGTAAGAGTTCACAGGGTTCAAAATCCACCCCTCCCTCCTTCCACAAGTGTGTCACTTTGGTTGAAAGCGTCTGCTAAACAAATACAGAATCATTCATATTTTCCTCTGTCTTTACAAACCACTGAAACTACTTTATGGAACTTTCCTTCATCAATCAGCCAGCCAGCCAGATATTGATTTAATACACATAGACACCTCCGTGATCCATCAGGGAAAGCCTATCTATTCTTAGTATTGCTGTTTAATGTCTCTGCCCGCAGGCTTCACGGGGATCGACTCTGAGTACGAGAAGCCTGAGAGCCCAGAGCTGGTCCTGAAGACCGACTCCTGCAGCGTGAACGAGTGCATCCAGCAGGTCATAGACCTGCTGCAGGAGAAGGTGAGGATGCCAGCTCAACCCAGTTGAACTGCTTAAGAGCTCTTTGGTGCCGTAGCTGGTGAAAGCGGCGTTTATAAAGCTGGTAGTGTCTGGGGGAGAGTGAGGGAGGGCGACGTCGAGACTTTGCCGTTCTTTGTCATTGTCTCTGTTAACCACTAGAGGGAGGCACAACCGCGCTCATGTCACTTTAATACATTCAATTCTTTGTTTCGTCTGAAAGTTGTTAATTATTAGAGACCTGGCTTCCACTTCAGCCCCCCTGAAATCGTTGTCACCCTTTTATCTCTTTGTGTTAGTAGTCACTAACACATTTGGAGTCTGCAAATGTCCTTTACGGTCCTGACAGTTTGTGTGTGTGTGCAGGACATAGTCCCGGTGGATGCGTCGTACGAGGTGAAGGAGCTGTACGTGCAGGAGAACAAGCTGGATCTGGCCAAGGCAGACGCACAGACGCTCCCTGCAGTCCAGATCGGGAAGGTAACCGTGGCAACCTTAACCCCCCCCCCCCCCGCTCTGCTCCCCAGACAGAGCAGCCAGAGGAACCGGCATCTGACGGTAGAAAATACCGGGGCTTGCAAGCCGGCTGGCTGGCCGCTGAAGTTTTGTCCATTGTGCGACTTTACATGTCATGTAACCACTATGTGTTGTTGAAACGTTGTTTTGGTATTAACGACATTAACGACAAACCATGGTTTATCTGTTGTGTGTCTTTAATGTCAACCTTCGTTTGACCTTTGACCCCTCCAGGTGGACATGCAGTGGGTGCAGGTGCTGGCAGAGGGCTGGGCCACGCCCCTGAACGGCTTCATGAGGGAGAGAGAGTTCCTGCAGTGTCTGCACTTCGACTGCCTGCTGGACGGTAAGAACCCGCCTCAGACGCGCCTCAGCACCACGGCATCAACACGCTACGGGGGGTCCGTGAAAATATGCCACGGTGTGAAGCGGACGTTAAAGTCTGTCAACAACAGGTTGCTGCTTTACTGAGATGGTGAGATGGATGTAGAGTCCTGGTCCTTCTGCCTACCTACCCTTTGTGTTCCAGATGGTTCCCTGCTCCAACACACCAGATTCTAATGAATGATTCATTCAAGCTCAGCAGAAACTTGGTAACAGCCCAGTTATTTAAACCAGGAGTGGCGTAAGAAACATCTAGGACATGCAGGGCAGGGGGGAACGAGGACCAGGATTAAGAGACTGATGAAGGGGTTTGAGAGTTGTACTGGAACTGTCCACTAGAGGGAGACGAACTCTCACGAACACCAAGACGGCGCCTACAAAGCACCAGTGTTCAAGTGGTCTTCATCTTCCCATTAACTGGCCATGCCAAAATAGTACACTAAAGCCTTATCTGATTTGGATTCAGAAACAGAGGGATCCTGTTACACATGTCTCATGTTGGCCTATCTTACACTTCAGGGTATGGAACGCCAGGGTAAATTCTTTCTCTACAAACAAATCAAACCATTACCTTTTTTTGATTTGGGTATGGAAGGCGCAGGGAGGAGAATGGGGGGGAGGGAAGATTTTCTCTTATGTTGTGTCCAGCTTTTTTGGATTGATTTAACTGTATGATTATAGCAATTTCCCATGTAGCCTTTGAATTTCCAGAAAAGAGTCAATTTACTTTTATTGCCCGCGTTACATGGACCCTACTGGTGAGTGTTGTGGTGCCAGCATCTTAACACACACACGCCAACACAACGGGCGTGCACACACACTCACGCACACTCAAGAGTCTAAGAGGCGTTAGACAAGAAAATTCACAACAGGGCCTGTTCCCTGTTAACCGTCTAATAGTGAGGGCTTACCTTACAATAAATATCACTCCACTGGAACGAAAAACTCCATAATGTGGCCATCCCAGGATTTTGTATAGTATTATAATTTTTTATTTTTTCAAGAGCACGTTAAATGTTTTAGCCAGCGTATAAGACCCAGGTGTGGCTTTGGCCTGATGCCTTTGTTGTGGAACAAGGTTAGGAGATGGGCAGAGCAAGAGAGATGGAAGATGAGGGTGGAGATGGAGAGAGAGAAGGAAATAGGGGAAGAGATGGAGAACAGGGAGAGAGACAGACCTCTGCAAGCTCGAAGCCTTCAGATTGTGTTACGCCGTGTTGGTCCTGGCGGGGGAAACGTGAGTGCAGGAAGAGGAAGTGCTCTTCATATCGATCGCCGCTACAAAACTTCAGTCTCTGCCCGTGTCCGAGTTCCCTTCAGCGATCTCATGTAGCTTCATTCTGCTTCATCAGCTCCCCTTTCAGAAGTATTATCCCTGACTGTTTGGGTTTTGGATGTGTGTGTGTGTGTATTGGGTGAGCAGTGTTTGCTTGTTCTTAAGGTGATTTGTGAACTTTCTACCTCTAATCGTCTTCACCTTGTGAGTTGGTCTTGGTTCAATCCTGGGGCTCACCTCTGACCACTGACATACTGTTATAACTGCGCACTTCTGATCCTTGTTCTCCGGCCGTGCCTTCCACGTGCACTATTTCTATGTCACTTTTTAGGGTTGGGAATCTTTTGGTACCTATCGAATCGATTCTTGGGGTCACGATTTAATACAAAATCGATTCACGATTTTTCAACAAAAGAAAATTCCCCCCATCCCTAGTCGCTCTGGTTAAAAGCGCCAACTGAATGAATAAAACGTAGCGTTGTCTCACCTTCTCCCCCTCCCGACCATCAGGGGGCGTCATCAACCTGTCTGTGCCGGTGGTCCTGCCGGTGTCCGGGGCGGATAAGGAGCGTCTTGACGGCGTGACGGCCATGGCCCTGGTGTACGAGGGGCACCGCATCGCCATCCTCCGCAACCCCGAGTTCTACGCTCACCGCAAGGAGGAGCGCTGTGCCCGGCAGTGGGGAACCACGTGCAAGGACCACCCCTACATCAAGGTTGGTTTCTGCGGTCCGTCAGAGAGAACAGGTCTGATGTGGGCCGTGCCACTGGGCCGAGAGGGGGGGTGTCGTGTGAGAGTCAGGGTGGAGGACAGGTGTTGCCATCTTTCTAACTGTCAGACACACACATCGCACACACTTATACACACACACACACAGACTACATAGGCCCCGGTCGTGGAGAGAGTGTGGGTGGGAAAGAGGTAGAGAGAGGGAGAAAAGCAGCACTGGAAAAAGCAGCATCATTTCCCTTGTGCCATAAATAACTAGCGTCAAATATAACCGGACAGAACGGTTGTTAGATCGTTTTGAAATTCTATCTTTCCCTCTAGGCTTGATAGGATGGCAGTAGGTTATTTTTGATTTGTCTGTCTGGCCAACTCTCACATCCCGATTGTTTTTAGGGATCATGGCTTTCACTTTTGCGATAGCAGCCCTCCTGTCTCCAGTGATTCTGGGCATCGGCTCAGTCTTCGATCCTTGTTGGCTTATCCTAAAGCTTCCTGATGCTGAAAGAGGCCTGGTTTGAAAGGGAGAGAGATGCTGAAATTGGCCTGGTTTGGGAGGGAGAGAGATGCTGAAATTGGCCTGGTTTGGGAGGGAGAGAGATGAATTTGAGCTTCATCCTTCCGGGATCCCTTAGGGGATCCTGGGCTCCTGGCGGGGTGCGTTTCTGGCATCAGGCTGCGTCTGAAAGCATCCAATCAGGAGCGTCTCCCTCTGTTCTGCCATGGTTCTTTTGTCGCAGGATGAAGGGGGACAAGTGAGGAGGTGGTTACTGTGATCAACTGCACCTGGGGGCCTGGTGTGCCCTAGGGGGGCCTGGTGTGCCCTAGGGGGGCCTGGTGTGCCCTAGGGGGGCCTGGTGTTCCCTAGGGGGGCCTGGTGTTCCCTAGGGGGGCCTGGTGTGCCCTAGGGGGGCCTGGTGTTCCCCTGCCCCTTTAAGAAATCTCTGGGTTTAGAGGAGGCCCATCTCCAAAAGCACTTTTTGGTTATTTAAGAAATTACTTTGCTTTATCCTTGACTCGCGAGGAGAGGGGCGAGGGAGTTCAGGGGCTTAATGGCGCTTGTTTGCCACCTTGACGGCTTTGAGGATTCGTCGTTGTCGTATCCAGGTGCGTTCTGGGTAGATTCCTGCCACTCTTCGATAGCCTGCTCCCTCATGTCCCTGCCTGAGTGTGTAGACGGCTTGCTGGGATTCAGACGTCACTTGTTAGAATCTTGTGTGTTTGTATGGCTTCAGGGTAGACTTTGTCTGTGAGTGCACTCCTGACTCCGCTCAACTCTACATCCCTGAGTCCCTCCATCCCCAACTTGGACTAACCTGCTGTGTGTGTGTGTGTGTGTGTGTGTGTGTGTGTGTGTGTGTGTGTGTGTGTGTGTGTGTGTGTGTGTGTGTGTGTGTGTGTGTGTGTGTGTGTGTGTGTGTGTGTGTGGGGGGTAGGTAGCTGTTTGAGTGTGTAATTTAGGCCAACCTGATCCTTATTACATGGGTGGGAGAGTGTGTGTTTGTCAGAGGGAGGGTGTGTGTGTGTGTGTGGGGTGTTTCTTAGACTAACCTGCTCTGAATCCTGGGCGGTAAATCCACCTTTCCTGTTGAGCCCTTCATCAGGATGGAGAGGGTCTCCATGTTGGAAACGGCGGTGTGGCGACTGCTGCATTTATCCAGGTGCCCCTCATGGAGGGAACAGCAAGCGCCACATGTGACTGCTAGATGAATACTAAACCACAGTGTGGGCGCAGTGATACTGCTGTTATCTATTCGGTTATTCTGAAGATGAAAATGTATACTGAAGTATTTTCTGTCGCTGGCTCTGAACTGAGCTGTTGATCATGCAGGGGTCTGGTGTTCATACAGAGCAGGACCTGACTGGATTTACATAGAGTGGGAAACACAATTCACACCTTTTTTTTTTTAAGCCAGGCTCCATTTTTATTGATTACACAAGCCGTGCTAGACCCTACCTCCCTCCCTCCCTCCCTGCCTGCACATGCAAAGACTCAGTCACACACACAGAGAGAGAGGCCACAGGACATGCTTGCAGATGTTCTCGCGCACACACACACACACACACATCAAGAGACCTTGTGCTGTGTTTTAGTGCCCAGTTGAGACTCTTCCCCTGTTCTCTGTAGAGTGCTAACACAAGCCCAGTCGCTTCAGGCTAAGCCCTTTCGACAAGGGGGCCGTAAACACAGACTGGAGCAGGCCAAAGTTACAGACTGAAACAATATGCAGCATTCTGGGTTAAGGGCACTTGAGGGACTCTGGGATCACCTTGTAAAGTGGAACTTCACCTCAGCGCGGACATGCGATCTTTTAAGTGTCTTCTAGCGGCCTGGGGATCGGTCAGTCACTTGGTCCTGCCTGCAGAATTGGAATAGTTTCTGAGTCCTGTTTGGTATGCTTCTTCTGTCAGTTGTGACTGTCCACTTTTTGATGATTTCTCAGGATTTCTGCCCACTCCAATGCTTGAAAGTTGAAACCCAACAGAAGTGGCTTTATTGTTCAGTTGTTGGCATCCTTCTGGTCGTTTTCTTTTGGTCGTATCTGCCGTAGATTCTCTGGTGGTTTGGGTCGAATTGGGTCTTGTGTGTGCAAACTGCAAATCAGATTTGATTTGAATAGCCCTTTTTACAATCATTGTCACAGAGGTTCTTCACATGCTCACATAGAATTGTACCTCAACCAACCTAAACCCTCAAGAAGTAGTGTGTGGGGGGGAATTTGAAACAATTACATTATATTTAGTCATTTAGCAGACACTCTTATCTAGAGCCACCCACAGTAAGTACAGGGACATTCACCCCGAGGCAAGTAGGGTGAAGTGCCTTGCCCAAGGACACAACGTCATTTTGCACGGCCGGGAATCGATCTGGCAACTTTCAGATTACTAGCCCGATTCCCTAACCGTTCAGCCATCTGACTCCCCTTTGAAACACATTTGAAAGGTCTGACTCCCCTTTGAAACACCTTTGAAACACTGTTTCAAACTCTGTGTTTTGGTTCTGATGGTCCAGTTTGCTTTCTCCCCCCCCAGATGGTGATGGAGAGTGGGGACTGGCTGGTGGGTGGAGACCTGCAGGTTCTGGACCGGATCTACTGGAAAGACGGACTGGACCAGTACCGACTGACCCCCACCGAGCTCAAACAGAAGTTTAAGGAGATGAACGCAGGTAAGGGCTGCATTTCCCAGAGATCCAGTTGAACATAGACAAATACACACTCTTGATTGGTTTCTCCTCATCTTCCTGGAGGGTGTTGGTTGAGGTCCAGTTCTCTGAGCGTGCATGAAGTCCTCAATGACTCTGCTTGTAAAAAGAACACTAATAAACCCTGATCCCCCTAACCCCGCCCCCTCTCCAGACGCCGTCTTTGCCTTCCAGCTGCGTAACCCGGTCCACAACGGCCACGCCCTCCTGATGCAGGACACCCACAAGCGGCTGCTGGAGCGCGGCTACCGTCGGCCCGTCCTGCTGCTGCACCCGCTGGGCGGCTGGACCAAGGACGACGACGTCCCTCTGGACTGGAGGATGAAGCAGCACGCCGCCGTGCTGGAGGAAGGTGTGCTGGATCCTGCCAGCACCATCGTGGCCATCTTCCCCTCGCCCATGATGTACGCCGGCCCCACAGAGGTCACTCAAGTCTCATCTCACTTCACTCATTTACAAGGGCAGTGCACGTTAATGAACGTGACTGAAAATGTGCCAGAATTGAGCCAAAATGACTGTTTTTCATCTGTAAGCCCTTGACGGACTGTTAGAATGCATCTTGTGTTATCCGATCCGAACACTGATTAACTCATTAACAGGGGTAGGTGGAGAGAAACTCATTACTTTGGTACAGTGTGCTGATGACTTGAATCTATTATCTTAACGGTTCATTTACGTTTGTTCATTCACAAATAAACGATTTAGTTAAATAAATACAAGCACATAAACAAGCACACGTTCCTCAATCCCAGTTCTCCGTCTCAACTGCCAGCTAGTACCTCAGGCTGACGATTGTTTTGAAATGTGTCTTGGAATCACCATCCAGTCGAGGGTTATCTGGAGAGTCGGGGAGACGTGACACGAAAACAAAGATGATCAAGCATCCACTCCTGTCAGTTTGGGATTATAAACAGGAAGTGAGGTGCTCACATCCCAACTCTGGGTGTCCATCTCAGAACCCCCCCCCCTTCCCCCTTTTCAAACCTGGCAACCAGCTAAGACAACAATACTTCCCCCTACAGAGCTGAACTGTACTTTCAGTCTCTTTGTTCTTTTAAGGTAATTTCAAGGGCTTTTAGGGAAGGCTTTTCCTATTTAAGAACTTAAGGGTTTTAAGACTTGGAAGGAAAATAGCTTATGGACATAAAACCAGTTGTGATAGGCAAGGAAATGAAGTCCCGTCTGGCGTGGTTTTCTTTGGTCATTTGAAGCAGAGGTTTATTGTTGTTTTAGTGATGTCAAAGACAAGAAATTGGGAACTCTTGTGTTCCCTTTATGCATGTTGTGTTTAAGGAGGTTTCTGTGGTTGTCTGTGTAGGCTGTTATCGTAATGTTATGTTTATTGTTGGGCAAGCGCTTTTGTAATGTAATTTCAGGGCTTGTATATCAGTCGTCAGCAGTTAGAACTGGTTCACTGCCTTATTTAGCTGGAACTGGCTCACGTACGTGATTGCCAATCAGTGGAGGTAATCAAACTTTTGTTCCAGTGTCTCTCACCACAGCTTGTCTCGTGCCATATCCTTGCTTCTCCAACTCTCCATGCCTCCAGCCCTGTCGTCTGCTCTCCTCTCCCCCCTCCACAGCTCCCTCGACCATTTTAGTTTGATTGACCCATGAGGGTATTTTCTGCCATAATCTACAGGTGCAGAGACCTGTCTGAAGAAGATAACATTTAGATTTGTTTCAAAATGTGCATGGCATTTAGAAGTGTGAAGCTAAAGGACAAACTCAATCTTGCAGGATGTCTAAAATCAGGTTCCCAGCTGTGGCAGATTGAGCAAGAGCCGGGTGCTGTAACCTTTCAGACTCCCAGTTCGAGTCCGAACCTTTCAGACTCCCTAATCGAATCCAAACCTTTCAGACTCCCTGATCGAATCCAAACCCTTCAGACTCCCTAATTGAGTCCAAACCTTTCAGACTCCCTGATCGAATCCAAACCTTTCAGACTCCCTGATTGAGTCAGAACCTTTCAGACTCCCTGATCGAATCCGAACCTTTCAGACTCCCTAATTTGAGTCCGAACTTTTCAGACTCCCTGATCGAATCCAAACCCCTTTCAGACTCCCTGATTGAGTCAGAACCTTTCAGACTCCCTGATTGAGTCAGAACCTTTCAGACTCCCTGATTGAGTCAGAACTCAGGTTTGACCCCCCTCCCACACAGCGCCACCCCCAGCCACTCTTCATCCACTTGAAGAGACCCTAACCAAACCTTGTTTCAATTCCCTTCCAAAGTCAACGTCCTAACATCATATCGTCTCTCTCACCGCCCCTCCCCCTCATCCCCTCCCTCCAGGTGCAATGGCACTGCCGTGCCCGCATGGTTGCCGGGGCCAACTTCTACATTGTGGGTCGCGACCCCGCCGGGATGCCGCACCCGGACACGGGCAAGGACCTGTACGAGCCCACCCACGGGGCCAAGGTGCTCACCATGGCGCCTGGACTCATCTCCTTGGAGATCGTGCCCTTCAAGGTGGCAGCCTACAACAAGGAGAAGAAAGCCATGGACTTCTATGACCCCAAGAAGTAAGTGCTTCGTCAGCTGTTCTCTACCCCCTTTTCCTGATTTTCTGAATCCCAAGAACCTCCCTGTACCCGTGTTTATATTGCACGAGTACCTGTTTATACCCATATATTCACCATTTACAAATGTTTCTATGGGTCACTGTCTCTAACGTATCGCCTGCAGTACTTTCATGTACCCCGCATTTGAGGAACACTGCTACACCACTGTGGTCTGTGTTTTTCCACATCTTCCTCTGTTTTTGACCTAAAAATCTATGTTTTCTGGTATGTGACTTAATTATGAGGCACAGGGTATTGGCGGAGTTCACGAATATTGAGGCCAATGTTCTGTCGAAATATTCAGATTCCCTTTTGATTGCCAACAACGCCGTCAGAATGGGAATAGATAACTGATTCTAGCCGAACATCTGTTGCGACTGTGACCATGCAGGCAGACCACCGCACGTCTTAAGGCTAGTTCACGCTGCCCCAACAACAACTCCAAACTTTCTAGAGCGTTCTCCATTCTAGAGGGTTTAGAGTGATAACTGTCATTTTCACACTGCCCCAACGGACGCCAGCAGGCGTATCACCCCAAACCAACACAACCCCACCACTGTGGGCTGCTGGTGTTTGTAGGTGTTTGTGTGGACCAGTGTTAACTGGCCTTTAATCTACACTAATCGTTATCAGACCAAGGACAGAGGCAGCTTTAGGAATGCAGGATGCTCTAAACAGCAGTGTGCCGCCTGCAAAACAACAAAACCCAACAACGATCATTCATTCAACTTTTCCGGCAAAACCTCCATATGTGCTTTTCTTTCCCTTTATTCTTATCTACAGGGAAGATTCCCGGCCAAGAATAACAGGAACTGTTTTTGCTTTCGTATGCCCTTACAAAGTTTTGCGGCTTTCTCAAAGCTTTGATGTCTTTTGGAAATCACAGAGAACTGCCATTAATTAAGTTCTGTGTACAAGGCCTGGAGATGACTAACTGAAATCATGCATTCTAACTACAAGTCTCGCATTCAATCCTGCCTTCCCCCAGTCATATCAACCATGTTTGGCTTTGAATATGATGACAAAAAATGACTACAGGCAGACTCATGAAAAAGATTGACCAAAGTTAATTTTTTTTATTTTTTAGGTTTTTCCATGACGCTTGTTTTTGATGTTGAGTGGAATGCTGTTTGTGGATCAGGGACATTCTCATAATACAGATGCGAGGAAAACTTCTGGAAAATAGATTTGTGAGGAAATAATTCACACACGTAATTTAGTTTCACCTAGCCATACTAATTAGGAAATGAGGCAAAAAGTTGCATCCTTTCCAGATTAATAGCAAGTGGTTAGAGGTAGATTTAGCGTGCCACATAGACTGTACTAACAACAAGGCTGTACATATTTATCTTTCGATTTACAACCAGCTATGGACAGAAATAGTCTCAGACACTAAAAATGATGTCCGTGACAAATGTCGTCAATTTTGTGCTTGGCCGTAGGGAGAGGGTGAGTGGAGGGTAACTCACAATCGGAATATCAAAGGCCTCCGTTGGCGCCTTTGGATATTTATGGCATTCCGTCTGCTCTGGCCTGCTCCTCTCTCTCTCTCTCTCTCGCTCGCTCGCTCTCTCTCTCTCTCTCTTTCAGGCTGGTCAGGCTCTACCAAACGCTAAGAGGAATATAGATGCGTGGCCTAATTGCCTGCAATCCCCTTCGGTGCCCTCCCTGCCTCCCAAGTCCAATGGTGCAAATCAACGCAAGCTGTTTCTCATTTGATCGTTTTATTAAATGTTTCTCCATGGGGCTTCTCGCCTCGCGCCCCATGCCCCACTCCCTTTACACCCCGTTTCAGCGTCAAACTCAAAGTTTCTTTGTCTGTGCCGAAACCACAGTGGACAGGTTCACTTTGAACGCTGTTCAAGAATTCACAAGGAGGGGAAAGAGGAGGAGGAGAGGAAGGCAGAAGGGGGTGAGGCAGGAGGAGCAGAAGACATGAGGGAGAGAGAGTAGAAGAGGGAGGCAGAAGGAGGGGGAGGGAGTAAAGGGAGGGAGGAGGGGGAGAGAGAGAGAGAGCATTTCCTCCATCTTCCCTGTGAGACTCTGACAGGCTGTAGGTGTTAGCGGGCAAAGGGACGCCGGCCAACTGTAAAATGAGACGTTGGAAATGGCCCTGATTATCCAAAAACCTGACAGTAATTTATGGACAGGTTGTGGGGGAGAGGTGGATACTTGCTGAGTTGAACACCGGCCATGCCAGGGCCTTTTGGCGGAGGTTAGCGAGGAGGGATATCACATTACACCTTGCACAGGGAGGAGGAGGCGCAGAACGGCAGCCGGTTAAGGTGCGTTCTGTCTTGTTAGACGCTAAACTGTCGTGCTTTTCCTGGCGAGTCGGTGTGAACACGGTAAAACATTTGAACACCTGGAGACGACTCTGAGGAGAAGGAAAAAGAGTGGAGGAGGGTGTTGTTAAGTCTCTGGCTTTCAAGCTGTCCTTGCGTTTATAACAGTTAGCCATGCCCAAATGTAAAACGTGGATTATCCCTTTGTCCTGATGTGGACAATTCAACCCTACAACTAACTATTTGACTGGTGTTTGAGAATGTAAAAAACTGAAATTTACATTAAATCGCAGGTCACACAAGGAGCCCTCCACCAGGAACCGATGATGAGCTTTACTCTGTGGAGGCGTGGGGGGGGGGAAGCGAGAGGGGGGAGGCGTGGGGGGGGGGGGGCGTGAGGGTGATGAGCTTTCCTCTGTGGAGATGAGGGGAGACTTGTGGGGCACCAGTACAAATGCACACAGACCACATAACAAGCAGCACACAGACAAAATCAAACCACGTTTGACAAATGCGATTACTGTGAGGTGAAGATGGGCGTAAAGAGTAGGGCTGAAACTGGAATGTGCTTTGGAATGTATAGCAGTTTAGTTTTGTAAACCTTGTTGGCAAGAATGCTTTTTTATCACCAACAAGTAATTTGTTTCATTATATGTAAATAGTGCGCAGGACTGTATTTAGACTGCTCATCGTTTTTTGCCTGAATTTTCGCATTTCAGTTTGAGACTAATTAGCTATGTTTACCCGACCATTTGCACCAGCGTTTATTTTTGAACAGTTTGTTTAAACTGAAAAGTGTAACAGACGGTTTGAATTTGATGGTGAAGGTCTAGATTAGTTTAGATTTCACTACCCTCTCTTTTCCTCTCCTCTCTTGCCTTGAAGCGAGATCTTTGTTTACTCCTCGTGTGTTTGTGCTTCACCCCAAAAAAATTTAAACCTGCATGTGGGAGATTCAATTATTTGTGTTCTTAAAGCAAAAAAGCAACATGTCTCCCTTTCTTTTTTGTGTCACTGGTCTCTTTCGAAGGCATATGAACTGGAGTTCCCTCAAAGAAAAACAGTCTCATTATTAGTATGTTTTTTCTGTCGCTGGGGGCTGATTTTCTCCATCCCGAACAAACTGTGTTTGTGTGAGACTGCTGAGGGGAATAGACATAGAGAATAACTGAAGTCTGTGCCACCTGCAAGTCATATACTTATTTGATGTGTGCATTCTTGCATTTCCCCAAGAGACTGTGACGCTCATCAGTCTCTGTGCTTGTCTGTTTCCTGTCACTCTTTTCTCTCCCTCTGTCCAAATAATACCGCCGAACTTGAACTTCACGAAATCCTTTCTTCTCCCTCAGCCATCAAGACTACGACTTCATCTCAGGGACGCGTATGAGGAGGATGGCTCGCGAGGGGCAGAACCCTCCAGAGGGCTTCATGGCACCCAAGGCCTGGACTGTCCTCAAGGAGTACTACCGGTCCCTGGAGAAGGTCTAGGTCGACGAGCAGCTGTCACCTGGGAGTTCGGGGGGGCCCCAGCTTACAATGTTATGGGGAGGAAGGGCAAGCTTACAATGTTATGGGGGCAAATATGTTGACAATTTTTGCAGAATGATGTGTTGTTGTTTATGATTTATGTTTCAAATCCCCCTAAAACATGGTTACTCTGGGCTCCCCCACTTCCCCAGATTTAGGTCTTGGGGACATTCGGGATTTTTGTCCTGTCGTCAACGGTTACAAAAGATGGAAATGGGGACAAGACAACACAGACACCGTCTCCAGCTGAGCTCTGTTTTGATTCCCGACGACGCCACCATAGAATGCATACTTGTCTGTCTCCTAACGCCATTAGTACTGGTTTTACGACTTACAACGAACCCTAACTGCTGTCTTTTTTACCGTGTTTATTTAACTCATCGTAAGAGTCATATTATCAAAATGTGCGGTTTTGTGTCACGTTTAAAAAAATTAGTAGGGAGAGAACAGGAGAGTAGAGAAGTCAACAGAGAGGTTATTTAGTTTGAAAAACCGAATCTAAATGTGTCCTTGTGATGAGACTATTCAGTCAATTATTCTTGTAATGATCGTTGAACTGTTGCTGCCTGCAGGAGTGAAGTTACAGTGTTCAAAGGCAAAAAGATAAAACACAATTTATCTTGATTGGAGGCAAATGTATTAATTATACTGTTGATCAGTGCTGACAAAGGAAGGCGCTCTTAGCTTTTCCTTTAAGCCATTTACAAAAAGAAAAAAAACAACATTGCAAAGAAATGTTCATGCATTTCCTGAGGCCTGACGAGCCCTGTCTGTGTTCATCGTACTGTGTATGAGTAAATGGCATTTAACATTTTGCCAGCATTGCGGTTTGTGTCAGTAATGTTGAAGTTGAGTGCCTTGGTCTTTTTCATTCTTGTAAGAGGCGTCGCACAAACTCACCAACACCCTCGTGCTTGAACCCAAGATTGCGCTCCTGCTTGGAATCCTGGTTAGCGATACAGGACTGTATGAATGGAATAGTGGAAGCAGACACCAAGAGACCTCTTTTCATGAGGACAGTCTGACTTTTTCTTGAAAATACGTCCATAACTTAGTAACACAACTGAGTCACCTCTTTAGGATTAGCTTCCTCACCGTCCATTGACGTAGTCCCTCTGACATATTAGCATGTAGCTCTTAACCAGTTAGAACTTGTCACACATCGTTATCGTTTTTTGTTTTTTTTATGTTGTGTGTCCGTGATCACACTGATTTCTGTTTTTTTCTCTGTTATAATTCCATTTTATTAAGTTACTTTTTTCCATTTGTCCCATTTTATTGTTGTAGAGGTCTGTGTTGTCTGATGATGTGAAACAACAATGTTAGATATTTAACACAATCAATCTTTCTTCAATAAACCATTTTTATCAAATGGATCATATGTTTAAGTCCATTTGCTTTCCCCAACAATTGACATTTTCAAAACATTTATTTTTCCAAAACTACAGAAGTGAGCCAGTCGATCCTCTCAAAGCGACAGAAGCACAAGATTCTCTAATACTTTCAAAAGCTACTTCAGAAGCTGAGGATGAGGAGGTTTCAGCGACTTGAACTAACATCTGTGAGCTCATCATGCAGTTTAAAAATCCTGTCTAGTAAAATCAAGAGCAATGTTAATGTATCTGTGCAACAGACACACCAAGGGTTTCCAACCCTGTCTGTCACGCATGTGAGTTCATGTTGTTCACACCTTACTGAGGTGCATACCCTTTAGTTGTATGTTAGAACACAGTGGAACCCTGCTTTTCTGACACGGTATAGAAAACAGTGGAACCCTGCTGTTATGACAGTTTAGAAGGTGGTCTGATGTATATTGGATGGGATAGGGCTCCCCCTGCCCCCCCATCACTCACACACACTCAACTAATGCAGCCTCACACACACACACACACACCTTCTCGCTCACTCTGTCTTAATAACACACTTGTCGCCAGCTGGTTCCCAGATGTCAGTGAAAATCTACCTTGGAAAAGTGAATCCAGATTCTAGAACATGCAGTCGTCTCACACCTGGGTTCTTCCATTGAATCCACGTAAGCATCAATCTCTACCCCCACCCACGCCTTCAAACACACAGACACATCCAGATTTCAATCAGTCACTAATGAACACCGAGTTCTGCCCTAGGTACCCCTTCAGATGGAGGGAGAAGGCTGGAATGCCCTGGGAAAGGTAGTATTACATTTGTTCTTTTACCTCAGGTGTGCTGAGGTAATTAGATGGTATATATTATATGGATTCATATAAACCCTTGATGCCATCATCGACAGAACACACACACAGCAGCAGTGTGTGTGGAGTGTGTGTGTGTCAAGAAGGGATGTCTTCGGATCCCCCCACCCACAATGCATCACTTTTCCATCTCTCATTTCTTTTCATATAAGTCGACAAGCGATATTTTGTTACAAAATGGCAGCCTGCCAGGTTTCTAAGGGCATGGAACATCCACAGAGTGAGTGTGTTGTTGCTGCTACTGGTTAACGTCTCCCTTGTGTCATGACAATGTCCAACGTAGTTTAAATTGACTTGAATGACAGTCTATACTTCTCTAGGTGATTTTGTCAGGTTTTAATGCGGTGTCTGAGAGTCTAGATTTCTTTTGTGTGTGCTTTGGAGTGTGTGTGTGTGTGCTTTGGAGTGTGTGTGTGTGTGTGTGCTTTGGAGTGTGTGTGTGTGTGCTTTGGAGTGCGTGTGTATGTGTGGGACAGTCTAGCTGAAATGGTATCAGAGACAGATGTGATATTGGCTGTCAGAGGTTCAGCTGAACAGGAAGTGGCCGCACACTCACCGCTTCAGCATCTACTTTCATGCTGGCGTGTAAGTCTTCTGGGCGGTGTTAGTTATGCGTGTCCGCTTCAACAGCAGTCCGTGCAGCTGGAGCTAACCCTAAAATAATCTTTATTTGAAGTCATTTACAGTGTGAGAAAGGAGACAAGTCATGGATACAGTACTCTTCTCGGGTACACACACACATCCACACACACACACACATCCACACACACATCCATACACACACATCCACACACACACACATCCATACACACACATCCACACACACACATCCATACACACACACACATCCACACACACACACACACACATCCATACACACACATCCACACACACACACACATCCATACACACACATCCATACACACACACACATCCATACACACACACACACACACACATCCATACACACACACACATCCATACACACACACACACACACACACATCCATACACACACACATCCACACACACACACACACACACACCCATCCACACAGAGAAATGTTATCAGAAGAAATCCATGCACATGATTTGTGACCCACGCATGGCACATGTACATGATGACATCATCTCCCCAGCCCTGACAGAAGGCTTGGAGCTCTTGGTCTCTACATGGACTCCAGCTGCAGTTATCTCCAATTTCCCTCCAGATGGTTCCAGTTCTATTCAAAGCCAGCCAACAGACTTATTTTTATTTTGCATATCTCTCTCTCTCTTTCTCTCTGTCTCTCTCTGTCTCTCTCTCTCTCACCCTCCCTCTCTATCTCTAACCCTCCCTCCCTCTAATCTCTCTCACCCCCCCCCCCCCTCCCTCTTTCTCTCTCTCTCCCTCTTTCTCCCGACATTGCCTCATCAGTAGCCTACAGGACACACTCCAGGATATCTGGATTCTGTCCACATATCTTGATCCAGATATCCACAAACTGCCCTTAAATATGACAGTTTGTGGTTGTCATCCTCTCTCTCTGACCTTAAATCAACTCCACTTCCACATCTCTCTTTGCAGCCACTAGGGGAGCCCAGGGAACCTCCCATGAAGGACTCACGGCAAACCATTAAAGACACATGTGTTTAGGCCAGTTAATGTTTGATGCGTTAAATAGACCACGACTACCGCAAAGTTGTTTTATGACAGACGACAGCATATGCTTAATGCTCTGTCAATGTCCAGATATCTTGCTTCTTCAGCATATTGGGTTGAACATCTTGGATATTGCGTTTATAGGTAGTAGATAGTCTACTCATTTAGTGGGTTAACATGTCTCTGTCGGGAGCACAAACTGTCTTTCTTTTTAACAGTTTATCTTCCTTTGCGAGGTGATTCGATGAGGTCAGATGAGGTAATTCATAAATCATCGTCATCACCACCAATACCGGCGTAGATGACATGCAAACCACCCGAAGGGCGTCAGGGTTTAATGACGTTCGATGTTTTTTTGGCCACTGCCGTGTCTCTGTACAGACAACCTTTCTCTTTCCCCATCCTTGCTTCCTCCTCAAACATTTTATACACGATAGGGTACAGACTAACTTGTACTATCACTTGATTGCAGCTCGAGCTTAAGTATTTCTGTCTGGACTGGACTCAAGTCCCAAAGAGCATGAACCGAGCCCGATAAATTTTCTGTTTGTTACCATGTCGGGTATCGGTTAGCCCAGCCCATGTAACCGAACCTGAACATAATCACTAAATATTTGACCGAACCCGGCCCAACACGTCAAGTAGCCAGAGTCTCCAACTGCCACTCTCCAACTGCCACCACCCAACCTCTGCCTAAATCTCTTGGGTTCTCGTCCTCCTACACACACACACACACCTACACACACACACCTACACACACACACACACACCTACACACACACACAGCCTATCATTTTTAGACAGGACAGTGAGGACAGGATTACCTCAGAAGTCAGGGGCTCAATATTAAAGAGATCTTAGCGATGGAGGGTATCATACATCAGATGATGCTGCGGTGCAAACATCAAAGGATGCACAGGACGCTTCTTCTTTCATGATAGACAGAGGGGGGGGGGAGGAGGAGAGGAGGGGGAGGAGGGGAAGAAAGGAGGGCAGGGGGGAGGGAGGACAAGGAGGAGGGGAAGAAAGGAGGGGAGGGAGGGAGGACAAGGAG
This sequence comes from Hypomesus nipponensis, assembly GCF_054491055.1. Taxonomy (NCBI): domain Eukaryota; kingdom Metazoa; phylum Chordata; class Actinopteri; order Osmeriformes; family Osmeridae; genus Hypomesus; species Hypomesus nipponensis. The sequence continues at coordinate 21,090,352 of NC_140382.1, read as the reverse complement.
GAGGGGAAGAAAGGAGGGCAGGGGGGGAGGGAGGAAAAGGAGGAGGGGAAGAAAGGAGGGCAGGGGGGAGGGAGGACAAGGAGGAGGGGAAGAAAGGAGGGCAGGGGGGAGGGAGGACAAGGAGGAGGAGGGCAGGATTTCAGGGATGTCTGGCCACATGAGGTGAACCACAACCTCACACCTGAAGTGGGATCCTGGCCCGTCCTCAGTATAGTAGTATGTGTGTGTGTGTGTGTGTGTGTGTGTGTATCCTCAGTACCTCACCTAGTGTGTGTGTGTTTCAGTGTCTATCCACTATTATCATATTCCACCAGCCATAGCCCTCTCGTGTTGATGTGTGCAACCTGTGTGTGAGAGACTCTCCCTCACAAGCATGTGTGTGTGTGCGTGTGTATATGTATGTGTGTGTACTTCCCACCCTCCCTTCCCTCACCAGCATGTGAGTGTGTGTGTGTGTGTGTGTCTAAAGCCTTACCTGGCCCTGGGCCCACTTGTGGTACAGAGAAGCAGCCACCTTATTGAGAACAGGAGACAAGGAGCCATTGTGGCATCAGCAAAACAGGCAGTTCCCACTGCAGTGATGAAACCTCGGAAAACAAACACTTTCATTCATTAATCTGGTTTAATTATAGTGGCTAGATAAATAAATCACTTAGAACTGTACCACGTTAGAACAAATAACATCTAGTAGATGATTTAGTATAGAAATTAGTGCTGAAAACCCGCAACCTATCTGACTTCAGCTTGACATCATGTATGAACGTGGTTTTGCATGAGCTGCGCTAGGTGTCTGCAGTGCCTTGCCTACCTGTGGTGGTGGTATGATCCAGCATCTTTGAAATGTTGAATAATGTTAAATAAGTCGTTTTATATCAATTACATTATCTGAGGTCGATTTGCAAACCGTATAGACTTAGTGCTGAGTGCTCATAGCCTACTGTTGCGATTCCTATCGTGCTTAAATCTTCCCGCGCTATTGTTTGAATATTTGATAGAAGTGTTTTTTCTAAAATATATTTGAGGAGGGGAGAGAAGCCAAAAGCCTAAAACTGAGTAAAAACGAAACCTTTTGACACTTTCTGGGAGAAAATATTAATCTTGTTGCTTATTGATCATGCCGCCACATACAGATTAAAACTAAAGTAACAAACTTGACTTGAAAATGTATGAAGTAGAAAGTACAGATATTTGTGTAAAAAATTGAAGGATTGAATGTAAAAAGTTGTCAGAAAAATGTATAGTGAAATAAAGTACAGATACCAGAAAAATCTACTTAGGTACCAAAGTAGATACCCATCTCTGTGTGCGCTTGGCTGAATAACTGATGAAACAGATATGATGTCAATGACTTTAGCCAAACAGGAGGCTTCGTCTGCTGAATGTAGTGTGTGTGGTGGTGACGGAGCAGAAAGCATCGCCTGTTTATTAGGCTGTAACAGCTCACGTCTGACAGAAGTTTGGAGTTGTCAAGTACAAGTGTATTCACTTTTACAAATACAGTTTTTGAGGGGTTGTAATGCTGTTGAAATAGAAGTATTTCAATCAGCTGTCATGAGTCTATTTGTTAATTGCAGTACATTTACATTTAGTCATCTCTTATCCAGAGCGACTTACAGTAAGTACAGGGACATTCCCCCCGAGGCAAGTAGGGTGAAGTGCCTTGCCCAAGGACACACCGTCATTTGGCACGGCGGGGAATCGATCCGGCAACCTTCTGATTACTAGCTCGACTCCCTCACCGCTCAGCCATCTGACTCCAGTAGGTTTTAGTGAGATGGTCTTGAGTGGGATAAGTGTGCATAAATATGTGGATCTTAGCTTTGTCTTCAGATCCTCACTGTTGTGTCTTCACACGTTGCCATACATCAAACTAAACGTTGTATTTACTCGCTAGTTTAAATGAACTTGCTGCATTACTGCGGTCATCGACAGTAAATGTACACAACATCTGTATGAAGCTCCAGTTATTCAGGGGTTCATACTTCACAGCCAGAGTTCACCCTAAGTTCACAAGGTATTATAAACCAAGGTTAAAGGATATCATCAGTGCCTGTCTGTGTGTGTGTGTGTGTCTGTCCTCCTGGCAGTTAGTTGTTAGTAATAAAGTGTAGTGAATGCGGTTCCAAACACTCTCTTGCTGGCAGAGAAACGTCTTGGCTCATGTTCCGGAGGCATCATCAGATATCCTGCTATCCGATGCCACAGTTCTATTTTGTCTTAGACATTGTTCTAGCTTTGATCATAAATTGAGGTAATTATTCGCTGCTCTTAACTTTCCCTTTAAGGAAACAATATGTGGAACAGGAGATGGGGGTGCGTATACAAGTGCTGAAGGGGGGGGGGGGGGGGTGTATCGGACGAGACTGCTCCCTTGAGTGGATAAATGGCTCAATTAAATTCAGCTTTTATGGGGGGGGTTTCTGTCAACAATGCACTTTTCAGCTCCGGGTGCTGCCATTGTGCGAATCTTGAGTCGGTTTGTTTTTTTTCAAAGTCCGGATGTGTAAATGTACACTGAGATGAAACTGAACCAGGTTACCTTTTTTTCTTCTTCTTCTTCTTCTTCTTCTACCTCTTTCTTCTCCTTCTCCTCTGCAGTTCCTTTCTTCCTTTCACCCGGAGGTTTCTAAACACAAATAAATAAACGAGGAAAACTTGAGAGATGAATGAGGGGGATTGTTCATTTACGGGTTTCGGAAAACAGAAGCAGCAATCAGGGTCTGTGGGTGTTTGTGTGTGTGTGTGTGTGTGTGTGTGTGTGAGAGAGACTCATTCAGTTTCCTAATAAAAAGTGACATATTTAACCCTGCAGCGCCGATTTTGCAGCAAAACTGCATCTTTCCCAAATGGAAAAGTACTTTACAGTTACAGCAGGTGATGCTTCTAGAAATCTTCTAGATCTCCAACGGGCTTGATGTCTCTCAGTCTCCAGCGAAAGAAATTGCAAGGAAACAGCTCATACATTCAAAACACAAAAAAGTATTTTTTAAAAGATGTTTATGTCTGGGTAACGTTTTCCCAAATTTCAATTCCTCTCAGAAAAACCAAACAACACATATTTGCCGAAGCCACTTAACAGGCACATTCTCATAATTGTTTACAACATTTGTTCTCAGTGCGGTTGTCCAGAAATATTGAACCAAGAAATTCCATTCCTCTTTGTATTTGTATTTTTTTTGCCTTGTTTGGAGGATTATTATGGAATTCTCTTTTAACTGGTCCTGAGGGACACAGTCTAGCCTATCCAAAATATTGGGTGCCCTGGTAGCTGACTGGTTAGGCAGGGGTGTCCAAATCCGGTCCTTGAGGGCCGCTGTCCTGCATGTTTTAGATGTTTCACTTCTCCAGCTCACCTGATTCTAATGAATGGTCGTTATACAACCCATTTTATTGAATCAGGTGTGTTGGAGCAGGGAAACATCTAAAACATGCAGGACAGTGGCCCTCGAGGACCGGATTTGGACACCCCTGGGTCAGGGCGTGTACCATAGGGGCTGAGGTCAGCGGCCAGGGTTCAATTCCGGCTAATACCGTTTCTGCACGTCTTTTACTCTCTCTCTCCTATACATTTCCTTTCTGGCTATCTTTGTCCTGAAATGTATCTTTAAAAGAGAGAGAGAGGGGGGGGACCTATTCAAAAGGGCCACCCTGTGAGGCCCTGAGACTGAAGGTGGAGAGAGGCAGGCAAAGCAGAACCCACTGCTGAGGTTTGGTCACCAGCTTAGGACGCTGACCCTCATCAAATGATCTCTGTATCGCTCTGAGCTTCAGCGATGCCCAGGCCAACATGCTGTGAACACATAAATGCAACATGCTGTGAACACATAAATGCAACATGCTGTGAACACATGAATGCCAAACCAAGCCAGACCTGGAGGAGATGACACAACTCCCGCCGGCAACAATCGCCTCTTTTCTCGTTCCAAAGGGTCACGCATGTTTTCATCCCTATTGTCCAGAAATCCCGAGAGGTCAGGCTACAGTAAATCACACTGTGCTCTTTAACGAAGCCTGCATCCACATAGATCCTGATACTCAAACTGGGCAGCCGACATCTTGGAAATGAGAATCACTGCATGGCCGTGGTTCATCCCACTGTGATTATGGAAGCCAGGTGCAAAGGCAAATTACATTTTTATCTGAGGGATTTGACAGGCGATGACTTTATAAGACCTGTGAGGCGTTGAGAGAATGAGAACACGATAATAGTGGTTTGGAAGCAGCTGGGATGAGCCCTGTGGTTTAAAAAATTTGATTTCCAAAAAACTTGACTCCCTCCCTCTCCCCCTTCAATCGTGGAGAAGTGTTTCCTTAAAGCCAAGATGAGACGATTATCAAACTGAGTAACCGCAGGCTAAGTCTCAAGTCATATTTTAGCAACGAAGGAGATTCATCCCAGCAGTGAAAACATTGGCATCCATCTTTTGGTGGGAGGGACTTGAGGATGATGTCTGACTGGTCCTCATCGCTGAGAAGGGCTGACCGTGCTGATTTCAAAGCTGCGTCATAATATACAGAGTACCTCCAGGATCCAGGGGTATCCTCCATACTAACCATGTCAGAAAGTGGACCGCTTCCTCTACTGACTGTGAGCAGATGAGGCTCAGAGTATCTCATTACTGTAGGGAAATCACTGGAGCAGATTATGATCGTTCATCATAAGCACGAACAAAGACTGGGCTTTAGAGAAGATGTATTTTGGTAGCAGCCGAGAGCAGGCTTCTAAAGTACGTTTCAAAGGGACCAAACTTTAATTGAAAACGAGACTCTTGTTGTCTTCCCAGCAGAAGAGAAGGGTTAAGATTCCCGGCCCAAAATACGTGATGTGCAACAGCTGGGCCTTTGCGAAAGCTGACCCCAGCCTTTCGAAAACGATGCATATTTCCTTATTTCTTTAACTTTTATTTAAAATGTTCTTTGCATATAAGCTAAACAACAGTTCCAAACCACTTACCATGACATTTCATTTGCAGGAAATCGTCTTCGTAGAAAGAGAGAGGAGTGACTGAGTAAAGGGAGTCAACAGCAGTATCAAATACACATCCGCAGGGAACCCTGCACCCTGTGATGTGGTGTGTCGACATGCCATCCTGAAATGATTCACCCAACAACGAGTTAGTTCAGTGTCTTCTGGTAAACTCCCTTTGCTAGCTGCAACAAAACAAAACCAAGAAATCTGGGATTTAGTGGACATTGGCAAGGGTCTGAATCTGTGGGGTTGTTGTTCATATTGAATTCATTCTAGCATTGTTGTTTACCAAAATAACTACCGTGAGGGTGATTTATCTGACGAGGGATGTGTATCTCTTACAGTGGTTTCTGACCGTCGCCCAAGTCCAGTTTCAACCACAACAATGTCCCTGGTAAGTGAGTAGGCCTGACGCCACTTTACACTCAACAGTGAAAAGTCCTGTCTTACATCAGTTCCTCAAGCAGCGTAGCTTTTAGGTTACTTTTAGTGCCATTTTCAACAGATCATTCTTGTAATGGAAAAATAACTGGAAAAAACATTGATCTAAGATCTTATTTTAATCTACAAAGGTCTATTCTTGTCCTTGTTCACATTGATTTTTCTTACCCTACCAGTTCCACATAAGAGTCTTGTCCAACACAGATGCAAAGAGTAATTTGTACTATATATCTTCTACGCAGGGATTACACCCTACATGTATACATGACAGTGAGTTTCCCAATGTACACATTGAGTAAACATGGAACCACTGCATATACAGTTAACAAGGCTATGTCACTTACCAGTGTGGCAACAACATGCTAACGTACGCTAATATGCTAACATACGCTAATATGCCAACACACATATGCTAACGTACGCTAATATGCTAACGTACGCTAATATGCTAACATACGCTAATGTTGTGTCATACACTTTTCCGCCCTATTCTGACAAATTGCAGTGTGGAGAGCACCAGACTGCAAACAGCTTTTCTCTCACTGCTGAAACACTCCAGAATAATTGCCAACATGCAGGGCATAACTCAGTCCTTGGCTCCTACTTATATGAAGTTGTCAAATATAAAACTCCAGTTTCATATGACTGCTGTTTAGAATACCCTCTTGTTTGCTTGGTTTTCGGGGACCTCATTTTTGAATAAGAAACAACATGATTCAAATCAACTGCCCAAATCGTTATCGAAGAACATTTCAGCAAATATCTTGATTCTCTTACAGAAAAATACTTAGACCAGAAAATGTATACAGTGTCCATCAAATAAGTCATTGCTTAAATCATTACATATTGTAAATTAAATTACCCATGTTAATAGTCTCCAAAGGGTTAAATGGTTGGCTGGTGAAGAAAGCCTAAACTCTATGTGTGCTATTTACAAAAACAAAAACAAATCCTTCCTTCCTACCTTCTCCATCCTGACTTTGTCTTGTCTGTTCGCTAAAACCCGAAAGAGCTTCTATATTCGCATGATGGAGTAGACAGTGAGGTAAGGTGTCCATGTGTGATCACATGTAATCTTAACCATGTACTTACATTTAGTGATTGGTGTTTTGGTATCATAAAAAATAGGTTTATTCCATTAGCTCTTTGACCCTGGTGCACATTGGTGAGCTCCAATGTCAAGCCACTGAAATGGAGTTTGTGGAAACGTTTCTGTCAGAAGCTGTGGTAGGTTTCTTAGGATATCACAGCGGTGTTACGAGTGTCCCTTAAACTTAATATGCCCTCCGAGCGCTCGGCCTTCTGGTCTGTCAGCTTCTGCGGTTATCTTCTCGAGTCGTTTCAACGTTATCGGTGGCGAGATTCTGTTTCAGCATTGTTTCTAGACCTTTATGTTCTGAAAGAATCAAACTAATAATGTGGGAATAAGTTGGGGTGGGAGCTCCCATGAGATGGGGCATGCTGTTCCCTGGGGTCACCTCCATCCCGGGTCTTTGTGGGCCCTCACGACAACCCAACACCACCCCACATCCCTAGGCACCACACACACATACACATACACATCCTCCGGCACCACACACCGCCACACACATACCGCCCCCCCCCCCCCCCCCCCCCCCGTTGACCACAGTCACTTTATTCTCTCTGGGCTTAGTTCCTGTCAGCTGTCAAAGTCCTCTCTGCACGGTGCCGGAACGCTCTCTCCCAATGCTCTCCCCCAAACGCTCTCTCCAAAGCTCTCTCTCCCAATGCTCTCCCCCAAACGCTCTCTCCAAAGCTCTCTCTCCCAATGCTCTCCCCCAAACGCTCTCTCCAAAGCTCTCTCTCCCAATGCTCTCCCCCAAACGACGGCTTAGGGGGGAAGGGGTGAGGGTGGGTGGGGTGGGAATGGCAGACAGGGAGGGGGGGGGGGGGTGAGATTTCAGTCAGACACTCTAAATGCATTCCGCATGCAAAACCACCAGAACAAATGTGGTCTCGTACCATGATTAAACCACAAACTGCGATCCGTTAAACATCTCTGGCGTGAATACGGAGGAGGGTGGAAACCTCTGGACACTTCTGTGTCACAGGGAGTGTGTTGCCTAATTTCCAGATTAATCATCAATTGCTTCTCTAAACGACCGTCCAGTTTTTTTTCACCTCTTCTGTTTAGGTTTACCTATCTCCCTGTCTGTTTAGGTTTACCTATCTCCCTGTCTGTTTAGGTTTACCTATCTTCCTGTCTGTTTAGGTTTACTTCCCAGTTTTGAGAACCTTGCTGTTTTGTTTTGGACGTCTGTCAGCTTAGTGAAACACTCCTTCCAAGCAACAGACCTCCGTGAAGTTAAACATCTGTTCTGTGCAAAACACTTGATCCATTCAAACCCGTTTTGGTTATCGACAAGTCCAATTCTGCCATGATTTCATAAACCTAATCTGCCATGATTTCCAATTTCATAAACCTAATTTGTCATCATTTCCAATCTTAATCAACCTAATCTGTCATCATTTCCAGTCTTATAAACCTAATCAGCCATGAATTCCAATTTCATAAACCTAATCTGCCAGGATTTCCAATTTTATAAAGCCAGTCTTCCAGCGGCCCGATGATGTGGTCCTGCACTCCCCACTAGAGCACTAGCCTGTTTGGACACCTTACACTAACCCTAGCCTGTTTGGACACCTTACACTAACCCTAGCCTGTTTGGACACCTTACACTAACCCTAGCCTGTTTGGACACCTTACACTAACCCTAGCCTGTTTGGACACCTTACACTAACCCTAGCCTGTTTGGACACCTTACACTAACCCTAGCCTGTTTGGACACCTTACACTAACCCTAGCCTGTTTGGACACCTTACACTAACCCTAGCCTGTTTGGACACCTTACCGTTGAGTGAGTTTACACTCCAACTGAAGTCAAGCATATCTGATTCCAATAATGACCAGTTTACACTTTTCTACTGTGTACGACATACGAAACACTAACACACAAGAGTTCACACACAGACACACGCATGCTCAAAAAGCACCCACTCGTGCACACACACACACACACGTGTGTGTACACACAGACACACCAACAAACACACTTGATGAGCATGTTCTACCAAACGCAGGCCTGTGTGGTTACCCCAGCCCGGCTGAGTGACAGGGAAATCCCGGTGTTGCACATGGATCCCATTCACAAGGCTGAGGTCCACTGGGCCTCTTGTCCTTCTCTCTCCAATGTGCCCGGTGGGCCTCTTGTCCTTCTCTCTCCAATGTGCCCGCTGGGCCTCTTGTCCTTCTCTCTCCAATGTGCCCGCTGGGCCTCTTGTCCTTCTCTCTCCAATGTGCCCGCTGGGCCTCTTGTCCTTCTCTCTCCAATGTGCCCGCTGGGCCTCTTGTCCTTCTCTCTCCAATGTGCCCGCTGGGCCTCTTGTCCTTCTCTCTCCAATGTGCCCGCTGGGCCTCTTGTCCTTCTCTCTCCAATGTGCCCGCTGGGCCTCTTGTCCTTCTCTCTCCAATGTGCCCGCTGGGCCTCTTGTCCTTCTCTCTCCAATGTGCCCGCTAGGCCTTGTTGGCAGCTGACACATCTCTGGGAAGCGGCTAGGTAGCTGGAGGTGCTAAGTGGCGTCAAATGGCTGAGCGGTTAAGGGAATCGGGCTATTACTCAGAAGATTGCCGGTTCGATTCCTAGTTGTCCCTTGGGAAAGGCACTTCACCCTACTTGCCTCGGGGGAATGTCCCTGTACTTACTGTAAGTTGCTCTGGATAAGAGCGTCTGCTAAATGTAAATGTAAGTGCTCTTGTCCGTGGTGCTCAGAGCAAAAGGAAACAGATAGCTGGTGTGAGAACCTTAGGAGCCTCTGGATTCTGGTTTTCTCTTTTAGAACGGAAAGATGTCCTGCCTGAGAAGGGGTCGTATACATTTGTGATATATAGTCTGGTATTTGCAGAGTGCTTGTCTTATGGTTATAATAAATGCAGAAACAGAACTGCAAAGTAAAAAAAAAACATGGATTTTTTTTTTGGGATACTGTGGTCTATGGATCAATGTTATTAACGTATTAACGTGTGTGTCTGTTGATACACTTTCCAATTTAATACCTACTTTTCAAAATCGTGTCGAGAATCGTCGGACATCTTTCGACCCAGGCTTATCTTTTGAGGCAGGTGAGGGTCAGACTGCTCCCAAATAGCACGATGGTCTTTGACTGCTCCCAAATAGCACGATGGTCTTTGACTGCTCCCAAATAGCACGATGGTCTTTGACTGCTCCCAAATAGCACGATGGTCTTTGACTGCTCCCAAATAGCACGATGGTCTTTGACTGCTCCCAAATAGCACGATGGTCTTTGACTGCTCCCAAATAGCACGATGGTCTTTGACTGCTCCCAAATAGCACGATGGTCTTTGACTGCTCCCAAATAGCACGATGGTCTTTGACTGCACCCAAATAGCACGATGGTCTTTGACTGCTCCCAAATAGCACGATGGTCTTTGACTGCTCCCAAATAGCACGATGGTCTTTGACTGCTCCCAAATAGCACGATGGTCTTTGACTGCTCTCAGGGGCTGCTCCCCGGACATCAGGACGGTCGGGGGGGGGGGGGTCGCTCTGATGACACACAAAGACAAGGATGCGGATGTGACTCCTTGTTTATCGGATCTCTGGTCAGTTAAGCCACAAAGGAGACAGTGATTAGACACTGTGTGTGTGTGTTTGTGTGTAAGCGAGAGAGAGGGAGAGTGAGAGAGGAAGAAAGAGGGAGGGAGGGAGAGGAAGAGAGACAGAGAGGAAGAGAGAGAGGAAGAGAGAGAGAGAAAGAGAGAGGGAGAGAGAGAGAGAGGAGGAGAGAGAGAGAAAGAGAGGAAGAAAGAGAGAGAGAGAGAGAGAGAGAGAGAGAGAGAGAGAGAGAGAGAGAGAGAGAGAAAGAGATAGAGAGAGAGACAGAGAAAGAGAGAGAGAGAGATAGAGAGAGAGAGAGAGAGAGAGAGAGAGAGAGAGAGAGAGAGAGAGAGAGAGAGAGAGAGAGAGAGAGATTGGGGCAGGCACACATACCTCTGCACTACATCATAATGATCCATATTCCTGCACAGTAACATCACCTAAGCTGGTTAGATAAAGATGTCCTCTTCAGCTAATTGAATGGATGGCTATGAAATGAAAGACTGGTGGTCGCATACACAAACACACAGAACTGCCCTCCCCCTTAGTTTGTTCTGGAAGCTTCTTTGAGTCTCTCCCCCCCCCCTCTCTCTCTCTCTCTCTGTACCATAATTGACTGATGAAGGAACGCCAACATGAAAGAAGGTTTGTCTTGAAGAATGGGCCCTAGAAGACCCTGGTCTCTGTCTACCTTGTCTCCCATTCCCCCCGTTAGTTTATACAAATTACTCAGGTTTGATCTTCAGCTGGAGATAAACTGGAAACACCTGTACAGGGGTTAACATCTAGAACCATCTGCATCGATCGTATCCGCCAGTAAAAATATCAAGGCGTCAGGATGGTGGAGAGAGATGAACAACCTCAATCCCATCGCTTTCTCAACAGCCTCGTCCTCCTCCTCCTCCTCTTTTTTAACTTTCATCTGTCGCTCACCATCAAGACGTCCATTCTTCTCTCTCGCTCTGTCTCTCTCTCTACGCTCTCTCTCGCTCTGTCTCTCTCTCTACGCTCTCTCTCGCTCTGTCTTGCTCTGTCTCGCTCTGTCTCTCTCTCTCGCTCTCTCTCGCTCTGTCTCGCTCTCTCACTCTGTCTCTCTTTCTCTCTCTCTCTCTCTCTCTCTCTCTCTCTCTCTCTCTCTCTCTCTCTCTCTCTCTCTCTCTCTCTCTCTCTCTCTCTCTCTCTCTCTCTTCCAGATTGTTCCTGTGCCTTATCGTATCTTAAGCGGTCGACACAAACGCCCTCCTGGGATAGTACACCCACTGACTCTGAAAGCCTTCGTCTGGTTGCTAAGTGGTCGTTAGGTGGCAAACAGACACTGTTTGTTATACATCGTTGATGTTGTTTACTCACAGGTGGCGTTGAAAGATGTTGTTTACCGTTTGTATCTTGGTGAGAACCCCTCTGATTTGTGTGTGTGTGTGACACAGTGGCAGTTAGCAGTTTTCTCTTCTCGGACCCTCGCATGCATGAAAACCTCATGTGCATACTCAAGCTAACCCAGACACATATTCACACACACACTGTCACACACACACACTGTCACACACACACTGTCACACACACACACCGCAGTCCGGGGTGAAAGAGGATGAATTTGACACAAAAGTAATTGGAAATTGTTCTTCCTGCACACTAAGGTTGTGGTCGGCGTGTCTCAGTTTATTGCTCATTGCTGGTCAACAGCTTTTACAAGGAAGTGTTGCAGCCCAAGACTCAGTGATAACAGAGTGATGGCACTGTGATAGGGCTTTTCTTTTTCCTTTTACATTTTTTGGCTGAAACCTCAGAATATCTTCCCAGTTGTCCAAACCTGAAAGAATTCTAAAACTTGACTGGGTTGTTGTGAAGTGCACTGTGACTGGAAGGAATAACAGAACCTGACATGTGCTTGCGGTATTGTGGTGGATCATGGGGGATATTGATCTGACAGTCCTCTCACACACACACACACACAAACACACGCAAACTCATAATCACACGCACAAACACACACAAACTCTCAAACACACACTCTCTCTCACACACACACACTCATACAATCCCTCGAGGGCTCTCTGGAATCAATTGCCGCCTCAACAGATTGTCAACACTCTATAAAGAGAGACCGTCCAACACAGCCTCTCCTCTCTCTTCTCACCCCTCTCTCACCCCTCTCTCACCCCTCTCTCACCCCTCTCTCACCCCTCTCTCACCACTCTCTCACCCGTCTCTCGCCCCTCTCTCGCCCCTCTCTCGCCCCTCTCTCACCACTCTCTCACCACTCTCTCACCACTCTCTCACCCGTCTCTCACCCCTCTCTCACCCCTCTCTCACCCCTCTCTCGCCCCTCTCTCACCCCTCTCTCGCCCCTCTCTCGCCCCTCTCTCAACACTCTTTCACCACTCTCTCACCCCTCTCTTGCCCCTCTCTCACCCACCGACGCCTGTTCCACCTCCCTGGTTCAGCTGTTGTTGACTGATGTCTGATGGCAAGTCGGTCATGCAATAATAACAACCCCAGTTCTGCTCTCAAAGTACAACAGCAGTGTGTTTGTGCCCAGAGAAATGTTTTGGATTTGAGATCTCGCCCGAAACAGACAGTGCCGGTGATATTTTTCTTATATTTGAGACGTTGTGGTTGTTGTCTTCTGTGCGGATTCACGCAACTACAATATTGTAGTTGAGTTATTCATATTGTTGCATTCTTGAATAAATACCGTTCCTTTGCACTAACCAGTGTAGTATTATTAGCACTGTGACTTTCTCGCTGTTGATGACCTCCTCCACTTCCTGTATGCGCAATATATTGCTGTTTTGGCTAAATATGTCTGCTTGGGGAGAAAACGTTTTTTTTGTGCAGTAGGAACTTATTCATGAAAAATGGATTGAAGGAAAAAATAAGAAGAAAGGAATTCTAGAAAGGGTTCAAACTCTCGACATGTTTGATTTATGACAGCCAGTACAATGGCGCCTATTGACCAGCTCCGTAACATGTATGTTAAATCAAACGCACCTGAGAGCATGTGGTCCATGCAGTTCCAGAGCCTAGATGACTGGTGCGCACAAGCATCAAGGGTATTCTCAGGGTCTGGTCTGCCTCAAACAGTCAAAAAGGAATAAAATAAAGAAATCTCAATGTCACCCTCTCTCTTCTCTCTCTCTCCCCTTTCTATCTCCCCCCTCCCTCTCTCTATATATGTATACATATGGGAGGTGTGGGTGTAGATATATAATACATGAACATTGTCTTGTATAAAAATATTTTATATATTGTTCTTCTGTATTTGTGCGGCAGTTTATAAGTAACATTTTTGTTTTAGTTTTGTCTGTGTTTCATTATTTCCTAAAGCATTTTTGCTTTATTTTTTAAAATGTTAAATAGTGTCTCAGACTGTAACACATTACTGTGTGTGTATATAGATACATGGGAGGTAATAGTATCCGCAGCATTTATCATTTCGCAACAGAGACACATGGGCCCCGTTGTGGAAGAGAAAGGGCTGTAACTTCTGGTCGCTCGTCAACACTGCTGACTGCCGCCGACTGCAGGTTGACTGCAGGCTGACTGCAGGCTGACTGACTGCAGGTTGACTGCAGGCTGACTGACTGCAGGTTGACTGACTGCAGGCTGACTGACTGCAGGCTGACTGACTGCAGGTTGACTGCAGGCTGGCTGCAGGCTGGTTGGGTCTGGGGCCTAAACCTGGATAAACCCTCCTCTTAGAACCGCGGTCATGGAACACCGAGGGTTTACTTAAACACACAACCCTAGAAAGGTTCTTAAGTGGTCACAAATGTGAAAGGATCAAAGGGGATCTGAAGAGAGAGAGGGAGAGACAGAGAGAGAGAGAGAGAGAGAGAGAGAGAGAGAGAGAGAGAGAGAGAGAGAGAGAGAGAGAGAGAGAGAAGGAGAGAGTGAGAGAGAGAGAGAGAGAGAGAGAGAGAGAGAGAAGGAGAGAGTGAGAGTGAGAGACAGACAGCGACAGAGAAGAAGAGATAAAAGGTAAGAGGGAATTACACGGATCAAAACTGACACGTGAAATCAGTATCGTGGACCTCTCAGTGACTTCCCTGCCGTCATCACAAGTCCAGGGACAATGGCTCCTTGTCTGGAAGTCATTCACTGACAGTGAGTGATCGCACAAAGATGATGTCACCATGCCCTGTCGCCTGTTGCCGGGTAGAACAAAGGGCCTACCTAAAGACTTAAAGACGGTCCAATCAGAGGTCAGGTTCAGCGGGCGGGGCTCCCAGGGTAATAACAAGACCCAGATTCATTGATTACACAGACCTCCCTCCAGATGAGTGACAGGGCTCATTCTTTCCTTAAAGTTCTTTATCTCTCTCTCTCTCTTTCCCTCCCTCCCTCCCTCTCTATCCTTCTCTCTCTCCCTCTCTCTCCCTCCCTCTCTCTCTTTCCCTCCCTCCCTCTCTATCCTCTCTCTCTCTCTCTCTCTTTCCCTCTCTTTACCTCTCTCTCTCTCTCTCTCTCTCTCTCTCTCTCTCTCTCTCTCTCTCTCTCTATCTCTCCCTCCCTCCCTCTCTTTCCCTCCCTCCCTCTCTCTCCCTCCCTCTCTCTCTTTCCCTCCCTCCCTCTCTATCCTCTCTCTCTCTCTCTCTCTCTCTTTCCCTCTCTTTACCTCTTTCTTTCTCTCTCCTTTTCTATCTGTGTAAGCTGTGATGCAAATGTGTAATTTCATAACGCCTTTGTGCACACTTTCTGCACAAAGTATGTTTGCTGTCACTTATATGTCTCTTGGTGTTATTCTCAGTGGAGTGTGTACGCTATCTACCACCGAAATCACACACCAATTTAGGTAGGGCTGGAAATGTCACCCAACAATCAAGGTTGTATGTCAATGGCTTCAAATTGCATACTGCAGCATTCTAAGAATATAACTTTCAAAGTTAAGTGCATTTCACACACTCAAACACACATCTTTTTAGACTACATTAGGGCAATGGTTGTGGACAGTAAAAAACAGTTAAGTGCTGAGCCCAGACATACAAGTACTCCTGTGCGTGTGTGTGTGTGTGCCTGGCATCAATTATAACACAATTACTGTCAAACCTGATCAACACTCCATGTAAGGAACAACCGCAACAATAATTAAGCTTATATTTATCTGTTCTTGTCCACACAAGGCTGAAAAAGTATCCTATGTAAAAATCCCACAGTCCTGATTGTCCTGTTTTGAGGTTTGCCATATTGATTCAGCGGAATATTTGGAAAATCACAGTTTATCGCAAGTATTTAACGGTATTTAAAGGTCGTATTTGTCTGTCTAACGTGTCGTAAATCTTGGTGGAGGGAAGGAGGTGGGAGGCGGCTGTGTGTGTGTGTGTGTGTGTGGGGAGTTGTTGGTAGAGGACTTGACCGCATAAGCTGCTAGAACTACAGCTCACCCTAGCCCAAGTGCATGCTGGGCCACCTGGAATCCCCCTGCTACCTGACCGTCTGCCTTCATCGCTGCAAGTGAGCGAGACGGGAGCACACACCTTCCGTTCTCCCCCTTCCTCCCCCTCTCCTCCCCCTTCTCTCCCCCCTCCTCTCCCCCCTCCTCCCCCCTCCTCCCCCCCTCCTCCCCCCTCCTCTCCCTCTTCCTCCCCCCTCCTCTCCCCCCTCCTCCCCCCTCCTCCCTCCTCTCCCCCCTCCTCTCCCCCCTCCTCCCCCACTCCTCTCCCCCCTCCTCTCCCCCCTCCTCTCCCCCCTCCTCTCCCCCTCCTCCCCCCCCCTCCTCTCCCCCCTCCTCCCCCTCCTCTCCCCCCTCCCCTCCCCCTATCCTCTCCCCCCTCCTCTCCCTCCTCCCCCTCCTCTCCCCCCTCTCCCCCTCCTCCCCCCCTTTATTTCACACATTGTCATTAGACGAGAAGTCTGACTCTGGTACGAAGTGTCCTTTAATGACACGTTCACATCCATTAACATGGGCCTCTGGCCTTTCTCAGGACAGAACACAATGTGCTTCTTTAAGTCCAAAAATACACATACATAGCACACACACACAGAGCGTGCACACGCACACACACGGCCCATACAAACACACATATGCCGGTAATGCCTACACACACACTTGTGGAACACGCATGCACAGATACACACACAAACCACCCATCTCTATGTTTCCACAGCCCAGAGGCAGAGAAAACAACAGAGAGATGAAGGATAAAAAATAGAGCGCAAGAACCAGAGAGAGGGTGGGAGAGAGGGAGGAAGTGGAGGAGAGAGACACAGAGGAGGAGAGAAGGAGGAGTCAGATGGCTGAGCGGTGAGGGAGTCGGGCTAGTAGTCTGAAAGTCACCAGTTCGATTTCCGGCAGCGCAAAATGACGTTGTGTCCTTGGGCAAGGCACTTCACCCTACTTGCCTCGGGGGGAATGTCCCTGTACTTACTGTAAGTCGCTCTGGATAAGAGCGTCTGCTAAATGACTAAATGTAAATGTAAGAAGAGAGGAGAGAGGGGAAGGAGGAGTAGAAGGGCCCGGGGTGGGTGATTAAGCACCAGAGGGCTTCGGCTCTCAGGGTTATTACCCTGCTTTCATGTGGCCAGCGCTTCGCTAAAGAGGGGTCACCGCTATCAATTAATAATCTCATCTGCAGGAGAGGAAACAGAGGCCATTCCTGTTCCAGAGTGAACCCACTTGTCACAGAAGAAACGGCCTCATCCATCTTCCAAAGGATGAGAGGATGAGAGGATGAGAGGGAGGGGCGGAACAGTCGTCCTGTAGGCCAGACCAGACCATGCAAGCACGTCCTGAGTAATACAGAGCGTCTTCATCCTCCTCCTTTTCTCCTCCTCCTCCTCCTCTTTCCCAACTCCTTTTGAAATCGCCTCCGGTTTGGACTTCCTGGAATGTGCCGGAGACGTAAGAAGTTGAGAGCGCTCAGCGGAGGAGGTTCTGATTAAAGCTGCGTCGCTAACGAGGCTGATCGGGGTGGCTGGAGAATACCGGAATGTTTGTAATAGGAACATACCGTGTGTGTGTGTGCAATAAAAACACAAAGTGTGTGTGTGTGTGTTTGCGTCCATGGGTCTCATAAAGTCTAGACTTGATGTTGGTCTCTCTCAAGATACACTGTTGTTGACCGAACACTAAGTGATCACCATCAAAGCCCATTTGATGACAGAAGGATGCGTGTATCAGGATAAGAGGCATCAAGGTTAAGAGGAGGATCAGTATGAAGAGAGATTGATGTGTCGTCAGGCAGACAGAGAGAGTGTCGGACCGCCTGGCTGCTCTTCACAGTGTTCTGTTGTGTCTGTCTGGGTCTTGGGGATGAGAGTCTGTCTGGGTCTTGGGGATGACAGTCTGTCTGGGTCTTGGGGATGAGAGTCTGTCTGGGGATGAGAGTCTGTCTGGGTCTTGGGGATGAGAGTCTGTCTGGGTCTTGGGGATGAGAGTCTGTCTGGGTCTTGGGGATGAGAGTCTGTCTGGGGATGAGAGTCTGTCTGGGTCCTGGGGATGAGAGTCTGTCTGGGTCTTGGGGATGAGAGTCTGTCTGGGGATGAGAGTCTGTCTGGGTCTTGGGGATGAGAGTCTGTCTGGGGATGAGAGTCTGTCTGGGTCTTGGGGATGAGAGTCTGTCTGGGTCTTGGGGATGAGAGTCTGTCTGGGGATGAGAGTCTGTCTGGGTCTTGGGGATGAGAGTCTGTCTGGGTCTTGGGGATGAGAGTCTGTCTGGGGATGAGAGTCTGTCTGGGTCTTGGGGATGAGAGTCTGTCTGGGTCTTGGGGATGAGAGTCTGTCTGGGTCTTGGGGATGAGAGTCTGTCTGGGGATGAGAGTCTGTCTGGGTCTTGGGGATGAGAGTCTGTCTGGGTCTTGGGGATGAGAGTCTGTCTGGGTCTTGGGGATGAGAGTCTGTCTGGGGATGAGAGTCTGTCTGGGTCTTGGGGATGAGAGTCTGTCTGGGGATGAGAGTCTGTCTCGGTCTTGGGGATGAGAGTCTGTCTGGGTCTTGGGGATGAGAGTCTGTCTGGGTCTTGGGGATGAGAGTCTGTCTGGGTCTTGGGGATGAGAGTCTGTCTGGGGATGAGAGTCTGTCTGGGGATGAGAGTCTGTCTGGGTCTTGGGGATGAGAGTCTGTCTGGGGATGAGAGTCTGTCTGGGTCTTGGGGATGAGAGTCTGTCTGGGGATGAGAGTCTGTCTGGGTCTTGGGGATGAGAGTCTGTCTGGGTCTTGGGGATGAGAGTCTGTCTGGGGATGAGAGTCTGTCTGGGTCTTGGGGATGAGAGTCTGTCTGGGTCTTGGGGATGAGAGTCTGTCTGGGTCCTGGGGATGAGAGTCTGTCTGGGTATGAGAGTCTGTCTGGGTCTTGGGGATGAGAGTCTGTCTGGGTCTTGGGGATGAGAGTCTGTCTGGGTCTTGGGGATGAGAGTCTGTCTGGGGATGAGAGTCTGTCTGGGTCTTGGGGATGAGAGTCTGTCTGGGGATGAGAGTCTGTCTCGGTCTTGGGGATGAGAGTCTGTCTGGGTCTTGGGGATGAGAGTCTGTCTGGGTCTTGGGGATGAGAGTCTGTCTGGGTCCTGGGGATGAGAGTCTGTCTGGGTCTTGGGGATGAGAGTGTGTCTGGGGATGAGAGTCTGTCTGGGTCTTGGGGATGAGAGTCTGTCTGGGGATGAGAGTCTGTCTGGGTCTTGGGGATGAGAGTCTGTCTGGGTCTTGGGGATGAGAGTCTGTCTGGGGATGAGAGTCTGTCTGGGTCTTGGGGATGAGAGTCTGTCTGGGTCTTGGGGATGAGAGTCTGTCTGGGGATGAGAGTCTGTCTGGGTCTTGGGGATGAGAGTCTGTCTGGGTCTTGGGGATGAGAGTCTGTCTGGGTCTTGGGGATGAGAGTCTGTCTGGGGATGAGAGTCTGTCTGGGTCTTGGGGATGAGAGTCTGTCTGGGGATGAGAGTCTGTCTCGGTCTTGGGGATGAGAGTCTGTCTGGGTCTTGGGGATGAGAGTCTGTCTGGGTCTTGGGGATGAGAGTCTGTCTGGGGATGAGAGTCTGTCTGGGTCTTGGGGATGAGAGTCTGTCTGGGGATGAGAGTCTGTCTGGGTCTTGGGGATGAGAGTGGTCCAGAGAGAGTGCTGTTGCGGTTCCATGAAGGATCCTGGTTGTTGCTTATTGTTTGGTGTTTGGCAAGAGTTAAGAGACAGTTATCTGAAGCGTCCTCCCATGCCGTCAGAGCCAAACTTCTTATCTCTGGTTCACAGGAAAAATTGAATCATACAATACAAACCGACAAAAGGTCTTTAAACCTTTCTTACAATGCAAATATGTTTTGTGACTGGTCATCTATAACATGAGCATGAAAGATGCCATTCATATGAATGAGAAAACCACCAGTTTCACACACACCCACTATGATGTCAAATCGAATAGCAAAACAATTACTTTTTCAGGGGATCTCCTAAATGGATCATTTTCGGGAATTCTGCATGTTTAGTCTGAACTTTGTCCACTTTTGAAAAAGAAAATTGCCACTTGCTGTTCACATCATGTACGACTGTGTGTGTGTGTTTGTGTGTGTGTGTGTGTGGAGGTAGCAGTGGTCAGCTGTGGAGGAGAGAGGGATGAGATGCAGGTGCACACACACACTCACACACACTTCAGATTCTCACACAGACAAAAATGGCCCCCCTTATTCCAACCAGGCGTCCCCCCTGAGTCAGAGCTCCAGAGGACCAGGGAGGGGCTCCATGGACAGCCTGTTGGCCCGCTGACGTGGAGGGTTTTCTGGGGGTGTCCAACCATGAACATGGGCTTCAGCCCAGACCCAAACCCAAGGCAGGGTCTGAGTGATCCATTAATGAGAACAACCATCTGTCAAACAGGCCCTAGGGGTGGAGAGAAGTCCACAACAACAGTACTGGTGCAACATCAAAGCTTCAAACCACAACAGCTACAGTTCTCAGCCTTTGAATTGATGGAACAAGCCCTTTTGTTTGGAATACATACAAGTATTTTGCAGTTATTTGGTGTTTTCTATTATCCCCTCGTCCATTTGACTGTGTATACGTACATGCACTCAGTCCCATACATCACGCAACGTACACAAACACACACATGTATACACACAAACTGAACTCTTCTTTGGGCCAGTTCCTCCGTGGAGACTCTTAGCCTGTGTCCTGGTGCAGGGCCTGATGGGGGCTGCTGTCCTGGTGCAGGGCCTGATGGGGGCTGCTGTCCTGGTGCAGGGCCTGATGGGGGCTGCTGTCCTGGTGCAGGGCCTGATGGGGGCTGCTGTCCTGTTGCAGGGCCTGATGGGGGCTGCTGTCCTGGTACAGGGCCTGATGGGGGCTGCTGTCCGGGTGCAGGGCCTGATGGGGGCTGCTGTCCTGGTGCAGGGCCTGATGGGGGCTGCTGTCCTGGTACAGGGCCTGATGGGGGCTGCTGTCCGGGTGCAGGGCCTGATGGGGGCTGCTGTCCTGGTGCAGGGCCTGATGGGGGCTGCTGTCCTGGTACAGGGCCTGATGGGGGCTGCTGTCCGGGTGCAGGGCCTGATGGGGGCTGCTGTCCTGGTGCAGGGCCTGATGGGGGCTGCTGTCCTGGTGCAGGGCCTGATGGGGGCTGCTGTCCTGGCTGTCGAGGGGCATCTCACAGGCAGGAGTCACTTAAAGCAACATGTTGCCCGCCACGGGGAGGGCTGGAGGAAGAGAGTCTACCTGCTGTTTCATACGGCTGTGAGTTCTTTAAATTCCTACTGAAAATCTGGATCAGACTTATTTTTCTCACTTTTTCTGTCTCTCTCAACCTCTGCCTTGTCTATGGTTCTGTCTCTGCATCTCTTCTGTCTGTTTCCCTCCTCCCTCGCTCCCTCCCTCTTTTTCTCTCCCTCACTCCCTCCATCTTTATCTCCCTCCCTCAATCTTTCTCTCTCTCTCTCTCTCTCTCTCTCTCTCTCTTCTCTCTCTCTCTCTCTCTCTCTCCATCTTTATCTCTCTGTCCCTTTCTCGCTATCCATCTCTCTATCTTTTTCTGTTGTCAGTGTGTCCTTAGATATCTCCACACAGCTGCTTTAGATTGACGAGTCCCTCTTGCTGGACTCAATGGCATCAGCCATCCCGGTCGAAATGTAATTACCGTATGGGACACAGGGGTGATGATGGAATCTTAGAACACTGCCATTGTTCCAAACTACCAATTGTTCCAAACTTCCAATTGTTCTAGAACTCTCTCCCTCTAGCCAGACAAAAAGGGCCAAGAAAACAATCCCATATACACACATGCACATACGCACACACACACAAAGCAGGGCCAAAACTTTTTCACTCTTTTTCACAATTTGGAATGATGAAGTACCACACCTGTTAATAACTGTCTTGCATCCTGCAAGGGACACAATTGGGGCATTGCCTCTGAGATTCTCTCTGCCTTAAGCTAGGATTTTGATTGGCTATTTCACACAGTCAAGTTCTGGATGAGCTTGAAACTTTTGGAATTCCTGGTTTTGTATTTCTTCCTCTTTTTAAGCTTGTCTGCTGCAGCTCCAGAAGTCCCTGTCTCCAAGAGAGATGTCATGAAAGCCGTCAGACGCAGATCTCTCTCATCCCTCGCTTGTAACAGGGGATCTTCTGCTCTCGCCAACAACATCTGCTCGGATAATGTCACAGTTATGTTCGTAGTTGAAATCCCTCTCCTCCTCTCCCATCTCCTCTCCTCTCTCCTCCTCTCCTTTCTGCTCCCCTGTCCTGTCCTCCCCTCTCCTCTCCCCCTTCTTTCCTCTCTCCTCTCCCCTCCTCCCCCTCCTCTCTTTTCTTCTCCTCTCTCCTCTCTTCCTCTCTCCTCCTCCCCCTCTCTCCTGTCCCCCTTTTTCCTCTCTCCTCCTCTCCTCTCTCCTCCCCTCTCTTCTCTCTTCCTACATCTTAACCTCCAGTCCTCCTTTCCCACCCTTTTCTTCTCCTCTCTTCATATCCTTCCCTCTCTTCTCCTCTTTCATTCCCTTCACCCTCCCCTCCATTCTGGTCTCAGTTCCCTGGACCACTTGATTTTTATCTCCAGTTGTATTTATTTATTACATATTTACTCCAATAACTTGACATTTTAACCAAAAGCAGAGAAACTGAGAAACTGACTGATTCCAGCTGCCCAGCATTTGGAAGAGGACTAATGGAATAAATCATATTAGCATTACAGTATTACTCTGTCTGTGTTATTGACCGTGTGACTTCTATTGCTCTGTATTTTTATAATAATAACAAAAAAAGTAGCGATAAACCCCTCAAAAGGGTAATGTTACTCGTGCAAAAATGTGTTCCTGTTCCTCTTTGTTTTTCTTGCCAATTCTCTGCTGAAGCTGATTATACTCTGAGCAGAGTAGGTCTCCCTAAGTTTTAATGAGAACTCCATTCGCAGTGTTTCACTACAAATGTTCCTTTTTTTTTGTTGGTTCTTTAGGTCCCCTGAACGTAACTTCGACGACGGAACACTACCTCACCTCAAGCTATCTCCATACTACAAAAACTGTCTGTGCCCTGTTGTATCGTAACTTCAGACTTGATCATGTGAGGGCCACACAATGCCCTCTCCCACCCCTCTGTTTAAGCTGGAAAGGCTCTTCCATTGTCTCCCACAAAAGAGCTTGACTCGCTGCTTTTGTGGACAGTGATGTATAGCTTTTGAGGTTAAAAGCCTTACACTAGTTTACCTCAGTGCCCAGCCCATCCTCAATCAGTCATGAATGGATTGTTCTGACAGCTGGGTAGACAAGAGCCTTACACATACTATAGTCATAGAGACTTTGTGGGAAAGGGATGGTTTCAGTGGCTGGCTGGCTGGCTGGCTGGCTGGCTGGTTGGCTGGCAGGCAGAATGGCTGGCTTTCTGGTTGGCTGGTTGGTTGGCTGACTGGCTGTTTGACTAGCAGGTTGACTGACTGACTGACTGACTGTCACAGTCTTTCTGTCTCTCTCTGTCTTTTTTTCTTTCTCTCATTGTCCTTATCTTTCACACACACACAACCATCACTGCAAATATTTGTATGTTTATCTGTATGATCCCTTCCTATATTGGAGAGTATGAAGATGTCTGTTTTGGATCAAAAATTATTTCCTTATCCAGGGCGTTTTGAAGAAATAGCAACAAACCTGCAACAAATCCCTATCCTCTCTCATCATTTGCATTTGTTAATATTGTATTTTGTGCATGTTACTTGTACCTGTGCCTCACACCCCTAATATACATATACAAGCCAGGAACTGAAAGAGACTATTGTGTTCTTCAGTTGCTTATCTAACCAACAGGACCATAGTGTGATATACTTATATGCAGGGATGTCAGGTATCAAACAATGGAGTCTCTATATATCATTCTTATATCACTAACTTGATCATGTGGACATTCCAGTTATCATGAGGGGGATTCTTTTTCCCCAGGGAGAAAATAACAATGTTTTGGTGATAGTGCTGTGTGGAGCTTATTTGTCGAATACCTGGAGAGCAGATTTTCGTTCGTTGTGCGGTTATGTACCTCGATCCTATCTCTTTGAAAACCCGAATACTATTACAGACCTACAGGTAAAAAAAAAAAAAAACATGTAAAAGATTAAAAGAAATAGGCTATCCGTCGCGTTTGGTTGTTAGGTCAAATTTAAACATTAGGTCAAGCTTTTTTTTCGTTTTTTTTTATATAGGCTAATTGTCTGAAGATTGTAAAGGTGTCGTATACGTATGTATAAATAGTCCGTGACTGACAAACTTTTAGTTTAGGTTTTAATTTCTTTAATTTCCTTCGAGCCTGGCCTTCTTCTAGTAAAGGTCAAGCTCATAGTTAAACTATACAGTGGATAATTTTTATAGTTTTTCCCCCCAACAGGCTTTCTGGGGCCGATGTCTGGAGTGACAAGGGGGCTCGAGACGACAACGCGCATGCAGCGCCGCCGCCGCCGCACACATATCGGTTTCATTCTTTGTCGGTTTCGGATGGGGGCGGAGGAAGCCAGGCCATTAGACTCCTATAAAAAGAAAGTATCTGAGATCATAAAATATCCTAGCTGCACCAAGCACTCAGAGCCAGAGACGGACTGGAAGTCTCTTGTCAAGTTTCACTCCGACCTTGAGAGAGGGAGAGAATCAGCATTTTTTTAATATACATTCGGCATTTTTATTTTTCCTCCTCCAAGATTGAGCTATTGGTCTGTGTGTGATTTTTTTTAAAGTTTACATTTATCAACGCCAATTACCCGTTCATGTTTCTGATTTATAGAGCGCTGTCTTTGATATCGTTGTAGTTCACAACGGTCATCCTCACACATGGACTGCGTTGAAGAGAGTCACTTTCTTTGAGAACTTTCGACGCGTAACTGGGGAGTTGCGTCGGTACGCACAATTCAATCATATCCGTAGCGCCCTTTCGTTTTGGGGAGACATTTCAACTGAACTTTTCTCCGAGGATGGTCGTCTTCCCTGGGAATAAATACTGGTGTGTTGTCGCCTTGTTGGTCGCCGCGGTAAGGATGGGAGCGTCTCTGCAAGCGGAGGCTGCGCGAGCCAAGGACAACTCTATCAAGGCGGCACTTTTGGGAGAGGCACCGACGCCGGCCACAAACCGGACAGCGATGCTCCAAACCGGTATCACCACAAAACAAAACACTCTTGCACAGGTATAGTGATATTTCTGTTCCATTTTCAGTGTATTTTTTGTTTGAAATTTCATAACAAACGGCATCATTGCGCACATGACTTATGTAGCCAATTTGATTTCGACTTGTTGAGAGTCATCGTGTTCAGCGTCACCCAGTTTTATCAGTTCATACAAAATTGATTAAAATGATTATTAGAACACATGTTAGTTTGGCAAATGTGGCAGTTGATTGCTTTTAACGAATCCAAAAAGTGTATCTATGCGTTGGCCCTATTTGCCGTTTTGCACATTTCCAAGCGCGCCTAGGTTATACTTCCGGCTTTAAAATCACAGTATGCCTATCCGCCAATGCCTTAAAGTTTTCCTCACGTGTGAATCGTTATTGGAAATTACAGGGATCGGACCCGCTCGTAAACGTTAATTGCGTTTTAGTCCTTGACGCCTCAGTCGGCTGGGCTACACGTCCACCGTGAACGATTAACGCCAGGCAGAAATGTGAGAGAAAGTTAACACTTGAAGGATAATTTCTGTCTGGGCCTAGATGTCATTAAGGAGGACCAGACGCTACCTAGGATTATAAAAGACTTACAACTAGAGGGATACTCTTACCAACCGCTTAAAACCCACTCAAAGTGTTATCAACTCCTGCTGTTTCAACAGGCTGCGTAAGTGGCTTGCCTTGGGCGAGAACATTAAACCAACATTGGGCTAGCAACTCTCTGATTTCAGAAGAATACATGTGAATTTGACCGTGTTTATAGCGTAAACATGCGATTTTTACATAGATTATACTAACTTAACGACAATTTATTCAAAATCAGTAACCAGGAAAGAATATACTCTTAGAGCGTGTCTAAAGATGTTTTTAAAATCCACAGACATTCGCATGGAGTGGGTCGGTTACTAGATTAATTTGTCTTCAACTGTACAGTCTATAGCGGACTGACCGCGACCTGCTGCTTATTTGAGCAGTAGATGGCACCAGCACACCGTTACTTTTCCCATTTAGAAGCAGCTGATTCCCCGTTTTGTGTTCTACAATCGGCCGTGTATAAATCAGCGCAGCTCCTGACGAGTAAAGATTTAATTCGGTCGAGCGCCGGTTCTGCGGCTGTCTCCTGCGGGTTTATGCCGCTGTCTAAGGATAGCCTATACCTTCCTACGGTGGTGGCTAGCGCTGAAGAGGAAGATTCGTTTTCTCTCGGGCTGTCTCTCTTTCGCGAGTTCTTTTTCTTTCTGTCTCTCCCTCTTTCTCATGTCCATCTCGTTAAGTCACTCTCTCTTTCACTCTCTTTGTATCGCTCTCCCTTTCCACATTTCTACGTGTGTATCTCCCCCCCCCCTCTCTCTCTCTCTCTCTCTCTCTCTCTCTCTCTCTCTCTCTCTCTCTCTCTCTCTCTCTCTCTCTCTCTCTCTCTCTCTCTCTCTCTCTCTCTCACACATGAACACATCCAACCACAGAGAAGCTGTGCCAGACCTCTGTTTAACTGTCTGCTCACAACCTCGCCATCCCAATAAACTGTAGTAGTTTGGGCAGCCAGGACCACAGACCACTGGGTGTTTGTGTGGAGACCACCCTCCTGCTTTGAGCAGAATGTCATGGCTCATTGAGCAGCGCGTCCAGAGGATGATTGCTAATCACTCAGTTGTGTGTGTGTGTGATGCTCTTGTATGTGTGTGTGTGTTTGTACGCACTCATCAAATGTAAAGAACCATAGACACTCCCCCTCTCTCTACAGCGTCTGTTTAAGAGGCGAGTGAACCGCAGGTAACAAGCTCTGCACTGAGTCAGCAGGTCTTAAGTAGGATTAAATTGTTGATAGGAATAGCAGCTCATATGATGACGATTTATTGATTATAGTTTTAGATGATTGATTTAAGGTTTAGGTTATTTATTAAAGGTTCGAAAGGATGTTAGGAAACTGTCAGAAGGAGATGGAGGACCAAATCATTCCAATGTACCTGGACAAACACGTACTGCTGGAGTGGAGGGGGTAGGGAATGGACAGCTGCTGGGATCTGTCACTTGTACCTCAGAACTTGAAGGATCATAAGAGGCATTTGATTTATGACAGAAGTCAGACCTTTGGGACCCTTTCAATGGGGTGATTGCATTTGGTGGTATAAATCAAGCCACTTTCAGTTTATGACAGCTTAGATGCCCACAGGTGTTTGAAAAATTTAGAATATTCTCCAGTGCAAAGCATTTGGGTCATCTGTCTGAACAGTAAGTAGTCCCTTCACACAGTCTCAACATTGATGGTGAAGTTGCCACATGGTCCATGGTCCATTTTCTGATGGGTCTCTGGCAGAATACCTCAGCTTGAAAGCTTCTGTTGCCTTAATGTGGGAGAGATTTCAGCCCTTGCTGGTTTGGAGGGGGAAAGATAATCCACCATCACAATGCTTTAGTCACCTCTCTCTGTTTTCCCATCTGGCCAGACCACACACACAGACACACACACACACACACACACACACACACACACACACACAGACACACACACACACACACACACACACACACACACACACACACACACACTGGGCACATGTTGTAAATGGCATCAAGCAGCAGTTGAAATGCAGTCCTTCTGGCCCTTCGAGTATCTGACCATCAAAGACGTGCAGACGATGACAACATGAGCTCCCCATAAACTGCCCCCTCTGGCTCCTTCTCAAACGTAGCAAATTAGAGCGGCAAGTAGTCGGTGTGTGTGTGTGTATGTGTGTGTGTGTGTGTGTGTGCAGGCCACCCAGTTACAGTAAGAGCAGCCATCACTGCTTCAGGAAATATGGCTTAGCTGCTGGATATGGGATGTATGTTGTCATATACGTAGAGGCCATGGCTTGGGAACTAAGAAATGGAGTGACAGCCTAATCTCTCGACTGTGGAGATGTTTTGTGCCCAGTCACGCTGATCACTTCAGTCAAGCTGTATGTGTGTGTAGGCTTGTGTATTTGAGTGTGTAGGGCTTTGCATGTGTGTGTAGGACTGTGTGTGTGTGTGTGTGTGTACCAGCAAGGTCAGGAGGTTACAGCCATAATGGACAAATGAGGTGGGACGCAAACCGCCTTGACCCTTCACCCCTGACCCCACTTAAGGAGGTGTGTTCAGTACGAACCCCCAGATGGGCCGACGGGGCTGTTTCACATCAGCGGGGGTCTGGCTCAGTTTGATGCCGTTGCTTGATTGGTTTGATTCCTCCATGCTCAGAATAACCCCCCCACACACACATGCTCCTGGTGATGAAAGAAACCAAGGTTGTGATTCTAGAAGTAAGTGTGTGTTGAAGGCTTTTCTATTTGAACTGATACTGTGTGTGTGTGTTTGTGTTTGTGTGACAGCACGTGTACTGTAGTGTGCAGACTGTGTGTGCGGGTCTGTATGTGTGTGTGTGTCTAATGAGGTTTGTTTACTTAGTGACATCGTTTATTTGACTCTGTGAAGCCCCTGGCGTTTGTTAACACCGCATACTGGTTTCCTTCTGCAGCCGTGAAGGTCACGTTTCAACACCCTGCCAGCTCTCTATGCACTGTGGCCCTCATGTACGTACATTTGCAAACGTAGCGTTATCTGCGCCATGGCCAACCCACAGACAGCACTCTATGATACTTCATCTTACGTCGTATTTACCAACCCTGCAGTTCATCAGGTAATCAGCGCCTTTCTCCGCCCACTATACCGTACATTGCAAGCATTTAAACGCGCAATTGAATGGGCCTCCTTTATATCATGGATCAACCACCAAATTCAAAACAGCGAAAACAAAGATTTAGTGGTAACAAAATTGATGTGCTTGTTCACGAGGTAACAGATAATTTAAATAGGCTATTGTACAAGGCCGGAATTCCGCACCGACACAAAAACTGTAATATTAAATGTCTGCTTAATCTGTAATGCCTAATTATTTCTGTTTAAGGGTATGAAACAGTGTGATCCTTGGCCTATATCATCGTCTTGCTCAGATTACTGCTGCCATTTCACCAAGAGGCATATGCGAGGAAACCCGCAGTCTGGTTTACACCTCCTTTTAAGAGGTGCAGAATTTTCACCGCAAAATCGAGGCACGCTTTCACGTGCGATTTCTGTACACATACCGCGGAATACATAATTAGGCGCACTTTACGAATCCCCTCCCATCTCTTTATGGAAAACTCCGACTTTCCCCTTGACCCTCCCGTGAATGCACATGTGCATGACACGGAAAAGCGCAATTTGCCATTTTCAGTTCCCGCAACAGTCAGTCTGCGCTTTTACCGCAGTGCGGCATGTTTGTAGGCTACATACCTCGCCATGCTTTTACCCGAACGTTGCGATTGAAATACGCCTGAAATGGGTGCAAACGCTTCAGTACATGAGACCTTGTGTGTGTCTGCGGGTGTGTGTGTGCGGGTGTGTGTGTGATATTTTAGTATGAAACACCCATTTCCTGTTACTTCAAACATTTAACTTTAGCCTAAGCTCTTGTCTCAAGACAATCCTTCAAATGTGTCAACGTAAAACCGTATGATATTAAGCTGTTGTCACAGTATTGACATGTAGGAAATAATGTAGTTATGTATATTATTATTACTTAGTTTAAAGCAACGTTTACCTACTTAAAGAAAGAAAGATTTGCGGCCTCTTCAAATCCTACATAACCAAATGTGAAAGCGATATCAATCTACAGTCATTCTTCAGGAATGACAGAACAAGGTAACCGGGGGAAGGGGTTGTATTGCCAGGCAGGTTCAAAGCTCTTCGTGTGGATCAGTCAAAGCCCCTGAGATCAGCGCTCTCCACACACCACAAAGCCTTCATCTCTCTTCATACCAGCGCAAGGGCCGCCCCAGACCAGAGGGGTTCCCTCCTCCTGGCCCCCCTTTCCTTCCTCCCCCTTTCGTCTCCCCTCCACCCCGTCTATCTCGGTGTGTATACTCCCCCCTCCTCCCCCCTCTGGTCTCTCGCAGCAAGACCAACGCCAACCCTGTCATTCCCCCTCTGTTGCCGTGACACCCTCCTCCAGGATGGAGCGACAGAGAGGAGGACACTCGAAGGGTTTATGTCCCAGAAGACAGGATAGTGACGGAGGGAGGGAGTGTCAGTTTTAAGTGGGATGAAGGAAGGTTCTCCAGATGATTGAGTTGCACGTGGGCGGAACCGTATTCCTGTCAGAACTCAGGAAGAGGCGTTGTACGACAGGGGCAGATGAGGCCTGATCGTCAGATGACATTTCAGCGGGTGAGCTTGTTCGGCATGTTTCAAAGGTCTGCCTGAGCAAAGGGAGGGGGAACAGAGGGGTGGGGATGGTGTGTGTGGGTTTAATCGTCTTTGTGGAAACTCACAGCTAGATAGGGTTCAACAACGTAAGACGTTAGGATGGAGCCTGTACTGTCAGACTCTGCTTGGCTTTCCGCTGGTCCGCTGGTCTGCTTTATCATCCTGTTGACATTTTCATTGTCTGTCTTGAGTGTCTCCAGCGACAGCCTCAAATCAGCCTTACTTGGCACACCGATATTTTGCAAAGTTCGTGAAATATAAAATGTAGCCCAAATCCATCATAGTTTTGGAGGGACTCTTTACAGAAGTAATTCAGGGATTCATCTGAGTGATATAACACTGGAAAACTTGTGACAAATATCCTCATATGACTTCATCCAGTCCTCCTTTGATTCAGCTGCACCGTCACCCAAGGAATCCAGCTCATGTTTCATTATTTCTGCCATGTAACTGATTGGCTGGATCAGCTTTTCCATCTGGTTCCAGTGTGACAAAGTGAATGTGACTCGCACTGTATCTAAAGGCATTTAATCTGGTTCAGTGTGTTAAACACTGATATAATCAGGGATATTGAATGACGAGTTTTAATGTCTGGCAGAAACTGAGACACACACACAAAAAACTTCTCCTTTGCCCATGAGCATGTGGCACATTTTGATTTAGACCCAGCGTTTTCACCAGACTGCAGCAGATATTTGGATATTCCAATATCCACACTGATATTCCGATATTTTGATCGATATCGCGATATTGGTTACATAACATTCAGAGTTCGCAAATTTGAGCTCTGTTATCTCTAGGTTTAGCTCTACTCTTTGACTCTAGCACCCTGGTTTACCCGGTCATCATACCTGCAGGACACACACTTGGCTTGCTGTGGTCCGTGGTTGGCATTGCTGTGTTGTTTTTATTAAATCACGGGGTCATATTGCTGCCCCATACTACTGTTATCGTTGTTACGGTAACAGCAGCAACGTGTCTGAGTGTGGCGGTAAAGACGGGATGGAAAAGACTCACAAACGCCAAAATATTTGCCTCTTTGGAGAAAAAAAACACCCTGCTATGCAAGGGAAAATATTTGGTCACAATCACAAATTCCCCTCAATCACAAATTCACTCTCCCGAGGTGCTGTTAAACAATGACTGTGCAGATGGCTGATTAGACATGGAGAGATAGAGAGAGAGAGAGATAGAGAGAGAGAGAGAGAGAGAGAGAGAGAGAGAGAGAGAGAGAGAGAGAGAGATAGAGAGAGAGATAGAGAGAGTGAGAGAGAGAGAGAGAGAGAGAGAGAGATATATATATATATATATAGAGAGAGAGAGAGAGAGAGAGAGAGAGAGAGAGAGAGAGAGAGAGAGAGAGAGAGAGAGAGAGAGAGATAGAGAGAGAGGGCTAGATATAGACAGCTGTGTTTATCTCTTAATCGTTTGTTTTCCACAACTCATATAGACAGAAATGTGAAGGCTGAAGATACACAGAGACACTTTGTCGATCTGGAGGCGACTGTCTCAAAATGTTTCCAAAAGCTCAGGCTTCAAGTCAGAGTCACATAAAAATCCCTGGGGAAAGAAAGGAATAAGCTCTAATTGAGAGATTTGGACAGCATGGTTTTATTTGACTTCATAAGCAGAACCCGAATGTTTTCCATCAAGTCTGCTCACCATTTCAACAAAACTCAGAATTGCACAAAGCTGGTGAATACATTTCATTTGAATAAGAATACATTTTCAGGGAAAACTGCACTTTAAGGGTGACAGGATGGGTGATAGTTAAACTGCACTTTAAGGGTGACAGGGTGGGTGATAGTTAAACTGCCCTTTATGGGTGACAAGGTGAGTGATAGTTAAACTGCCCTTTATGGGTGACAGGGTGGGTGATGATTAAACTGCCCTTTATGGGTGACAGGGTGGGTGATAGTTAAACTGCCCTTTATGGGTGACAAGGTGAGTGATAGTTAAACTGCCCTTTATGGGTGACAGGGTGGGTGATGATTAAACTGCCCTTTATGGGTGACAGGGTGAGTGATGATTAAACTGCCCTTTATGGGTGACAGGGTGGGTGATAGTTAAACTGCCCTTTATGGGTGACAGGGTGGGTGATAGTTAAACTGCCCTTTATGGGTGACAGGGTGAGTGATGATTAAACTGCCCTTTATGGGTGACAGGGTGAGTGATAGTTAAACTGCCCTTTATGGGTGACAGGGTGGGTGATGATTAAACTGCCCTTCATGGGTGACAGGGTGAGTGATAGTTAAACTGCGCTTTATGGGTGACAGGGTGGGTGATAGTTAAACTGCCATTTATGGGTGACAGGGTGAGTGATGATTAAACTGCCCTTTATGGGTGACAGGTTGGGTGATAGTTAAACTGCCATTTATGGGTGACAGGGTGGGTGATGGTTAAACTGCCCTTTATGGGTGACAGGGTGAGTGATGATTAAACTGCCCTTTATGGGTGACAGGGTGGGTGATGATTAAACTGCCCTTTATGGGTGACAGGGTGGGTGATAGTTAAACTGCCCTTTATGGGTGACAGGGTGAGTGATGATTAAACTGCCCTTTATAGGTGACAGGGTGGGTGATAGTTAAACTGCCCTTTATGGGTGACAGGGTGAGTGATGATTAAACTGCCCTTTATGGGTGACAGGGTGAGTGATAGTTAAACTGCCCTTTATGGGTGACAGGGTGAGTGATGATTAAACTGCCCTTTATGGGTGACAGGGTGAGTGATAGTTAAACTGCCCTTTATGGGTGACAGGGTGGGTGATGATTAAACTGCCCTTTATGGGTGACAGGGTGAGTGATAGTTAAACTGCGCTTTATGGGTGACAGGGTGGGTGATAGTTAAACTGCCATTTATGGGTGACAGGGTGAGTGATGATTAAACTGCCCTTTATGGGTGACAGGGTGGGTGATGATTAAACTGCCCTTTATGGGTGACAGGGTGGGTGATAGTTAAACTGCCCTTTATGGGTGACAGGGTGAGTGATGATTAAACTGCCCTTTATGGGTGACAGGGTGGGTGATAGTTAAACTGCCCTTTATGGGTGACAGGGTGAGTGATGATTAGACTGCCCTTTATGGGTGACAGGGTGAGTGATAGTTAAACTGCCCTTTATGGGTGACAGGGTGGGTGATGATTAAACTGCCCTTTATGGGTGACAGGGTGAGTGATAGTTAAACTGCCCTTTATGGGTGACAGGGTGGGTGATGGTTAAACTGCCCTTTATGGGTGACAGGGTGAGTGATAGTTAAACTGCGCTTTATGGGTGACAGGGTGGGTGATAGTTAAACTGCCATTTATGGGTGACAGGGTGAGTGATGATTAAACTGCCCTTTATGGGTGACAGGTTGGGTGATAGTTAAACTGCCCTTTATGGGTGACAGGGTGGGTGATGGTTAAACTGCCCTTTATGGGTGACAGGGTGAGTGATGATTAAACTGCCCTTTATGGGTGACAGGGTGAGTGATAGTTAAACTGCCCTTTATGGGTGACAGGGTGAGTGATGATTAAACTGCCCTTTATGGGTGACAGGGTGAGTGATAGTTAAACTGCCCTTTATGGGTGACAGGGTGAGTGATGATTAAACTGCCCTTTATGGGTGACAGGGTGAGTGATAGTTAAACTGCCCTTTATGGGTGACAGGGTGAGTGATGATTAAACTGCCCTTTATGGGTGACAGGGTGAGTGATAGTTAAACTACCCTTTATGGGTGACAGGGTGAGTGATAGTTAAACTGCCCTTTATGGGTGACAGGGTGAGTGATAGTTAAACTGCCCTTTATGGGTGACAGGGTGGGTGATAGTTAAACTACCCTTTATGGGTGACAGGGTGAGTGATAGTTAAACTGCCCTTTATGGGTGACAGGGTGAGTGATAGTTAAACTACCCTTTATGGGTGACAGGGTGGGTGATAGTTAAACTACCCTTTATGGGTGACAGGGTGAGTGATAGTTAAACTGCCCTCAACCACTGTCTTAAAAACATTGATTTAGACGCTGATCAGGACTCTTATGAGCGGAAATAAAACTGATATCTTAAGTTGACTGGAAGAGAGATAAACTATAATATACTACATATAGACTATAACTAAATATCTCTGGTCTCTCCAGGTGTAACTAAGTATCTCTCTTGTCTCTCCAGGTGTAACTAAGTAACTCACTGGTCTCTCCTGGTGTAACTAAGTATCTCTCTCATCTCTCCAGGTGTAACTAAGTGCCTGTCTGGTCTCTCCAGGTGTAACTAAGTGCCTGTCTGGTCTCTCCAGGTGTAACTAAGTGCCTGTCTGGTCTCTCCAGGTGTACCCATGCAGCAGTGATAAGGAGTGCACTGTGGGGAGCTACTGTCACAGCCCTCAGCAGGCTCCATCACGCTGCCTCACGTGTCGCAGGAGGAAGAGGCGTTGTCATAGAGACGCCATGTGCTGCCCCGGCAACCGCTGCAGCAACTGTAAGTTTATCCCAAAATGTTTCTCATATCTCTCTCTTTTCTCTCAGTATCCGAATGTAAATTATCTGACAGTATGAATAGAGGATCACTGAGACAAATACAAGCATGTCATTCATAGACCAGAAGGGCTTTGGGGCTGGGTGACAATAGAAGCCATGTCCTGGTTGTTTGAATGAAGTCAGTGTTCCACCTGCACTACCCTAACCCAGGTTCACAAACAAAAATCTTGAGTTGACTTGGAGAACCTCTTCGGGAGGTCCTGCACCACAGGCTCTTATGTTCTCCTGTCCTCTCTTTAAAGGTTCCACATGTGGAACCTTTAAAGAGGTTCCTCTTTGAGGTTCCTCTTGCCACGCTTCTATCTCTGTCACATGGAGAACTTGTGGAGGCCTGTCATGCTTGACGTGATCTGGTTTCCAGTACAGGGAAATACAACCACTAACCCTGATTAAACACATGCTTCCACAACTCTGATATAGAGGCTGCTAAGCCTCTTATATTACCTTAAATGGGCGTTCTGGACCCTGGTACGAAAACAGAATTAACTCGCTTAAAAATGACTCTTAAGGGAGCAGATTGATAAATAACCGACAGTGATCCTTGACCCTCGAGCTAGGCTTGCTCTGGGTTCAAACGCAGTCGGTCTCCAGGTCGTTTTCTCCGTGGTGCTCCTTAAGGGTCTCTGTCTGAGCGATGAGCTGCAGAGAGACGTGGAGAGAGAGAGCGTTAATGAAAGCAGCATGTCTGCAGCTGATCAGACCCATGGAGCTGTGCTGCGGTGACAGGAGATGATCCAGGACGCGACCTGAGAAGAGCGAGTCAGCAGGTCTCTGGTGTTCTTATGATGGCAGGATCGTAGGACCGTAAGCCCACAGACAGTAAAAGGTTGTTTGGGATTGATGAATGAGATCGCTCTTTGAACTTGACGGGTCTTGGTAGTCTGTGACTCCTGGAATGGACAGTCTAATAGAGGCGAAAGGAAAATGGAAGATGAGATTACTTGGCTTGAGCTTTCTAATAATAACTAGCCATTATGGTTTACAGTTCCAAATGATGATTCAGGTCAAATGGAGGTTAATCAAGAGAGGACATTATTAATAATATATTCATTCAGTAGAGAATTGTATCCAAAACAACAGACGAGCTGGAATTTGAACCTGCAACCTCTTGATGGGCAGTCAATTGCTTCACCAAATCAAATCAAATGTATTTGTATAGCCCTTTTTACACGC
Organism: Hypomesus nipponensis; assembly: GCF_054491055.1. Classification (NCBI taxonomy): domain Eukaryota; kingdom Metazoa; phylum Chordata; class Actinopteri; order Osmeriformes; family Osmeridae; genus Hypomesus; species Hypomesus nipponensis. The sequence goes on along the minus strand of NC_140382.1, from coordinate 21,054,816 downwards.
AAGCATGTCACAGAGGGCTTCACATACGCCCATAGAACTGCCCCTCAATCAACCTAAACCCTCAAGGACAGGGTTTTCACCACTAAGCTATAGGAAGTTGGTTGTGGTGATGTTTTGTAAACTTTTAAATGTCTTGGTCGTTTTGTCTGGGTTGGTTTGCTGGCGTTTAACCCTCGCCTCGCTCCTCTGCTTCTCCAGATATCTGCGTTCCCATATCGGAGAGCATGCTGTCTCCTCACCTCTCAGACTTGGACGAACACAACAAGCTTTCCACCAAAGACCCGGGCTGGAAGAGGAGTGGGAAGGGTCACGCCAAACATTCTCTCAAAGGTAAGGAGGAGACTCTCTCTTTCCCATCTAGAATCTTGGAGACCTAGGTGTGCTTGAGGTAAATTTGATTCAGTGTTTGCACTTCTGGAACACGGTTGGACTGGGTGGTGTCATGTTCATGGCTAAATCAAGTTAACCTGCGGGAACTTAGGTGGTTACTCCAACGACCATGTTTCTGTAAATGTGCGCCTAGCAACAGCAGCTGCAATCGCTTGAAATCAATCTGTAAGACTTCCTGTTGACGTACAAAGAGGTTATTATAATTAGGTGTTTTCAAGGAAAAGACTATTTACTTTAGTTTGTGTTTGGACTGGTTCACCTCAGAATGTCTCACTTCTCTGCTGTGGAACCTTAAACGCTCATTATCAAAAAGAGGGGAGGGAGGGAAAGAGAGAGGGGAGAGGGAGAGAGAGAACACAACACAGAAAGCAGCAAACCGTCAAGGCTTAGCGGAACTAACCGGAAGTCGTTGATTGGATCTCATTTCGAAACGTTCCCTTTTGACAGGAAATGGCGGTTTCGCCAGCCATGCACGGGAAACCGCTGGTTTGCGTGTCGGTTGAAGCCTCTGGCAACCAGGGAACTACGCATTCGGACTTGTTTCACAGCAAACTCGCATGACTAAATAACATGTCCAATAAATATTTGTAGTACTAATTATGTCTTTGAAGGGGTAATACGAATATCCTGCCAAGTGTATCAGATTCTACCTCAGAGGGGTTAACTCAGTTAATAAATCAGGAAATGGGTTTCCTCAAAATGAAGAATGTCTAAAGACTGTTTCAGTCCTTTAGCGTAGTGTAATTTGAACGGAGTGAAGAAAAACAAAAGATGGAGTTGAGTTGTTTGGGATGGAAGCCATAATGCTGTAATGGACTTGTGATTGAGCATTTCCTTTGCTTCAGTTGTTCGGAACTGCCTCAATCTGATTTATTTGTTGGGAGTGCGTACTTTAAATGCACTGCAAAAAAAAGAGAACCTGTACCTAATATGCTCCCCTCCCTCCAGGCCACGAAGGAGACCCGTGCCTGCGTTCGTCCGACTGCTCCGAGGGATACTGTTGTGCCCGGCACTTCTGGACCAAGATCTGCAAGCCGGTGCTGCGCCAGGGGGAGGTGTGCACCAGGCAGAGGAAGAAAGGCTCCCACGGCCTGGAGATCTTCCAGCGCTGCGACTGCGCCCGGGGCCTCGCCTGCAAGGTGTGGAAGGACGCCACCTCCTCTTCCAAGTCCCGCCTCCACATGTGCCAGAAAATGTGACGGGGGAGGGAGGAAGAGGGGGAGAATAAGGAGGATGGGGAGGAGGGGTGGGGTGTGGGAGGGGAAGGGAAGAGGGGGGGGAGGGAGGTGTGAAGGGGAAAGGGAAGGAGTTCCTTCTTACCCAAGGGGTGGCTAAGACTGGTGGAAGTGGGGAGAAATGGGAGGATGGAAGGAGTGGATGAGAGAGGAGGGAGAGATGGGAGGATGGAGTGAGTGGAGGAAGGAGAAGGGAGAGACTGAGGTTCGAAGGTTCTGAGAAGGTTGTAGAAGTTCCTTTTTTATCGTTTGTTTGTCAGAGAACCTCACACCCACAGTCATAGTTACAAGTCAATACATTCTTTTTGTTTTGTTTTATTTTGTACTTCCAGAAAGCAGCTTCTTTCAAACCTTCTCAGAACCTTCAAGGGATCCGTGTTCCTTTAGCTCAGAGAAGTAGAACCCAAGGTGGAGAACCACAATCGCAGCCAGGATAACCTTTTTCAGGCCTCATCTTAAGAGCAGGAACAGAAGTTAGGTTAGATGCACTTGTGAAAATAAGCCATACAGAATGCCTATATGTAACCCAGTTGAGTTTGATGGACAGATTCCTCGTTTCAAATACACCATTGCTAGTTCCTTTGTAGGATTTGTTTGTTCATTTCATGTGTTCTTGTTTTGGCACATACAGTTCCTTCTACTTTCACAAATCAATCAGTTCTGGATTCAGATCTATGGTCTGTTACGTCTCCCCACTGCGTTTAAAAAAAGCAAATGTCAGTCGTTTGATCTGGAAAACGTGTCGCAGACGTGGAGTTCGGCGTTAGCAGCCGTGAGCACCAGATCTGTGTCAAAGACTGTCAAAACTCTTGAGGTGTGCTTGATTGAGCTTGCCCAGTGCTGCGAAACTAACTGTGCCCCCGAAAAAGGGCAGAAGTCCGGAGTTGAATCAAACCCACCTCAGAAAACACTTTCAAGTTTCTGATCCATTTGATGTAGTTGGTGTTTTTGACCCAGGTCTGGTTATCAAAGCGTGTGCTGTTCCACGAAGACTGCAGGGCCAGAATGGAGAACAGACACAGAGCCGACTCTGTAACCCAACACTTAACCACATCCACATGATTCCGAACCATGGGTAGGATCCAAAGATTATATTAAACACATATCGGGTTGATCTGCTCGTACAGTAATTACTTATGAATGAAAATTTGTGGAAAAATTACTCTAATTGGGAAAACACACCCAACTCATTTGTATGCCTTCATCTGAAGTTTAAAATCTGTGTTCAACTGGAAATGTCATCATGAAATGTTATTTCATGTAACAGGATTTTTCTTTTTTTTGTTTTCTACTGGAAATCCGCTCCTCGTTTTATCTCATAATCGTTGATCAATTCATACTCAAAGCAATAACGTGCACTTTGTTTTTTTCTTTCGTTCAATTTTGTTCTTGAAGCTCCATTTACTTATTGTTTTGTAATCATTTAAAATCATCAATAAGCTCTTATATTGTAAATAACTTGGAAACAATTGAAAGTGTATTTAAAAAAATTGATGTATATCATGTACATACAGAAATAAACATAAGAATGCCTTTAATGTATCAAGAGAATGACTAGGTCAGACGCTAGACAAGGTGATAAGACGGAAAGATCCAGAAGGAGGCCAGTCAGGTTCAGGGGTTGAAAGCCTTCAGTACATTGCGTTAGGCTAGGGGGAAAGTAATTAGTTAGCGTTGAATGATAACAAGTCATGTGGCTGCAGCATATTGGAGGCTAGTTCATGTTAGGGTTTGTATCCCTCTCCAGCTGTTTAAGCTGTCAAGATGGAATCAGGAAGTATATCTAATAAAACAATGCTGTTTGTTAATATTATTGTTTGCTGGTATTTCGTGTGTATTTACAAGGATGAATGAATAAAATAATGTATTTTGTATCACTGCCGACTGGCAACATGATTATTATTAATACCTGAGAATGCATGGGGTTTCAGCATGATATTGATCTCCATTTCCATCGGATTTGTAATCTATATCCATATGATGTAAAGTCAACTCTTTTGTAGTTATGTTTGTTCAAGCGTTTTAAAGTACAAATATAAGGGTTTCATTTAAGCTCCATAAACGACCACAAGCTAATTCATTTTAAACAACCCTGGAATGTCCGCCTAAAAAAGCGTCAAATCCGAGCGTGCTTCTCAACTGTCAGACTGTAAGATTGTCTTTGAAAGAAAGCTAAACAAACACTAAAATACTAGAGAGTTAAAAAATAAATCACGTTGGGTCGTTATGCCGACCACTTCTGAAGGAATGGAAACAACGAGGTAATCCTTCGCTGTTTGTATACGAGACTCACAGAAGACTGGAAACCTCAAACTTAACATTTGGACTGCTAAGGCAATTTGATGTTTCTGGTTTGTGTTAGAAGACAAATTCGATATTTGGCGTCTAAATAATGTAGAGTTAGTTTGTCCATTGTGTTAGACATTGTGATTTCAGATAGGCCTACTTTCGTTCAGTTGGTGCTAAGCAACAAGTCTTGAGTTCAAATTCATTTGCCAGTAGTAATAGTAATAATAATAGACCCATTTCAGTTGGCTTTTAGCTCAACAGAACCCCACATTTAGAAAAAACTTTGATATTATTTTCTTACATTTCCTTAAGTTATTAAAAACTTTTACTGACTCTGTGTCCGTTCTGAAGCAGTCCAGTAAATGTGCTCACCAGATGCTGGGTAACCTTGACAACGCATCAGTCCTTTCCGGAACGTACTAGAATGAGTTAGCTGGTTTTTCAGTGATTCAGCAGAAGCAATGCCTTCTAGGTTTCAAATGTACAGACGTAAGCCTACAACACGTTATGTAACGTAATTGGACTAGGGTTAGTGTTAGGGCAAGGTTTAAAAAAAATGTAAATTGTGATTCCGTATTATTTTAATCAAATGTAACGTTTTAAGCAAACTATAAAGTAAATAAACTTTCCCCTAGCCTGGCTTTGAGACCTAACACACCTTAACGGCAGTTTAGCTGTTAGGGGAAACATAATTATGTTTTTAAAAGAATGTCACGCACCACATAATCATAAACACTTTTCGTTTTGAAAAGGAATTGTAATGGGCTGCGTTTCCATGGACACCGTTCTGCCTGTAAGTAGATCAGAATAGTAAGAGCAAAGAAGCAATTAGTGCAACATACTAAGACCTATTCTCAATCATTTGCACTTAAGTTTTTATAGATATTTTACAACCGTCTTGTTTCAGGTGGTGAGAGACCCAGTAAATCATTTTCTCACTTTCCTTGACAGTACAAAGGGAAAGCTGTAATAATGAGATCCCAACTCCACTTTTCTCTCCAGTTCACAAAGTAACGCGCTTCATCCAGCAAGTCTCCAGACATCATATTCTGTATTTTTCATGTGTTTCTGATCTAAAATAATGACTCTCTGGTTTACCTTTGTTTGGATAAGGTTTCTGTGCTCTAAGAACGCTGGCTCCTCTCCTGGAGGGTCATTCTCTCCTCACTGTGCCAGAGTTTACCCAGAGACACAGGGAGGGGGCCTGGGGAGAGAGGGAGGGAGAAAGGGAGAGGGAGGGAGAGAGACACAGACAGATTGAGAGAGACAGAGAGAGAGAGAGACCGAGAAAGACAAAGATAGAGGGAGAGAGAGAGAGGGAGAGAGAGAGAGAGAGAGAGAGAGAGAGAGAGAGAGAGGGAGAAAGGGAGAAAGGGAGAGAGAGACAGAGAGACAGAAAGGGAGAGAGAGGGTAGAGAGAGGGAGAGAGTGAGTCAGAGAAAGAGTGAGAGACAGAAAGAGAGATAGACAGAGAGAGAGGGAGAGAAAGAAAGAGAGACAGAGAGAGAGAGAGAGAGAGAGAGAGAGAGAGAGGGAGAAAGAGAGAGAGAGAGAGAGAGGGAGGGAGAAAGAGAGAGAGAGAGGGAGAGGGAGAGGGAGAGGGAGAGGGAGAGGGAGAGGGAGAGGGAGAGGGAGAGGGAGAGGGAGAGGGAGGACGGGGACACCAGAGAGACTTCAGGTCTCCATGGAAAGAACGAGCCGTTGGCAGAACAGCACCAGACAGCAGTCATCCCCGTCGCCACGGCACCCTCCCCGTTGCCACGGCCACCTCCCCGTTGCCACGGCCACCCACAGTCTCAGAGTGTCAGCGCCGCCTCCTAATGAGCCGATGACGAACCTCCTGCCCAGTCCACACTTTCCAGGATCTGTCAGCAGAAAAGACGGAGGAGGAAAAAACACCCATAGACAAAGCGAAGAAGACAGGTGGAGGAGTGCCCACAGGCAGGGTGGGAGTACAGATAGGCTAGGTGTATAGACAGGCTGGATATAGACAGGCTGGGTATATAGACAGGGTGGGTGTATAGACAGGGTGGGTATATAGACAGGGTGGGTGTATAGACAGGGTGGGTATATAGACAGGGTGGGTGTATAGACAGGCTGGGTGTATAGACAGGCTGGATATAGACAGGCTGGATATAGACAGGCTGGATATAGACAGGCTGGGTATATAGACAGGGTGGGTATATAGACAGGGTGGGTGTATAGACAGGCTGGATATAGACAGGCTGGGTATATAGACAGGCTGGATATAGACAGGCTGGATATAGACAGGGTGGGTGTATAGACAGGGTGGGTATATAGACAGGGTGGGTGTATAGACTGGGTATAGGCAACGGTCAGGGCCCTCTACATTCTAAAAATCTATATTTTAAAGGCAATCTGTTCTAATTTTATTTTATCAATTCATTATTTGAATTTAATCCAAAGACAATGTTTCTGAAATAAACCCTTCATGCCGTGTTCTCATCAGTTTGTGTTCGAATGTCAAGAGTTAGATGAAAAAAATCCCCTTTTGTCACCCAATCAGAATTTTGCTGCCTCAGTTGTTGGGAGGAAAATGCTATCCATCAACTCTGTGATTGGTGGTCCAGCTATGAATTTTACTGAGGGCCGATTAAGGAAATACTAATTTCCACCGACAGTAAAATTGACCAATCATATCTTCCCTCTAAATGGGTGGACTTAATCATCGCTAACATTTTGACAAGTTCCGCCCGCTGTGGTCAACGCGATCACAAGCTAATAAACTAGCTAATGTAGCTAGTTAACTTGTTCGTCCACTTCACAATGGAAGCCGCGAGTAACGTTCCCGCTAGTAAGGAGGACATTGTTTCACAATTGATATATAGGCAGTTTTCAAGGTTAACTTTCAATGAGAAGTTGGAGTTAATCGGCAAAGAAGACCTACACCAGAACTTAATTTCTGTCGGAAAATTGACTTCGTTTTCAAGTAAAGATCATCAAAGGTAGGCTATGTTATTTAAAAACGTCTTGGCCGCCGTGCCAACTGATTTTATTCCAGACCTCCGCAGCTACTGTTTTGTAGCCCTAGCCTAGCATCTGTAGGTTAAATTAACCAACTCAACGTCATTATGCACAATTACTGTAAATAGTGCCGCAAGCGCTGGCTCAAATAGTGGGTAATGATGACCAACACAATTTCATGTAGGCCTAATGCTGTGCGTGCGCTATGTCAGAGGGCCAAGGTTTAAGAGTCACGGAGAGATACTGGGTGTATAGACAGTCTTGGTGTATAGACAGGGTGGGTTTATAGACAGGCTGGGTGTATAGGCAGTCTGGGTTTATAGACAGGGTGGGTGTATAGACAGGCTGGGTGTATTCAGGGTGACTCTGTAGATAGAAACAGGTTGGCTGCCTGTTTTGCACGCCAGAACAAAATATTTGGCGGCTGTTTGATTCTGAGTTGGCTGCAGGTACAAAGCTGTTCAGTGTCCCCTCACATTGAGCTGATGTTTTTGGGAGGGTATTTTTTTCAGTACATTTTCTGTTTGAAGCAGTGCAAATACAAAAAAAAAGTTATAGGTCTTTTTCATAGATCTTTTCAAAATATTTTATTTTATTTTGTAGTTGCAAAATACTTTCCGCATTATCAAAACATGTAACCATAGCGCGTGTGATGATAACTGTTTATGTTTTTAAATTTACGAAATCTTGGATTTATGACATTAATTCAATGTAAAACTAATTTTGCTGCACAATATTTTCATCTTGTTCAAAACGTCCAGTCAACTTGATGGCTAGGGGTAATGAAGTGGTGCACAATCCACAGAGGTTGCAGTGATAATAATTCTAATCCTTCTGATTCAGCATCATTGCTCCAATACTTACTAAAGAGACAAAGATGTGACAGAATTCCCAGAACTTCCAATACTGTAGAAGTATGGAGAAGGGGGTGTGTGGGGGTGTAGAGGTATGGAGGAGGGGGTGTGTGGGGGTGTAGAGGTATGGAGGAGGGGGTGTGTGGGGGTGTAGAGGTATGGAGGAGGGGGTGTGTGGGGGTGTAGAAGTATGGAGAAGGGGGTGTGTGGGGGTGTAGAGGTATGGAGGAGGGGGTGTGTGGGGGTGTAGAGGTATGGAGAAGGGGGTGTGTGGGGGTGTAGAGGTATGGAGGAGGGGGTGTGTGGGGGTGTAGAGGTATGGAGGAGGGGGGTGTGGGGGTGTAGAGGTATGGAGGAGGGGGGTGTAGAGGTATGGAGGAGGGGGGTGTAGAGGTATGGAGGAGGGGGTGTGTGGGGGTGTAGAGGTATGGAGGAGGGGGTGTGTGGGGGTGTAGAGGTATGGAGGAGGGGGTGTGTGGGGGTGTAGAGGTATGGAGAAGGGGGTGTGTGGGGGTGTAGAGGTATGGAGGAGGGGGTGTGTGGGGGTGTAGAGGTATGGAGGAGGGGGTGTGTGGGGGTGTAGAGGTATGGAGGAGGGGGTGTGTGGGGGTGTAGAGGTATGGAGGAGGGGGTGTGTGGGGGTGTAGAGGTATGGAGAAGGGGGTGTGTGGGGGTGTAGAGGTATGGAGGAGGGGGTGTGTGGGGGTGTAGAGGTATGGAGGAGGGGGTGTGTGGGGGTGTAGAGGTATGGAGAAGGGGGTGTGTGGGGGTGTAAAGGTATGGAGGGGGGGGTGTGTGGGGGTGTAGAGGTATGGAGGAGGGGGGTGTGGGGGTGTAGAGGTATGGAGGAGGGGGGTGTAGAGGTATGGAGGAGGGGGGTGTGGGGGTGTAGAGGTATGGAGGAGGGGGGTGTGGGGGTGTAGAGGTATGGAGGAGGGGGTGTGTGGGGGTGTAGAGGTATGGAGGAGGGGGGTGTGGGGGTGTAGAGGTATGGAGGAGGGGGGTGTAGAGGTATGGAGGAGGGGGGTGTAGAGGTATGGAGGAGGGGGGTGTAGAGGTATGGAGGAGGGGGGTGTGGGGGTGTAGAGGTATGGAGGAGGGGGGTGTGGGGGTGTAGAGGTATGGAGGAGGGGGGGGTGGGGGTGTAGAGGTATGGAGGAGGGGGGGTGTGACACAGTCCCCTCTAAACTCACCTGTGAAGAAAAGCACATTGTTCCCTTCAGACAAAGACCTGGCAGTCTCCTGCTCCTCCTTGAGTCAGGCCTGTCAGCTGAAGCCACAGGGAGGGGGAGTGACTCCTACACCAACCGACTCTCAGCTCTCTCTCTGTCTGGCTTTGTCTGGACCTGTGCACAGTATGCCATTGGCTACTTGGAGAGGAGAGTTAGTCCAGAGTGATTTCATAGGCCAGTGGGAGAGGAGAGTTAGTCCAGAGAGAGTTAGTCCACAATAGGGTCTGGAGTTACATGGTGAAGTTCATATGTAGCCAGTATGAATCGGTGAAACTCACTCCTCAAGTATGTAAAAGGCCACCTGCGTCATTGAATAGTTAGCTTTTCTTTGGCGTAGCTGGTGGTGGTGGCGCTTGGGAAGTCAGAGATGACGTGTTCGACCCTCGTTGTAGGATGGACACGGTCCGGAAAACTTGCAAGACGTCTGTTACGTACTCATCACACATACACACAAGACTACTTACAACGGTCAGCTTTTTTGTATTTGCAAAAGAAAATAGACATATAAATTGGGGTCGTCATGGGCAACTGTCTGAGTGAAATGATAGGTGTGCTAGTGGATGGTCTGGCGTTCTCAGGTGTCAGGACGAGGAGAAGCTGATGGAGGTGTCAGGGTCTGGACGAGGAGAAGCTGATGGAGGTGTCAGGGTCTGGACGAGGAGAAGCTGATGGAGGTGTCAGGGTCTGGACGAGGAGAAGCTGATGGAGGTGTCAGGGTCTGGACGAGGAGAAGCTGATGGAGGTGTCAGGGTCTGGACGAGGAGAAGCTGATGGAGGTGTCAGGGTCTGGACGAGGAGAAGCTGATGGAGGTGTCAGGGTCTGGACGAGGAGAAGCTGATGGAGGTGTCAGGGTCTGGACGAGGAGAAGCTGATGGAGGTGTCAGGGTCTGGACGAGGAGAAGCTGATGGAGGTGTCAGGGTCTGGACGAGGAGAAGCTGATGGAGGTGTCAGGGTCTGGACGAGGAGAAGCTGATGGAGGTGTCAGGGTCTGGACGAGGAGAAGCTGATGGAGGTGTCAGGGTCTGGACGAGGAGAAGCTGATGGAGGTGTCAGGGTCTGGACGAGGAGAAGCTGATGGAGGTGTCAGGGTCTGGACGAGGAGAAGCTGATGGATGTTCAGATCCACCTGGATCAACACATCCAGGGCGTAGGGTTTCTGCTCAGACACTGCCCTGCACCTCAGCATCTTTATCATCCTAATCACATTCACACCTGTTACACGATCTCGCTCAAACACGCACACACGCACACACACACACATACACACGCATGCTTGGGGATCGTGACTATCCTCAAACTTTTCTCAAACATCTGGGGTTTTTCCTTGCGCCAACGCAGACACACACACACACACACACACGCGCGCGCACACACACACACACACACACATTCTCTGCACTAAGCTGGATCGATGTTATAGAAGCACAAATGCATGTGTTTGATCTGCAACTACCCCATCCACTCCTCAGGAAGGAGATAGAGAACAAAGAGTTCCTGCCAAATGAACATGGAAGTCATTAAGCTGGAAGAATGACCACCCTGGTGTACACTCCGAAATCAAGAAAAACTACAACTCCAGGATTTTGTTATTTAGTTGTTTTTGTTTGGCTGTTTTCATTATGTCTTCAAACAAAACCAAAGACAGTTTGGTGAGTCACACATGCATCAGGGTTTGTGATTATACTGATTGGTGATTGGTCACATTTCCTCACTGTGGCTTATCTCTGTGTCAGGAGGGTGTGGAGACCCAAACCTTGCTCCTCTCACTCTCCTCCCCCTCCTCTCACCTCCTCTCACCTCCTCTCACTCCTCTCACCTCCTCTCACTCTCCTCCCCCTCCTCTCACCTCCTCTCACCTCCTCTCACTCCTCTCACCTCCTCTCACTCTCCTCCCCCTCCTCTCACCTCCTCTCACTCCTCTCACCTCCTCTCACTCTCCTCCCCCTCCTCTCACCTCCTCTCACTCTCCTCCCCCTCCTCTCACCTCCTCTGACTCTCCTCCCCCTCCTCTCACCTCCTCTCGCTCTCCTCACCCTCCTCTCACCTCCTCACTCTCCTCACCCTCCTCTCACCTCCTCACTCTCCTCCCCCTCCTCTCACCTCCTCACTCTCACCTCCTCACTCTCCTCCCCCTCCTCTCACCTCCTCACTCTCCTCACCCTCCTCTCACCTCCTCACTCTCCTCCCCCTCCTCTCACCTCCTCACTCTCCTCCCCCTCCTCTCACTCTCCTCACTCTCCTCACCCTCCTCTCACTCTCCTCCCCCTCCTCTCACCTCCTCTCACTCTCCTCACCCTCCTCTCACCTCCTCTCACTCTCCTCACTCTCCTCACCCTCCTTTCACCCTCCTCTCACCTCCTCTCACCCTCTTCTCACTCTCCTCACTCTCCTCACTCTCCTCACCCTCCTCTCACTCTCCTCACCCTCCTCTCACTCTCCTCACCCTCCTCTCACTCTCCTCACCCTCCTCTCACTCTCCTCACCCTCCTCTCACTCTCCTCACCCTCCTCTCACTCTCCTCACCCTCCTCTCACTCTCCTCCCCCTCCTCTCACCTCCTCTCACTCTCCTCCCCCTCCTCTCACCTCCTCTCACTCTCCTCCCCCTTCTCTCACTCTCCTCTCACTCTCCTCACCCTCGTCTCCCCCTCGTCTCACGTCCTCTCACCTGGCCTGTAAAAGCCTTGATAGAGATGTCGGGGTGTGGTGTCATGGAAACGGGAGCTCCATGCTGCGCCAGGCGTCAGGGCAGCATGAGAGGCTGTTCAGGCAGGAACCCAGAGCTGCCGTCAGAGATACCAGCTCCTCTTTGATCAGGGTCAGGACCAGGATTTAATGACCAAGGGGGCAGTTCAAAGTATATAAATGATATGTAAATATATTGTTAGCTTTTTATACAAACAACGTAAGTGCTGCATCTTCTTCATGCCAAGGTACGTCAGAACAGGTTGTGGACTTGTTTTGAGGATGTGTGTGTACGTGTAAGGGTGTGCGCATGTATATGGTTTGTGTGTGTGTGAGGAGGGGTGTGTGGAGGGGTGGGGTGAGTGTGTGTGTGGAGGGGTGAGTGTGTGTGTGTGGAGGGGTGAGTGTGTGTGTGTGTGTGTGGAGGGTTGTGTCTGAAGGGTTAGCAAGTTGTATTTATTTTTATACCGTGTATTCTCCGTGTAATTTCATGCACTGAACCGTGACGCCGTATCGTTTGGGTCCAATAGGAATCCGTTCCTCCCCTAAAACACACTCCTCTCCACCGCAACAACGTTCATTCTCACCTTCAAGTGCGTTCGGTGGTTGTAATCAAAAACCGGTCTTGTCCAGAACCCGCCAGCCCAGCGCTTCAGCGTGTGGACGGCTGATTGATGACTATGTACAGGACTGGTCTCTTTCCTGAAAGACCTCACGGCTCTGGGAACACACAGACCTTTCCGGAACATTTCCACCTGCTCCGTTCGAGCTCTCCTGGCTCAGGGCTCCGATCACCAGAGAGTTGCTTCACGGGTGGTTTGGAGGTGAACACGTTCCTCTCTCTTTATTTATTTATTTCTGTCTCCCTCTTTCGTCCTTTAAAGCTTTCTTGCTTTCTCTCTCATTCTAATGCTCTCTGCTGTCCTTTTTGTCTCTCTCTCTCTCTCTCTCTCTCTCTCTCTCTCTCTCTCTCTCTCTCTCTCTCTCTCTCTCTCTCTCTCTCTCTCTCTCCCCCCCCCCCCCCCTCCTGGCCTCAGCCGGAAACCCTACATCACGTAGTTGAGAGGTGTTCCGTGCCAGGCAAGCTGTGTGTCTGATCATTCATTAGCAAGCTCAGGGCCTCACTTCTCCTCCTCTTCCTCTTCCTCATCCTCTCCTCCTCTTCCTCCTCCTCTTCCTCATCCTCTCCTCCTCCTCCTCTCCCCAGGCCACCCAGGTTCTGCTTCACGCTCTGGTCCAATGCGCCGATCCGAGATTGCAGTCCAACATGTGCCGAATCACAGGCCGTTTGAAACCCTCTGGGAATTTTGGCAAGGCATCGTTCGCTCGAGGTGGTGTGTGTCTGGCAGTAGGAGAGGAGAGTGTTTTGCATGCTAACCCTATCCAGACTCGATTCAAACATAGGAATACTCTGGAGGACTTGCAAGATATCCTGTACTAATTCAGCTTGGACAGGAAATCGTGGAAGATTGAGAAACAGATTTGACTGCGTTTTAGTTTGGTTCTGTGAAGTCTTCAGTGTGTGTGACCTCTGACCCCAGCGTAGCAGCAGTCACCTGCCAGCACCAACTGGGAAGAGAAAATACTAGAAACTGTGGGGTGTTTCTTGTGAATCTTGGCCATTAGTGGTTTGACACCCCTGTCTCCACACAGGTGTGTCAAGGTGGCTGTATCCCAGCTGAGGGACTGTGTTACTGTGTGTTTGTTACTGTGAAGAGTGTGTGTGTTTCCATGGGAATTGGGATAGAGACAAAGAGAGAGTGTGTGAGAGAGAATGTATGAGAGAGACAAAGAGAGAGAATGTGTGAGAAGCGGAGAGAAAGAGAGATTGTGTGAGAAAGAGGTAGAGAGAAAGAGAGACCTGCCACTTGTGAACGTGATTCGCTTTGGGGCTGTTGAGTCAGTTCCTCTCTCACTACTTACCATCTGCCTCCTCTGCCTTTCTCTCTACCTGTCTCTTTTACACACACACACACACACACACACACACACACACCCTTTATCTCCCTCCCTCCCTTTCTTTCATTCTCTCTCACACCTTCCCTTGAGACTGATACTTTACCAGCGCCCTCCTCCATCCCTTCCTCCCTCCCCCCCTTTCTCTCTCTCTCCCCCCTTTCTCTCTCTTCCCCTCTCTCCCTCCCTCTTTCTCTCCCTCTCCCTCCCTCTTTCTCTCCCTCTCCCCCCTCTTTCTCTCCCCTCCTCTCTCTCTCTCCCTCTTTTCTCTTCTCCTCTGGGCCCAGTGGGACCAAGTTGTGAATGGACGACCTGGAAATGTCTGCGTTTCGGGTGACAGGCGTGTGGAAGTGAAGCTGTGACCCACGGCCATCAGGCTTCCCACCGTCCATTCACAAAACGAAGGAAAAGGGAGGGAGGAGGGGGAGGGAGGAGGGGGGAGTCACCCACACCCCTCTCCCCCCCTCCCCCGCAGGGAGTCCTCTCTGTGACATCATGTCTCCAGCGATGGGTAGACAGCTTTGTGTTCCGTGACTGGCTCAAACCGTTTTTTATTTAATCTCACTCCCCCTTTCCCTCCCTCGCTTATATCTTTCCTCCCTCCCTCCCTCCCTCCCTCCCTCCCTCCCTCCCTCCCTCCCTCCCTCCCTCCCTCCCTCCCTCCCTCCCTCCCTCCCTCCCTCCCTCCCTCCCTCCCTCCCTCCCTCCCTCCCTCCCTCCCTCCCTCCCTACCAAGAGAGAGAAAGAGAGAGAGAGAAAACTGAGTTAGAGAAACAGGGAGTAATGGAAATGGAAAAGAGAACAATCGTGTTTGTGAAACCCTCCACTCCCTTAATACACACACACACACACACACACACACAGAAACACACACTGGAACAACTCCGCTGTGCTGATCCCTCACAGAGACGTGTGTGGTGTATGTTCTTGGTCGGGGCTGATCCCTGCTGTCTCCAGGGTGACAGACTACCTGTCTGTCTCCAGGGTGACAGACTACCTGTCTGTCTCCAGGGTGACAGACTACCTGTCTGTCTCCAGGGTGACAGACTACCTGTCTGTCTCCAGGGTGACAGACTACCTGTCTGTCTCCAGGGTGACAGACTACCTGTCTGTCTCCTGGGTGACAGACTACCTGTCTGTCTCCTGGGTGACAGACTACCTGTCTTCCTGGAGGGGAAGAAACCTTCACACCAAGGGGCTTTTATCAAGGGGCTGCTCTGGCCAAGGGCCCACTGTGATGGATGGCCGAGATCGACAGGTTAGAGAGTTATCTGAAAAGGTAATCTGGCCTTTGTTTTAACCTCCACATTGGTTTGGAGATCAGGTATGAGGGGATGGTTTCGTGTGGAAAGACAGGCTGCATGCTGATGTACTGTTGTTTCCTGAATCCCTCCTTTTCCACATCCCTTCATCTCTTCATCCCTCTTTTTTTCCCTTCCATTTCTCCCTCCCTCGCTTATATCTTTTTTCCCTCCCTCCCTCCCTCCCTCCCTCCCTCCCTCCCTCCCTCCCTCCCTCCCTCCCTCCCTCCCTCCCTCCCTCCCTCCCTCCCTCCCTCCCCCTCTCTCTCTCCCTCCCCCTCCCTCCCTCCCTCCCTCCCCCTCTCTCTCTCCCTCCCCCTCTCTCCCTCCCTCCCTCCCTCCCTCCCTCTCTCCCTCCCTCCCTCCCCATCTCTCTCCCTCTCCCCCTCCCTCCCCCTCTCTCTCTCCCTCCCCTCTCTCTCTCTCTCTCTCTCTCTCTCTCTCTCTCTCTCTCTCTCTCTCTCTCTCTCTCTCTCTCTCTCTCTCTCTCTCTCTCTCTCTCTCTCTCTCTCTCTCTCTCTCTCTCTCTCCTGATCCGGTGTCTACAGACTCATCTGCATCCATCATCGGAGCTCTCTGGTTTCCACGGAGACCAGCCCCGTCAGAAGGAGTGATTTATCCCACGTCGCTTCAGGGGGTGTGGCGGGTCGGCCGAGGGTTTGAAGTAGCGAACATTAAACCCTGCTAGTCCTCCAGGTACACAGAAGTCTGAAAGAGGAGAGGAAGAGGAGGAGGAGAGGAGGGAAAAGAGGAGAAGAGGAGAATAGTAGGAGAGAGGAGGGAGGGGAGGGGAGAGAGGTGAGAAGAGAGGAAGAGAACCCGGTACCACTCACATCCAACTGTTGATGAAGATTAAGTCACAGGTTCGAATCCCTGTACTATATGTCCGTATGAAAGCAACTGCCAAATTAATACATGATTTTGACAAAGACACACCTGTGTGTGATTGTGTGTTGTGCTGGATCTAGAAGGTTCTCTCAGGATATCACAGTGGTCCTGTCTGGGTGTGGTAAGGGTCGGCTGTCAGGTTCAGAGTGCAGGATGTGTCTTCTTGTTGCCTTGGTTACCTGGAGAAGATGCAGGGTGGGGCACAGACCACCCAACACCACCGAGCGTGTGTGTGTTTGTGTGTGTGTGTGTGTGTGTGCCGGCCCTTCGCAAGCCCATAGAACCGTTGCGGTTAAAAAAGTGAAATAGTCTTCATGGCTAACACCACGGCTGTGAGTTGCGCTGCGCTGTGACGGAAATGTTGAGGCCTGCAGAGAGAAGGGGAGGGGGAGATGGTTGGACAGGTTTCATTCCAGACCTGCTCCACTGGAACTGGAAGGGGTGTTGGTCTTGGGGGACTAGACACACACACAACTCACACACACACACACACCCAGAAGATCACGTTTGCGGACACACACATCTTTTTATCTGGGCTGTGGCAGAACCCTCGTTACCATGGGAGCCATGGTGGCACAGCTGAGTCTCCATGGAGACAGAAACAACAGCTGTAAATCCGAAGTCTGAACAGACCCATCAGGAGAGAAGCAATCAGAGAGAGAGAAAGGGGGAGAGAGAGAGAGAGAGAGGAGAGAGAGGGGGGGAGGGAGGGGGGAGAGGGGGGGGGGAAGAGAGAGAGGGAGAGAGAGGGGGGGAGAGAGAGAGAGACTTGGCAAACCTGCGGCATTGAAATATTACGATAATACTAAATAGCAAACCCAGATCACTCTATACAAATAGTTGCTGCAGATGTGCTTTTTAGTGTGCAGGTTTAACCACTTGTTAAACTTTGCAAGTTGCCAAGAGCGTCATGGTTACTGTCTCAACAGCATCAGTGATTGATGCTGCATCTCAAATTCTATTTCGGTCCAGTACAAATTGGAATTCAGATTTCAGTTTTCTCCTTTTTCAGATGTCTTCAGCTCCTCCTCCTCCAGCTTCTCCTCCTCCTCCAGCTTTTCTTCCTCCTCTAGCTTCTCCTCCTCCTCCTCCTCCAGCTTCTCCTCCAGCTTCTCATCCTCCTCCTCTTCCTCCTCCTCCAGCTTCTCCTCCTCCTCCTCTTCCTCTTCCTCCAGCTTCTACTCCTCCTCCTCCTCCTTTTCCTCCTCCTCCAGCTTCTCCTCCTCCTGCTTCTCCTCCTCCTCCGGCTTCTCCTCCTCCTCCTCCTCCTCCTCCTCGTTCTCTTCCTCCTCCTCCAGCTTCTCCTCCTCCTCCTCTCCAGAGGCTGTGGTGTGAGTTGAAAGAACAATCCGGTTCGTCCCTCTTGCGCTGTAGAGTGCAGCCTAACCTGGAACGGATGGAACAGCTGGTTTGGAAAATCAGCAAACGAAGGTGAATCTAACGCACCTCAAACGCATTTCCTCATCTGATGTCTGTGTTTCAGGAAGTTAGGGTTGTCGTCATCTGTCTCTGGGGGGTCAGGTTCGTGGGCGAAGTGGCGACAGGTGATGACAATGGAGGATGACCTTTCACCCCTCGCGTCCACATATCTTCTTTCATGTCCTGACCTCGCTGATAGTCAACTGACAGGATCGCCCTCAGGCCTCTTCTCAACGATCCCGGGCAGTCTCCGGCTCTCGAAACAAACACCCACCCACCTCCAATTATTATATCAGGTCTCCCATCCATTGTCCCAGGGTCTTAAAGCATGTTGTTTTGTGTTTGTTTGAGAAATTATGAGTGTCCGGTCTAGAGAAAGAGTTACCCAGGAGGGAAAAATAAAGGAACCACAATGCCTTCCTCGTCTCTTTTCTTCTCGCGTCGCTCCAGCTGCAACGTGACACCGGCCCTATTGGAGCGTTGTGTTTATCTAAGCGCCTCGAAGGGCAGGGCCTCGCCTGGCTCCTCCACGGACCTCCATTCAGCCTCCCTCGCCGAGGGGGGCGAGCGAGCTCCAGGAAGTCCCCTGCGGCCCCGTTCTCCGGCTTACACAACCCCACTGTGGGCAGGGCTGCCCGGAGACACGTGGGCCGGGAGCGTAGCGGAGTGTTCTACTGGGCTGAGAACGTTTCCCATCATGCCGCGCTGTTGTCTCAGATGAGCAACAAGCTAGTGTCTGTAGCGCAGGGCTCTCCTGCATACCTAAGCCTCCTCACAAAACAGGAAATGAACGTTTCAAAAAGAATTCAGGGTGTGTGGTGTGTTTGTGTAAGGGAGTTGTATGTGTGTGTGTGTGTGTGTGTGGGAGGTGTGTTCTTGTGTGTGTGCACGTTAGTGGTGTATATGGTGTGTGTGTGGTTTGCCTTCACTCACCTGCCAGCGATTGGTCATAGCCCGTATGTTTCTCCAACAGCTTGTCATCACACTCCAGTTTGACTCCGTTCCACACTGGTGTTTGTAACCAGGAAACACACACACACACACACACACACTGTATACACACACACACACAGTGAGTCAGAGAGTTGGAAGACATTCAGACGGGGTAGTTCAGGGGTCTGGAGTTCAGTCCTTGGTCTAACTGACTCACACACACACACACACACACACCTTGGTCTAATTGTAGGACACAGGATAGAGCAGCCTGCTGGATGGTTATCAGTTAGGATAGAGCAGCCTGCTGGATGGTTATCAGTTAGGATAGAGCAGCCTGCTGGATGGTTATCAGTTAGGATAGAGCAGCCTGCCGGATGGTTATCAGTTAGGATAGAGCAGCCTGCTGGATGGTTATCAGTTAGGATAGAGCAGCCTGCTGGATGGTTATCAGTTAGGATAGAGCAGCCTGCTGGATGGTTATCAGTTAGGATAGAGCAGCCTGCTGGATGGTTATCAGTTAGGATAGAGCAGCCTGCTGGATGGTTATCAGTTAGGATGGAGCAGCCTGCTGGATGGTTATCAGTTAGGATAGAGCAGCCTGCTGGATGGTTCTCAGTTAGGATGGAGCAGCCTGCTGGATGGTTATCAGTTAGGATAGAGCAGCCTGCTGGATGGTTATCGGTTAGGATGGAGCAGCCTGCTGGATGGTTATCAGTTAGGATAGAGCAGCCTGCTGGATGGTTATCAGTTAGGATAGAGCAGCCTGCTGGATGGTTATCGGTTAGGATGGAGCAGCCTGCTGGATGGTTCCCAGTTAGGATGGAGCAGTCTGCTGGATGGTTATCAGTTAGGATGGAGCAGTCTGCTGGATGGTTATCAGTTAGGATGGAGCAGTCTGCTGGATGGTTATCAGTTAGGATAGAGCAGTCTGCTGGAGGATCAGGACCTGCTTCGTAATAAGTTACTTTGATTACTTATTCAGCTGGTTGCTTTGAGTACATTTGCTATTTTGATTAGTCACTCGTGTGTGTGTGTGTGTGTGGAGAGGGTGGGGGGGCACACAAGGCCTGCTTGTTTAGAGTTAGAACAGCTGGTGTTGGGGGGTGTACCTGCCTGTGCCAGCCAGGCCAAGCAGCATTATGCACTGGTGCTCTCTAATAGCACATACACAAGCTTGCTTTATGGTAATAAACTCACACACACAGTACACACACACACACACACACACAGGGTGTCATGCAAAATGACTTTCATGCCAGTTGGACAAAGCACTCTATGGAGAACAGCGTATTAAGATACAAAACAATCTCTCGTTCCGCTAAGACATTGTGGCCGCTAACTGTAGCTATCGTCTTCCTGAATAACACCGGCTCTTTAAAACATAACACAACCGCAGGGGAAACAAGAGCCCCCAGCTCTCTCCTCCCTCTACCTCCCTCCTCCCTCCACCTCCCTCCACCCTCCACCTTCCTCCTCCTTCCTCCTCCCTCCACCTTCCTCCTCCTTCCTCCTCCCTCCACCCTCCCTCCACCTTCCTCCTCCTCCCTCCACCCTCCTCCTCCTCCCTCCACCTTCCTCCTCCTCCCTCCACCCTCCTCCTCCTCCCTCCACCCTCCTCCTCCTCCCTCCACCTTCCTCCTCCTCCCTCCACCCTCCTCCTCCTCCCTCCACCTTCCCCCGGCTCCTTTGACTTTCACTTGTTCCACACATCCAAACATTCCATCTGCGGGTTTTCCTGACGTGTTTGGGATATGAGATGTTGCGGCGCTCGAACCTGTGCGGCTGTCACCTCAATGGTGTTGACGTGGGGGAACGGGGGGGGGGGGGGGTCTGTCAACACAGGCCGCGTCCGTCACCGACACCCGACCTGGGGGCCTCGGCGTGGAGCCATAATTTGTCCGGGAGCTCCCTACCTCCGAGTCGTCTCCTCTCCCAGTCTGAAGTTTCAGACGGGGGACAGAGGTGTCCTTGTTTTACGGAGGCTAATTACGGCGCTCACCTCAAAAGCTTCCCCCTGGGAAACTCCCCCCCTCCCCCTCGGGGCTTAGAGCCACACTCGGGGTGAGTCAGAACCCACCTGGGGATGGTGGTGGGGGGGTGAAGACGATGGCCTTCCAGATGCTGCCCCAGGGTCAGTTTGACAGCGTTCCTCCGGTCAAGATCAGAAGTCTGCGTCTGATCTTGCATCTGCGATTTTTCTAATGTGAAAATCAAAATGAAACGATATCACCCCGGAGACTTCACTGTTACCTGTCACGGAATCTCCTTAAAAGGGTGTTGAGGGTCAGGGTTTGACCCTTGAACCTCGCCTGTGTAACCCGCTGTCATTGGTGGGCGACCAGGAAGTCCGTCTCCGCAGGGGATGCCGGTATAAGTAGTGGAGCTCTGCCCTCCTGTGGTCACTGTGGCAACTAGTGATTCATGACAGAAGCCAGTAAACACAAACAACACAACCCTACGTTTACTAACCAGGTAACTGTTGTCTTTGTGCTTTGGTAATACTTCATATCTTTTTTAGATGTTTCTTTCAACATGTGCTATTGTATTGTTCTGAATCGGAGAGACCACTGAGTTAGTCATCTGTAAGTTGTGCTGCTCATTTGTTTGGAGTTTTCAGGCATTTCTTTTGTTTTGCCAGTTTGTCATTATGAATTACACAGACCAATAGACTCACGACTAGGTTATAGCTAACTCCTTGCCTGGACTGTTAAGGTTGTGAGTGCGTGTGTGTGTGTGTCTGCCAAATCCACATCACACGCCAACGTTCGGGAAAAACAGAACAAAGTCATGCCGCAAGAACACGCTCCGTCAAATTTGCTTAAATCTACGCTACTTCATAAAAATTAAAATATGGTAAAAATATGTTTAATATTTTGGAAACACCAAACCCCAGAAAACAGTCTATCAGATGCTTTTTGGAGTCCCTTCTTGTGGGAAAACAGAAAACACAACATTAAAGGCAGGGTAGGTCTGTTTTGCCAAACTACCAAGTTTGACTTGAGTTTGAAAGTATCCTACCCAAAATGTCGCTGCCTCTCTCTTCAAAGCCACTCCCCCAAAACACATGAACACTTCCTGACTACTGCCTGGAGGACCACAGACAAACAGCCTGCCCAATCACTGCATTCGGTCCCAACGCAATGATTGGTCGTCTTTATCACAGTCCTGCGACAGTCACAGATATCTGATTTATTTTATTTAACTGTCAGAGCGTTTGATTTGTTGATTGCTATCAGGTTATTTTCAACAAATATGACAAAAAGTACTTCTCTAAAATGTGACATGCCCTGCCTTTAAGGGAGCTTGGTGAAGCCAACAGGAGAGATGGTGTGTGTGCTGCTCTCTGGATCTCTAAAGCCTCCCCCAGCCAACCCATAGAGACAGAGGGGGCAGGCCTGCTGTCACTCACCCTGGCTTGGAAATGTCTCGGATGGGCCGTAACAAGGTTAGATTTACCTCTGTGGGGGGACGGAGAGCGCGCGTACATGAGCGAGAAAGACAAAGATGTAGTGGAGGAGTACATTACATAAAATTTTTTACATTTAGGTATTTAGCAGACACGCTTATCCAGAGGGACTTACATAAGTACAGGGACATTCCCCCCGAGGCAAGTAGGGTGAAGTGCCTTGCCCAAGGACACAACGTAATTTGGTGCGGCCGGGAATCGAACTAGCCCGATTCCCTAACCGCTCAGCCACCTGACTAGGTGAATAAAAGAAAGAGAGATGTGATTATGGTGGGGGTTGAGAGAGAGGAGTTAGGGAGAAAGAGAGAGCGAGGGAAGAAAGGGAGAGAGAAACGAATAGGGAGGGAGAGAGAAAGAGGGAGAGATAAACAGAGTGGTCATTGGTTATACTTGGTTCATTGTGGACTCTTGCGAGCCATGAAACCACAGTCAGAGAACCAAGAGAGAGCTGCTCTTTAAACTGCAGCCAAACAATGTCCTAAGAGACCCTCTCTCCCTCTGTGTTCTGCACTGATGTAGAACACCTACCCAGAAATATTCCCCTCGTGATTCATTTAATCCGTCTAACAAAAGAGAGAGCGGCAGCAACAATGTGAAGTGAAACAAACGCACCCATAATAAATCTGAAGCAAAGACCTCTGTAACACAACCTTCCATGAAAAAGAGTGATTTGTAGAGAGAGGAGATGGAGAACTGGGGTGAAGGAGAGATCGAGCGAGGAGAGAGCACAGCTGTCGAGTCCGACAGCCAAGACATGGCAGTCTTAGTTTAGATAGAAGCTGCTCCATCTTTCACTGGGAGCCTGAAGGGGTCCTTCTAAAACACCTAACCCTAACCCTTCACCTCGGCTCTCACAGCAGAGGAAGATTGTGCTGCTGGAAGCTCTATGATTCTTCCTGGACTCTAAATCTCATCTGTAGAGTGCCAAGGAAAAGACCCAAACACGCACTCACACAAACACGCACTCACACAAACAGTCTCACACACACAATATGTTTTCTCCACTCTGACACATTTAGTGAAGGGATGTTGACCTAAGTTGAGCTCTCCTGTTAAAAAGCTGAGAGAACGAGCTGCACAGCAGGGGAGATCTGGTGTTATTACACCATAACGCCAACAACCAAAGCAAGCACACTGTTTTTCCTCACTCGCTGGATGCTAACCACACTTAGCTTTGAGATGATAATATGAATAAACAGATTATGCATCATTTTAGAAAATGAGGCCTGGGCAAACCCTGAACAACAACACATTTATCAAGTTGACAGGAGAGTACACACGTCCAGAAGGTCTTGAAGCAATCACAGAACACTGGAGACTCGAGATGCTCTCTGAAGCTCTTGAGAGCGGAGAGTAGCGGGGGGGGGGGGGGGCTGGTGAGCTGTTGCTGTGTTTGTTTGAAATGACGTGACCTTGTCCTCTTCGGGCGCGTCAGTCTGGTGGTCATGCGTTCCCTGAAGCTGTCCAAACTGTCTGACAGAAATGATCTCTCTTCGTCCAACAAGGACGCCTTCGGGGCGCCTTCCTTTGGAGGTTTTGGGGGCACGTCCAGCTGGGAGGGGACCCTGGGGTAGACCCAGACCTCCCTGGAGGGATTATATATCTCATCTGGCCTGGCCACGCCTTGGGATCTCCCCGGAGGAGCTGGAAAGCGTTGCTGGGGAGACGAACGTCGGGAATACCCAGCCGTCACCGTGACCTGAGCCTGGATAAGATGACGAGGATGGATGGATGATTGTGCTCAAAGTCCTGTGTTGTCTACCGTACGGTAATACATTTACAGTTATGCATTTTTACATTTAATAGCGAAGGATATGTTCTGACTTACACAAGAAGATGGGGTAGGCAGGTAGCCAACGACATTTTGAGGTTTTGATGCTTCGGATGTTTGGCGTGGTTCGTGAGAGTGATTGATTGGTTGGTTTCATCAAAGTCACACTTGTTTATGAGCGGGGGTTTTTCCCCCAAAACCTTTTTCACAGTCTTCAAACTGCCTGGCCCCTCGCTCCCTGACAGCTGCTTCAGGATTTATTCCGACACTCTGTTCTTTGACAGGCATTCGTTTTCCCCTCGTTGGGTCATGTGGTGAGAAGAAATATAAAAGAAAGCCTCCCCCTCCCAGTCCGGCCTGGTCAGTGCCGACCTCAGGAAAACAAGGGAGAAGCTTTCAATCAGACTGAAGAATGCCTTTCAACCACACATGGGTTGAGGTTTGCGTTTGATTTGCTCTGTGTTCGGAAGAGAGGTTTCCTGGCTTCTTTAGACCTCCATCGCACTGAGACAAGACATTCAGTGTGTGTGTGTGGGGTGCTGAGGACTTTGTAATTCTTATGTCATCACCAGGGTACAATCCCCCCCCCCCCCAACAGCCAACCCACATGTCCCCCCCATACCACATCCATCCTATCACTGTATCTCCTCCCTCCATCCTCTCACTGTATCTCCTCCCTCCATCCATCCTCTCACTGTATCTCCTCCCTCCATCCATCCTATCACTGCATCTCCTCCCTCCATCCATCCTATCACTGTATCTCCTCCATCCATCCATCCTATCACTGTATCTCCTCCCTCCAGCCATCCTCTCACTCCGTCTCTACCTCTCAATCCTTCTTTTCCCAGCGCTCTTCTCTGATGAACTACGGTTGAATCCCTGAGGGACCGGGGGTGCGATCTTCTCCAGGGGGGTCGATAAATCACACAACACTGAAACTTCCCTTAGTCAACGAAGGCTTAAACTTTGGGGTGCTACTGATTTATTCTGCGATGCCCGCTATCCCCCCCCCCCCCCACAATTTTTTTTTTTATCAAGTGAAAAAACTTTTGGGGGGGTTGTGTGAATCTACAAATCTTTCATTTTGCAAGCATTTTTTTGCAAAATATTTTTTGGGTTGTGTGAATTGTAATTCACACAACCCAAAAAATATTTTGCAAAAAAATGCTTGCAAAATGAAAGATTTGTAGAAATTTGGAAAGGATGACAAAATACCGTATTATTTTCAAAACTCCTTTTATTAGACCTTCATCATCACCATCATCCTCACTGACATCCTGTCAAGTTTCATCAGCGAAAGAACGACATACCAAGGTCAGGTTCGTGTTGAATACTCGAGGTGCGTTTGGTTTAAGTTACCACCCAAGAGACAGCCCTGACTGATCAGTCCCAGAAGTGCAAAACAGATATATAAAACACACCTCAAGTTCAGAGCATGCACCCCCTCTCCAGTCTGGAACAGGGCTGCATGCTTCCCTACCCCCCATATATCTCTCTCTCTCTCCCTCCGTCCCTCCCTCTCTCTATTTGATGCCGCTGTTGCTCATGGTCTGGGCTTTGCAGACGCCCTTCCCGGCCACCTGGAAGGCGGAGCCTCTGTACATGGCCACGCAGTCTGCGTCAGTCTTCAGGTCTGGCTGCACCTGCTCCCACACCTTCTTCTTGGGGTTCAGCTCCTTGTCGGGGTCACCTGAGGAAACACACGAGGGGTCAGAACGCCTGCCGGTTGTCGTGGAAATGGTGATGTCAAGACGCCTGCCGGTAGTCGTGGTGACAGCAACGTTCCAGGCTAGTTGTAGCTTTAGTATGAGCCACACAGCTTTGTTTTCATCTGTTTCTATCTACCGTCTATCCTGAGACGAGAATGGAGGAACTGGCTCGAGTCTGCTTCTCTGTCTGTCTGTTTCTTCCTGTGTTTGAATCCTTGGCTCTTCCTCCTCGCTCTGTGTCTAAAATGGGTCCTTAATTTAATGAGCGAAAAAGGTTTTGATCCCTAAACATGTTGCTGGTCTATTTCAGCCTTTTCTCTGTTCTAACTCCCTGGAGCGTGTTAGCCGGTGAATGTGTCAGCGATTATAACCCTCCAACCACTCTCTCTCCTGACTGACACGAACGGCAGAGACGCGGCTAGCAGAACACCAGAGCTAACAAGCACCCAGGGACAGCAAGGAGAATGGAGGAGAGCAGGGATGTGGGCGAGAAAGGGAGGGGGAATTACAAGAAAATTGATGCAGAGTCTGTTACTCGGCAGTCGCTAAACATCCTGTTGGGAACGATCCTCGTCACAAGCAGAAGTTTAACAAGCAGGCGTGCAGATCCACCAGCCCCTCCCCCCCTATCCAACAGCTGTAGAACCACCACAACACCCCCCCTCTATCCTGTCCTCCGATCGGCCTTGTTCTCATCTGCTTCCTCCTTCCTCCCTCCTCTCTCTCCACCCTTCCTCAGTCAATCTCTCCCCCCCTGCATCCATCCTCCCCCCCCCCCCTTCCTCCCACGGGGGAGGCGGAGAAGTCGTAAAACAAGGGTTTGGATGAGGGGATCATTGTAAAACAGCTTGATGAGAAGGGGGGGGGGGAACAGAGGGAGAGATGGATAGAAAGGTACTAGAGAGAGGAGTGAACTGCAAGACAAAGATACAGACAAGTATCTTGGGGAGAGAGAACATGAGAAATGGAGTCAGGGAGAGAGTCAGAAAGAGGGGGAGAGAGACAACCACAGAGAGAGAGCCAGAGAGAGAGCCAGAGAGAGAGCCAGAGAGAGAGCCAGAGAGAGAGCCAGAGAGAGAGCCAGAGAGAGAGCCAGAGAGAGAGATGGGAGTGGAAGAGAGCCAGAGAGAGAGATGGGAGTGGAAGAGAGCCAGAGAGAGAGCCAGAGAGAGAGCCAGAGAGAGAGCCAGAGAGAGAGATGGGAGTGGAAGAGAGCCAGAGAGAGAGATGGGAGTGGAAGAGAGCCAGAGAGAGAGCCAGAGAGAGAGCCAGAGAGAGAGCCAGAGAGAGAGATGGGAGTGGAAGAGAGCCAGAGAGAGAGATGGGAGTGGAAGAGAGCCAGAGAGAGAGATGGGAGTGGAAGAGAGCCAGAGAGAGAGATGGGAGTGGAAGAGAGCCAGAGAGAGAGATGGGAGTGGAAGAGAGCCAGAGAGAGAGATGGGAGTGGAAGAGAGCCAGAGAGAGAGATGGGAGTGGAAGAGAGCCAGAGAGAGAGATGGGAGTGGAAGAGAGCCAGAGAGAGAGCCAGAGAGAGAGCCAGAGAGAGAGCCAGAGAGAGAGCCAGAGAGAGAGATGGGAGTGGAAGAGAGCCAGAGAGAGAGATGGGAGTGGAAGAGAGCCAGAGAGAGAGATGGGAGTGGAAGAGAGCCAGAGAGAGAGATGGGAGTGGAAGAGAGCCAGAGAGAGAGCCAGAGAGAGAGCCAGAGAGAGAGATGGGAGTGGAAGAGAGCCAGAGAGAGAGATGGGAGTGGAAGAGAGCCAGAGAGAGAGATGGGAGTGGAAGAGAGCCAGAGAGAGAGATGGGAGTGGAAGAGAGCCAGAGAGAGAGATGGGAGTGGAAGAGAGCCAGAGAGAGAGATGGGAGTGGAAGAGAGCCAGAGAGAGAGCCAGAGAGAGAGATGGGAGTGGAAGAGAGCCAGAGAGAGAGATGGGAGTGGAAGAGAGCCAGAGAGAGAGCCAGAGAGAGAGCCAGAGAGAGAGCCAGAGAGAGAGCCAGAGAAAGAGATGGGAGTGGAAGAGAGCCAGAGAGAGAGATGGGAGTGGAAGAGAGCCAGAGAGAGAGATGGGAGTGGAAGAGAGCCAGAGAGAGAGATGGGAGTGGAAGAGAGCCAGAGAGAGAGCCAGAGAGAGAGCCAGAGAGAGAGCCAGAGAGAGAGCCAGAGAGAGAGCCAGAGAGAGAGCCAGAGAGAGAGATGGGAGTGGAAGAGAGCCAGAGAGAGAGATGGGAGTGGAAGAGAGCCAGAGAGAGAGATGGGAGTGGAAGAGAGCCAGAGAGAGAGATGGGAGTGGAAGAGAGCCAGAGAGAGAGATGGGAGTGGAAGAGAGCCAGAGAGAGAGATGGGAGTGGAAGAGAGCCAGAGAGAGAGATGGGAGTGGAAGAGAGCCAGAGAGAGAGATGGGAGTGGAAGAGAGCCAGAGAGAGAGATGGGAGTGGAAGAGAGCCAGAGAGAGAGCCAGAGAGAGATGGGAGTGGAAGAGAGCCAGAGAGAGAGCCAGAGAGAGAGATGGGAGTGGAAGAGAGCCAGAGAGAGAGCCAGAGAGAGAGATGGGAGTGGAAGAGAGCCAGAGAGAGAGATGGGAGTGGAAGAGAGCCAGAGAGAGAGCCAGAGAGAGAGATGGGAGTGGAAGAGAGCCAGAGAGAGAGATGGGAGTGGAAGAGAGCCAGAGAGAGAGCCAGAGAGAGAGCCAGAGAGAGAGCCAGAGAGAGAGCCAGAGAGAGAGATGGGAGTGGAAGAGAGCCAGAGAGAGAGATGGGAGTGGAAGAGAGCCAGAGAGAGAGATGGGAGTGGAAGAGAGCCAGAGAGAGAGATGGGAGTGGAAGAGAGCCAGAGAGAGAGATGGGAGTGGAAGAGAGCCAGAGAGAGAGCCAGAGAGAGAGCCAGAGAGAGAGCCAGAGAGAGAGATGGGAGTGGAAGAGAGCCAGAGAGAGAGATGGGAGTGGAAGAGAGCCAGAGAGAGAGATGGGAGTGGAAGAGAGCCAGAGAGAGAGATGGGAGTGGAAGAGAGCCAGAGAGAGAGATGGGAGTGGAAGAGAGCCAGAGAGAGAGATGGGAGTGGAAGAGAGCCAGAGAGAGAGCCAGAGAGAGAGATGGGAGTGGAAGAGAGCCAGAGAGAGAGATGGGAGTGGAAGAGAGCCAGAGAGAGAGATGGGAGTGGAAGAGAGCCAGAGAGAGAGATGGGAGTGGAAGAGAGCCAGAGAGAGAGATGGGAGTGGAAGAGAGCCAGAGCCCAGAGCTGACTTCCCCGCTGTGGGTGTCCAAACCCAGGGACGGTCCCCACGACTTCTCTGTTCTCTCAGCTGAACACACCAGTCATCCTCCCTTCATCCACCACTCCACCACTCCTCCCTTCATCCACCACTCCACCCCTCCTCCCTTCATCCCCCCTCCACCCCTCCTCCCTTCATCCCCCCTCCACCCCTTCTCCCTTCATCCACCACGCCACCTCTCCTCCCTTCATCCACCACTCCACCCCTCCTCCCTTCATCCCTTCATCCCCACTCCACCCCTCCTCCCTTCATCCCCACTCCACCCCTCCTCCCTTCATCCACCACTCCACCCCTCCTCCCTTCATCCACCACTCCACCATTCATCCCTTCATCCCCCCTCCACCCCTCCTCCCTTCATCCCTTCATCCCCCCTCCACCCCTCCTCCCTTCATCCACCACGCCACCCCTCCTCCCTTCATCCACCACTCCACCCCTCCTCCCTTCATCCACCACTCCACCCCTCCACCCTTCATCCCCACTCCACCCCTCCACCCCATCTCCCTTCATCCCCACTCCACCCCTCCACCCCTCCTCCCTTCATCCCTTCATCCCCCCTCCACCCCTCCTCCCTTCATCCACCACGCCACCCCTCCTCCCTTCATCCACCACTCCACCCCTCCTCCCTTCATCCACCACTCCACCCCTCCACCCTTCATCCCCACTCCACCCCTCCACCCCATCTCCCTTCATCCCCACTCCACCCCTCCACCCCTCCTCCCTTCATCCCCACTCCACCCCTCCTCCCTTCATCCCCCCTCCTCCCTTCATCCCCCCTCCTCCCACTCCACCCCTCCTCCCTTCATCCCCCCTCCTCCCACTCCACCCCCACTCCACCCTAATGTTTGTGGTGTGAGCTGAGTGCCTGTGAACACATCTTTGTGTGTGTGTGTACATGCTCACATTTGTGTGTGTGTGTGTGTACCTGGGAAGTTGTCGAAGGTGACCCTGTCTCCGGGCAGCGCCCCAGCTGGTGGGTCCAGGATCTCCACCTTGTCTGGGCTGCTGGCACACATGACCATGGCCTGGGACACCACACCACGCATCTTAGCAGGCTTCAGGTTGCAGAGCAACACAGCCAGCCTGTTCTGCATCTGCAGCAGGGGGGGGAATCACAAGCCTTAATGATCTACTGCATTGGGAGTCAGATGGCTGAGCGGTTAGGGAATCGGGCTATTAATCGGAAGGTTAGCGGTTTGATTCCCGGCCATACAAAATGACGTTCTTCACCCTACTTCAACCTACTTGCCTCTGGGGGAATGTCCCAGTCGCTCTGGATAAGATACTAAATGACTGTACTGCACTCACACTATCCTGTATGCAGGTCTTAACGATCCACACCCAGACTGTATAACACAAGCCAGCATACACTAACACACGTTAACACATGGTATCTAAGCTAGCGCAAGCTACCATCCGCTTTCACAAGCAAACACATGGCATCACACGTTAGCCTAAGCTACCACAAGCTATGGCACATCATTCAACACTCCAAGCTGTGCGCCTTCCCAGGTAGTAAACATGACTTAGAGAACTGGGGGAAAAGGGCTTTTGGCTGTCACTTCTAATAAATCTTTCTAGTTTGGAAGGTCTGTTTGTCAAAGTGGGACAGTGTTTGGATACACCACACTGCATCAAAGTGGGACAGTGTTTGGATACACCACACTGCATGTAGCACAGGCTTCTTCAGACATCCACACCAGCCCCACGTGCGAAGCACCTCTTAGTCTGGGTGTACACAGGAGGAGTTCAGACCATAGTACATTAAGTAATACAGTGGTTTTCCATATGTGCAAAAGAAAACCTGACCTACAAATTACAGTCAGGAGACAAAACCATAAATTCTGTCCCCCGATAGGAAAATGGAAGTTGGAAACCCTGCGCGCACACACACACAGTCAGACAGAGAGTGCAACACAAGCCTTCAGTTCTTCTCCGCACAGACTAATAAACGTAAAATATGGCGCCCTCGGTGAGTCGTTTGGATGCATGGCAGCTCTGGGGGCTGAATGAGAGCACCACGGACCAGGCAGAGGAAGGCAGCAGAGACTCACTGAGCCTCCAGCTAATATAGAAACGCCTCAAACCCAAGTAGGTGTGGTGGCTGACTGCAGTTCATTCATCCCTCAGGGCCAGTAGTCTTGGTCTGTAGGTGGGCAGACTCAGACTCGCTCTCTGGAAAGTCGTTGGGGAGTTCTAAGGGTCTAATAACTGCCACGGCGTCACATCTTACGAGGCCACGGAGGCTACTGAAGATTTCTGATTTATTTACCTCAGAGTTTGGGGGCTGTGTAAACGTAATCAAGCGCACGCCCCGCTTTCCAGCAAGGCCTGGAGTCGAGCCTGAAATGAGCCTACTCTGCCAGGCGTGCCTTGTACAGCTTTAGCGTAGCCTAGCGTGCGTTCTATTATTATTATTAGTTAGCATTAGCTTAGCATTTCCATTGTGATATAACATTAGCGTTAGCTTTAGCTTAGCATCGGCGTCATCATACCTGGTCGATGGGGATGTGTTTGACCAGCCCGCTGACTACCGTCCTGGGGGCGTCCTCCCCCACATCCACCTGCTCCACGTACAGCGAGTCGGCGTCTGGGTGCTTCTCAGCCATGACGATGCGTCCGACGCGGAGGTCCAGACGCGACACGTCCACCTTTGCCTCTTCCTGAGGCGGCCCTCCTCCTCCTGCCTTTTGTTTCTCTCCTCCTGGGGGGACGGAGACAGAGATTAAGGCTCACACTCGGGCGGACCACCATAGATTTGGCTTTCATAGTCCCAGATTAATCTTAATCTGTGTCTGTGAAACCAGCCCATTGAGCGAACGGCAGTTTGTCATCGTTCAAAATGTAAAAGAGGGGCACTCATCGGACTTGATCTCAAATATCTCAAAAGTCCCAAAAGGAAAATTGTAGCCATTTATGCAGTTGTGTAGACGAGATTTTCGTGACCAGATGGCCAGAAAGTTTAGGCTGTGGCATTGAAGTAATATGAAAGGAAACCTAGCTTTAGACAATTGTTGATGTAGCTCGAAATGTACAATTTGAACCCCTTTTCCCTCTTGCTTGAAGGGCAGCAACACAGAATCCTATGAACATTGTTGATTGTCAGTTTGGGAAGACAACCCAAACTCCAAAACTGGCATTTTGTGTTTGAGAACTAACTTAACTGCTCGTTATCGGAAGTTGTTGACTTGGCTTATGCAATATACGGAAGTGATGCGTACATAGTGGATTGAAGTCGGCGTATGCAAGTTAAGGTCGAAATGTCAGTCGGTCTTTCGTCAACGTGCAAGCGTAACTATTGGCGTTTCGGATATGATGAATTAAAAGCAAAATGTAATTTCCAAATTAGTACGAATTTTAACAATCATTTACCAACAGTAAATATTTTGATACTACTTACTTTTCATTGGTTTGGCGGCCCTCCTGCATTACCCTAGCAGACCACTAGTGGGCGTGACCCACAGGTTGGGAATCGCTGTTCGAGTAGTGTAGTCTATGGCAGTGTAGTCTATGACAGTGTAGTCTATGGCAGTGTAGTCTATGACAGTGTAGTCTATGACAGTGTAGTCTATGGCAGTGTAGTCTATGGCAGTGTAGTCTATGGCAGTGTAGTCTATGGCAGTGTAGTCTATGGCAGTGTTTCTCAAATGAGGGTATGTAGAAGTACTACAAGGGGTACTTGAGAGAAACTGGAAAATTGGAAAGAGAGTACATCATGAAAATACTGGTGTAAATGTTTTTATACAATATAAATACGGGTATAGGGGGTACGTGGATTTAGATATCATGGAAAGGGGGTTGTGAGAACCACGTTTGAGGACCGCTGGTCTATGGTATCAATGAGAGCGCGCGTTGACTTGGAGCAGCCAATTATTTAAATGAGTTGACTTAGTTCTTCTTCTTCCTGGAGCTGCAACAAACCCAGTTCTGTTCTTCCCTTCACTAGTACATTATTTTCTACATACACCATAAGGAAAATACACATATACCAGTTAAATCTCCAAAGTCTAGCTTTTCAACATCTTAAACAGTATTTTTAGCCCAGGGATATTAGGGGGCTCATTGGCATCACATGTGTGGGGTGGAAAGTATGCAGACCCGTGCAGACGCCTGGGTTCTGATCCAATTCCACCCCCACCCATCTCCGTCACCCCATAAGTGAAAACAAACGCGCCCGTTAACAAGCGACTGGGCCCCAGAATGGCACGTCTGACCTTGGATCACAACAGCCCTTTAATAACAGGCAGGTAGACAGACCGGTGGGCGGGTCAGACAAGGTGGAAACACAGATCTTAAGAACCAACATCCTGTCACTCTCCAACAAAGAGTGCATCAATATGTTGTCTTGAGAAGAAAACAGGGCCAGCCACCCAAGTGAGCGTGGGCGTATTTACGGCTCATGTTCTTTGACATCTGGGCTTCAGAAGTACCAGATACACTCAGAGTCTGTCAACATCTCCTGATAGATGTCTCTCTCTCTCTCCCACTCTCAGAATGATGAATTATACCTCTATAAATAATCCATGGCTCAGTGTTTGAGAAACATGATTGATTTATTGTGCCGATCATTTTTTATTTATTTTTTATGAAAAAATAAATTAAAAAAAGAACATTTTCATGCTGGCTTTTAATTACCAATAGATTTTTTTTGAAGAATGTATTTTTTCTTTTTTATGGTAATTGACAACAAATACTGCATTAGCAAATAGTTTAAGTTAAACCAGATAGCCCTATGTTGTGCAAACTCCCCTTCATGATGGGATCAGAAGACCAAACCACAGTGTCTGGACTTTCTCAGTCCGGTCGACTCTTCCTTCAGACCTCCGCTAGGCACAGGGACAAGCAGAGCTTGTCGTAAATAAGTAGCTTATATGGTTTGATGTTGCATAATCATGAACATCATAGATGAAATCATGTCATAATAAATCTGCAAATGAGCTTTTCCAAACAAGTGAAATTGTTTTCACTGTCTAGTCCGGTTTGGGAACAGATTAAGTTTCCCGACCTTGAATCGCTCAGCAGTCGTTGTTAAGAGTTTTAAAATATCGGAAATTCTGACGGAGAGTAAGGGAAATACCTGGTCCACTGTGAGAAAGAAGCGGACAACCTTTTTCAGATCCGGAGAGCAGCTTTCTAGTGGAGCCGTGATGGGGCTGCTGGATAGCAATCAAGAGGATCAGGTTCTTAAGTGAGTCAGAATATCACCCGCTCCTTAAAAAAGGGTTAGCTAACAGATAAACCACATGGTCAAAAAGATCATTTTGTCCTTCGAGTCGACTCTCTAAACCTTCAGTTCTGCTTACTTGGATAATTTTTTGTACAAATTAAGTATTCTCAGAACACTCGCTCGTCTCCCGAGATCGCAGCGTAACGAATGTAAAACTGGAGGCTTTCACGCCAACAGCCACAGACGAGGGACTTGAAACGAAAAAGGCAAGACAGGACTTTAAGTACGCTTTCGACCAGTAAATCATCCACTTCGACTATCGAAGCCTGTTTAAAGAGCTCGTTAAAAGCACCTCGTAAGGGGCAGAGTCGATAATTGTCAATAAGTGAACGCAAACTGCATGTGATTTAAGTTGTGATCTGTACGTGAAACCAATGTTCAAGATTGAGTTTCGAGGCTGCTTTTTTACCTACACGGGGCCACCCTGCGCTCCACAGGCGAGGAGCTTTGAATCCTCACTTGAACACAGGTTGTCTTCTCAGCTAGTCAGTTGGACTTTTACCCTTTTTCTCTGCTTTCTTCTTCTTGCCCTCGTTGTCCTTGGGAGGGGGGCTCGTGGGGGAGGTGGCTGCCACCCCACAGGGGGGCGGTTGGGGGGGGGAGGAGGGCTTGGAGGTCCACTGCACACCAGCATCTCCTGCAGGGATGGGAACTTCTCGGACTGCAGGGAGGAGAGGAGAGAGGCTGGAGTCAGAGACATTCACCACTTCAATGAACCTGCAGGAATCAGTCACTTCAACACTACGACTAGAAATACAGGATGGATGGATGGAGGATGGAGGAGATGTAACCACACCTAGACAGATCTTTCTGGGGCTTGATTGGTCTCAGCAACATAATTCAGCAAAATGTCCAGAGACAGATTTATTCATGGACCCAAAGGGGACCGCTTGCTCTCCTGGAGCAAACAAACAAATCTTGAAGGGAAAATGACAGTGTTCAAACGAGGGTAGGACCGAGAGGAAAATAGACCGTAACCGTTGGAGGACTGTGGCCTCCCTCCATCACTCCCCCGGGAAAAAGGAATGTTCCAGAAAGAACACTTAATTAAGGGGCCTGGCGATGTTTGGGTTTTGCATGTACACACACACACACACACACACCCACCCCAGTATTTGACAAACATGGTTAGCCTGCCATACTGGTCTTAATTAGCATCATGCCATGTTAACTGAGGTTGGCAACTTTAAGGTTTCCCTTAGAAAGAAAAAAATAGCATCTACTTTTGGGAACTCGACTCGTATATTAGCAGTCTCCAGCAGGTTCTTGTATCAATTACATCGGTTCAGTATTTCCAATTCCAGATCTTTCTGAAGGCAAAGCACATCGGCTGCTTTGATTTACCTCGTCACCATCAAGACCATCAAAATAAATAACCAACAACAACAGCTCGATAGCTTTACATGGAAAAACACGATCTTCATATACGAGGAACATTCCTCTCAATGTTCCAAATCGAACATGTGAGGAGAGAGAGGCTTTTGAAGACGAGCGCTAAATTGGCGTTTTGTTTGGTTCCAATCTGGTGCCTCTTTTCCTCCCTCCGTCTCTTCCTCTACATTCTTTTTCATCTCTGCCATGCTGGAAACCATTATTTAAGTGTTAATGATCAGAGTGGTGTTTGGCCTTATGTGCTAATGCGTGCGACACAGGCCTTCTCCATCACCAGCTTTAGAAGGTTCCAGAAGGCGTCTGGATCAGTCATGTCCGCTAGGTCCAGAGGCAGGCTGCTAAGACTCATGCTAAGACTCATGCTAAGACTCATGCTAAGACTCATGCTAAGACTCATGCTAAGACTCATGCTAAGACTCATGCTAAGACTCATGCTAAGACTCATGCTAAGACTCTGCCCACGGTAAAGGGCACATGTGATTCACTAACAAACAATGCAGGAATTCAATTAATGTGCGTAAGAGCAGGCTGTTGGTTTATTATAAGAGCCAAGCTGGATGAATGGATGGAGGGATCTGTATATGAAGGGATGGATGTGCAGATGAAGGGATGGATGTGCAGATGAAGGGATGGATGTGCAGATGAAGGGATGGATGTGCAGATGAAGGGATGGATGTGCAGATGAAGGGATGGATGTGCAGATGAAGGGATGGATGTGCAGATGAATGGATGTGTGGGTGGTTGTGTAGATGGATGTGTACCGGGAGGGCCGGATGTTAAATATGAATGAACCAGACCTCCTCTGCTCTTCTCCTTCTCCAGCAGCTGATTCTTCAGCTCCTCAATGTCTTTCTTCAGCCTGGCGTTCTCTACCATCAGCTTCTTCTCCTCCCTCACAGAGGCCTGAACTACTGCGCACACACACACACACACACAGGCACACACACACACAGGCACGCACACACACACACAGGCACGCACACACAGGCACACACACACACAGGCACGCACACACACACAGGCACACACACACACAGGCACGCACACACAGGCACACAGACCAGTGTCAGAGAAAGGGGGATAGGGAGAGAGAAAAGATTGAGAAAGGGTTAGGGGGATGGAAAGAGAGGGGTGAGTTATGGAGATGATGTGGGTGAGGGAGAGAGAGGGAGAAAGGAAGAAATATGAAGAGACATTGATGAGGGAGAAAGAAGGAGAAAAGTGTGTGTGTGGTGTGTGTGTGGTGTGTGTGGTGTGTGATGTGTGGTGTGTGTGTGGTGTGTTAGTGGTGTGTGTGTGGTGTGTGTGTGTGTGTGGTGTGTGTGTGGTGTGTTAGTGGTGTGTGTGTGGTGTGTGTGTGTGTGTGGTGTGTGTGTGGTGTGTTAGTGGTGTGTGTGTGGTGTGTGTGTGTGTGTGGTGTGTGTGTGGTGTGTTAGTGGTGTGTGTGTGGTGTGTGTGTGTGTGTGGTGTGTGTGTGGTGTGTTAGTGGTGTGTGTGTGGTGTGTGTGTGTGTTGTCTCTTACTGGCTTTCTCCTTGAGCAGCAGGATCTGCTGTTTGAGGAACTCTATGATCTGATCAGCCTCAGCTGCCCTCTGCTCCAGCCTCACCAGGGAGGCCGTCTGACCCGACATCTTACCCAGCGAGCGTGCTAGGAACCTGGGGAGATACAGGAGACACCCCTGGGTCAAACAACCAGGGCTATCTCTACAGAGTACCTGGGTAGGATTAGGTGAGTTTGATGTTAACCCCCTCACACCCTGATTCACTGATGTTAGTCACCTATACACCCACAAGCGTTTGGGTCAAACACTAGGCTACTTGAGGTACACTTGATTTAGTTCAGCAATCAGCAGGTACCACTGATATTGGTGAAACCGTCCCTGATGTGTAGAGTAGGCTTAACAATAGGTGAGAATGAAGCGTACCCAAATTAAAGTATTTTAACAACAACATACTTGAACCAAGTCTGGTGAAAACAGCCTCGGTCACAAGCCGGTCTAGTACCAGATGCCTTGTAAACACGTCCTGGCAGAGAGTGATGTGTGTGTGTGTATGTGTGCGTGTTCATGCTGCAATCCTGTTTAAGGGCATGCTTCACAAAAACCAGACTTGCTCTGGCAAGTGTCCACACAAGCATGCAAAGATAATCAGAAGATGAAATGCCACTGTGACAACGGGCCTATAAATCTGTTTGTGAATCCCTCCCTTCATCTCTCCTCCCTCCATCCCTCATCCCTCCCTTCATCTCTCCTCCCTCCACCCCTCATCCCTCCCTTCATCTCTCCTCCCTCCACCCCTCATCCCTCCCTTCATCTCTCCTCCCTCTGCCCTCATCCCTCCCTTCATCTCTCCTCCCTCCATCCCTCATCCCTCCCTTCATCTCTCCTCCCTCTGCCCCTCATCCCTCCCTTCATCTCTCCTCCCTCCATCCCTCATCCCTCCCTTCATCTCTCCTCCCTCTGCCCTCATCCCTCTCTTCATGTCTCCTCCCTCCACCCCTCATCATCTTTCATCCCTCCACCCCTCATCCCTCTCTTCATCTCCTCCCCTCCTTCATCTCTCCTCCCTCTGCCCCTCATTCCTCTCTTCATCTTTCCTCCCCTCATCCCTCCCTTCATCTCTCATCCCTCTTCATCTCTCCTCCCCTCCACCCCTCATCCCTCTTCATCTCTCCTCCCCTCCACCCCTCATCCCTCTCTTCATCTTTCCTCCCCTTCTCCCTCATCCCTCTCTTCATCTCTCCTCCCCTTCTCCCTCATCCCTCTCCCCCTCTAGGGGGGAAACAGCAGACTGGGGTTCCTCCAGACCCTGAGGATTAGGGTCGCTGAGAGGTCACCTCATGTCTGTCTTGACAAGCACCAGGTCACATTGGTCAAACCAAATGCTCTGATGACATACAAAAAGACATTACAGTAAATGAAATAAGCCGTCCATCTCTCTCTCTCTGCCCTCCACACAGATGTCACACCAACGCTCTTGTTTTACAGGCACAGATGATGAAATCACATCAGCCTTTAAACCCTGGCTCCGATTCCAAACAACAAGAATGTTTGGTGCGGTTTTCCAGCTTGTTTGAAAGTTCAGATGGGATTAAAATCCCTGCAGGCCCCATCACTGCAGCTGGGCAGCAGTCTGACTTTCAGTCTCACGGCCTTCACACATGCTGGACCTGGGAATCCTCTCTCTACGTCTCTCTCCATCACTTTCTCTCTCTCTCCTTTTTACCTCTCTCTCTCTCTCCCTCTAGGTCTCTATATCGTTGAAGCTTGTGTGTGTAGAGAGAAAGAGAGAGACGGAGAAAGAGACAAAGAGAGACAGAGAGAAAGATGGAGAGAGGTGGAGAGAGAACGACAGAGGGAGAGAGATAGAGAAAGAGAGACGGAGAACAATATAAAAGGAGATGGAGAGAGAAGTAAAAAACGTATTTAACACATAGTAGAACGGGTTGGCGTTGGAAAACAACAGCTGGCGTTGGATGAAAACAAAGCATTCGGGTGAGGGGTGTGAGTCGGGGAGGCGGAAATTAGAAACACTAAAGAGCTGCAGTTGATAATACAGAGGATCAAAGACTGCCGTTGCTTGAAAAATGCTTCTCCCCTTCTGTTTTTCCCCTCCTTTTCAAGGCTTTGAATCAATTTGGAACAGGGCCTCTGTTCTGATTGGCCGGCTTCACCACGCTGCTGGCTAATCAGAGCTCTACAGAGAGCTCCAGGGACGTAACCAGCCACACTGTTACCCCTTCTACAGACCAGGGTCAGCTTCCTGTCGTGAGGTGACATGCAGACCAAAAGGACAGGGTCACCTCACCCAATCAAGACTAACCCGAGTCAAGACTTACCCTAATCCTAACCAAGTAGACTAATGCTAACCCAGCAGACTAACCCTAACCCAGCAGACTAACCCTAACCCTGCAGACTAACCCTAACCCAGCAGACTAACCCTAACCCAGCAGACTAACCCTAACCCCGTCAATACTGAGGTGCAGCCGGTTGTGACAGCAGACTGGCCTCCAGGCCCCAGTCTAACAGGTTGTGACAGCAGACTGGCCTCCAGGCCCCAGTCTAACAGGTTGTGACAGCAGACTGGCCTCCAGGCCCCAGTCTAACAGGTTGTGACAGCAGACTGGCCTCCAGGCCCCAGTCTAACAGGTTGTGACAGCAGACTGGCCTCCAGGCCCCAGTCTAACAGGTTGTGACAGCAGACTGGCCTCCAGGCCCCAGTCTAACAGGTTGTGACAGCAGACTGGCCTCCAGGCCCCAGTCTAACAGGTTGTGACAGCAGACTGGCCTCCAGGCCCCAGTCTAACAGGTTGTGACAGCAGACTGGCCTCCAGGCCCCCGTCTAACAGGTTGTGACAGCAGACTGGCCTCCAGGCCCCAGTCTAACAGGTTGTGACAGCAGACTGGCCTCCAGGCCCCAGTCTAACAGGTTGTGACAGCAGACTGGCCTCCAGGCCCCCGTCTAACTGGTTGTGACAGCAGACTGGCCTCCAGGCCCCAGGCCACGTCCTACAGGCTGACGCCCAGGCTGACACGCCGTACTGAACAGCTGTCATAACCCACTGCCTGTCTGCCCAGTGTGACTACCGTGCTCAAAACAAACTTCGACCACGTTAAAATGTCAAAAACACCAACACCATTTCCGACTGACGGCAAATTAAACAGCCTGCGATCATCGTGCTGCATATGAAAAGAATCGGAGAGACGTTTTCTCATCAAACGGTAGATTATTCCAGGATGTGTGCATGTTCAACTCAATCTGGCTTCAAATCTGAGTAGGCCATGAAAAGGACACAGATTAAGGGTGTGTGTGTGTGTGGGGGGTGGATAATCTAACTATGCTTTCTTTTTATTCTTTCAATTTCAAGTCACACAACAGCAGCAGACATCTGAAGACGCTTTCCAAACCATCCCTACCGCGGGCCTTAAAGCCTATTGCTTCGCTAATACCCTGTGAACAATAATAACTGGCGCTCGCACAATAATAGCCGAATAAAACGTCAAACGCAACGGCACACTAGCGGTCACTGCTGTGATCACTTAAAAGCTTCCCCAACATAGATTGATGTGAGCAATTGCTTTTGCCGCCCAGAGCCTGATGGAAAACAGTGTTAGCTACCAGCAGGGTACAGCCATCTGAGGAGATTCAGAAGACCTTGTGTTTTAGTCCAGGCGAGTGAGATTAGGTGTGGATTTCAGCTGCCCAGCTGTGTGCTTTTCAACAGTTCGACCCCATGCCTGCCTACCATATGTCAACACTTCAACAGTACCGCTAGGGACCCACTGCGTTTGAGGGAAATACTTCAGTTATTAATGCCAAGTGTTGACAAAACTGAATCTGACTCGACAACACTGTTGTCATTCACTGACTTTTAGAAATGCTTTGGAGATTTTTCGGGTTGTTTCTCTGTGGTAGAAAACACGTTTAGTAACGTCTTAGATTTAATGTATCAAACGCAGGTGACAGTGGGCAGGCCACACCACCAGACTCATTCACCTTTACTTCAGAAAGATGTATATGCAGTGAGTAATAACATTGTCTTAACCTGTGGGCATAACGTATTTCTGGCAACCGTATTCTTCAGTCGTCGTTAGAAAACTTCTGACCCGTGGGTATTTAAATCTATAACAGCTGAGTCTGCGCGGTTCCACGATGACAGCCACTTTAGATAATAATACGGCTGTTTGACAGAAACCAGTGACACTGCATTCCATCGCCCCCATGCGTGTTTACTTGGGCAATCTTGACACCAGATTACGTTTATATTTCAGTTATAAAGTGCCATGTTAAAAGGCATTCACAATATTCGAACCAGACATTATAAAACCGCCGTGACATGTTAGCTTAGTCTAACCTTTGAGAGACCAAGTTGAGTGGTTGTGTTGGTTATGTCAGGTGTGCAGGTTAGGCAAACCTTATACTAGTGGTAGCTACTGAATGTCTGCTCTTGAAAATGAACTATATTTTATAGAATTTATGAATCGCTAGCTATGTGGAGGCCTGGTTTGTTTAAAGCTCTCGTATCATGCCACGCCGCAGCTAGCAATGAGACTTGTCAAAACGGACCTTTTGACTGAGGTAACAAGGTAGCCTAGCCTAGAGACCTTATTATGTTTTAGCTAGTCTTAGCTGTTAGCTATCTAACGTAACATGGCTATACGCCTGCATGGGCTAGTCTCTTCGTCCTCTTAGACACATAACATACTGTACAAAGACACACAAATAAGATAATAACTTAAGCAACTTACATCAAATCCTAACCGTTAGCTTTCTGGACACACGTTTTGGTGCCGAGAAATGTGAAACAGAAGGAGGTTTGGAGAAAGACCCCGTTTCCTTCAAGGCCCCGGACGCACGTTCAACGATCTGTATAGTGTCCGGATAGGGCAGCTCGTTGACTAGCATCATGCAATGTGACGGTCGAATGTGTTGCCACTCGACTCCATGTTCTACCAGTTGCACAACTTAGACACTAGCGAATGGAATATAGCTCGTTTTCTCGTGCCTGTTTTTATTTGAGCAATTAATTTAATTGGTATTTGTCAGTTATAAGTTTATGTTTGGTAAATAACCAAAGAACCCTACTTTGCACAATTGCCAACAACGCCAATACCTTACGAATATACGATTGCACAAATATTTTACACGAACTTCTGAACTGAAAATTGATCCTTTACAATGTGTGATTTATTCGTGTGCATGGCCAAGTACATCGTCCTAGTTGTCAAACAAAATACCTGTTTTTAAATCGTTTAATTTAAAATACTTAATGGCAAAACACAGCCCGTCTCGTCGCAAAAAAGTGACGTAGGTGGTCACGTTATCTCAGCTGTCCGGCTGCACCCGAGGAAGATAATTTAAAAAACGAAACACATTTAAATTGGAGTCGCTTGGCATTAGGGAACACCATCACTAAACGTGAGTGGACACTTGAAATTGTTAAACGGGGATTTCTTACTCTAGTAGTGTTTTCAAGATTAGCTTTGTATGCATCAATATCTTGCATCCAGTGGACAATAATAGCTAGCTAGCTCTCTGTGTTTGAGTATCTCCACCTTGCTTTCTTGCATCTGAATAATCTGACAGTTTATGTAGATCCAACGTGATATGATTTATCAGCACGTGAAACGAATAGATATGTGTATCGCACATAACTGTGTAAACAGTACCATTGTCTGATTACCATAATTATTAGCTAGCCTAACTGTATAATAGAGTTGATTAACAAGCTACCTCCCCAAATGTGTAGCCTACTCTACTCCAGGTCAGTAGGTCTGACCTGGTTGTCAGGCTAAGCAGCTAGCTGCTCTAACTCAAGGATACATATAGACACGCACCACAACACAAGACCCAACATGGGGCAGAGAGAGCCCATCCTGGATCTCTAGATTCATAAAAAAAGAAATCCAATCCTGCATTACACAGCGACCAATAAATATATATTTAGGCTACAGTATGTTATCTAATATATCCTTCAAGCAGACATTTTAAACCAAAGCGAGGTACAGAGGAAGATTCGAACCTGCGACCCCTTGATACAGACGTTGTCCCTCTGACCCTGCTTGTCCCAGGTTCCCCAGCGCTGGCCCGGACTGTCCCCAGGGACGGCGGCCCGCCATGCGACCACTCAGAGACGCCCAGCTGGGGGCGTTCACCTTCTTCGCCTCGGCCCTCCCCCACGACGTGTGCGGTAGCAACGGCCTGCCCCTTACCCCCAACTCCATCAAGATCCTGGGCCGCTTCCAGCTCCTGAAGACCCTCACACACCCGCGGCTCTGCCAGTACGTGGACATCACCCGGGGGAAGCACGGTAAGGCAGCCTTCAGCCCTTCAGTGGCTCACATGATCTCCTGGCGTCAGGACGCGTTGTGCTTGTCAGATGGAGTCAGATGGCTGAGCGGTGAGGGAGTTGGGCTCGTTATCAGAAGGTTGCCGGATCGATTCCCCGCTGTGCCAAAATGACGTTGTGTCCTTCGGCAAGGGCATTTCACCTTACTTGCTTCAGGGGGAATGTTCCTGTACTTACTGTAAGTCGCTCTGGATAAGAGCGTCTGCTAAAATGACTAAATGTAAATGCTTGTGGAAAGGACAGCAGAGGATGGATAGAAGGATGAAGGATGATGGAAGTGCGGATGATAGGAGGATTTCGGTAGTCTATCTTTCTATCATTCTGAGTCAAGGATCTGTCTCTTTACTATGTAAACTAAGTAACCACATAGCAGACACATTGAACACAAAGGCTCCATGGAGTCGTAGTACAGTAGTAGGCTTTCCCTGTAAGCCGTCTCCATGCATTTACAATGTTCTCAACTCTACAGCAGAATCATAAAGTGTGTAAAAGTCTGTAAAACAAGGACATTTCTTTTAATGTTGTGTTGTTTGTTTTTGTTTTTTTATGATGGTTATTTTCATCCTGAGGTGACTGGATTTTTGGATGGTACATCGCAGAAGGTGCATGTTTGAGGTGTTCCGTTATTGTTTACCACCCATGTCGTAGTACCTTTGTTAGTATGTTTATGGGATGGCCAATCCCCTCCACAGGCCCTTGCTGTTTGGCGGAAGGCTCTGGTTCTGATGACATCATGACGTTTGAAGCTCAGAAATGGTCAAAGTACAGACCCCGAAGGCTGCGAACAGACTCTGTGTCTCATCTTCCATTTTGCTGACGTCCAGAGATGTGGAAATCTTGCTTTTTAACTGTTGGGGTTAGGCTCTATCTTCTTTAATGGCCAGATGTTTCCTGCCTTCCCACACAGACTGTCTCAGCAAGCGGTTGTTTTCATTACAACTTTGTTGACATGTTGTTGACCAGACAGGAAGGTTGAGACAGCAAAGAACATATTTACAGCTTTGTAATTGCACACCGTGTTGTGTAAGCAGACTACAAACGTATACCCTGACCATATTAAGGTGCTCGGTGACTATTTGGAGCTGAGGAAGAGTGTATGAACCAAACAAGAATGTAATGAGGCGTAGTCGTCCGTGCTTCAGTCACCAGGTGGACAGAACACATTGCCTCAGTTGCTGCTCCCGTCCTTCATCTTGGTTTTCTTCTTCATGTTTTTATTTCACCGCAACGCCTCTTCTCTCTTGTCCAGAGCGACTGGTCGTGGTGGCGGAGCACTATGAGAGCAGCCTGAACGACTTCCAGAAGCAGGGGAAGACAGTGAGGTGAGGACCCAGACAGCGCAGGCTCCCTGGGGACGACCTGGGGGCCGGCC
Source organism: Hypomesus nipponensis (assembly GCF_054491055.1). Taxonomy (NCBI): domain Eukaryota; kingdom Metazoa; phylum Chordata; class Actinopteri; order Osmeriformes; family Osmeridae; genus Hypomesus; species Hypomesus nipponensis. Next base: position 21,010,594 of record NC_140382.1, on the reverse strand, counting down.
GTCGCACACACTACCTGGTATACAGAAGAGCGAGGCGGGCTGAAGCTGCCGCACTTTAACAGGCTGTGTGTGACTGTCTGGTGTTCCGGTCAGAGATGGTACAGTCCACTCATCCTTCAAGTAGAAAGCCAGATACTCATGTTTAAAAAGATTCTGGTAAAAGTCAATGTACTGACTATACTTTTTCACTCAAGTTAAAGTAAAGAAGTGTGGGCTCTGACATGCTTAAGAACATTTTGTGCATTTTTTTATAACCTTTTAACCAATTTCAATAAAGTATTTGTACTTTGTTACTTCCCAGCTCTGGTTCCGGTCCAGAATACCTCAGATAACCGTCTGGGGACAGTTTAATCAGTTGCACTGGAATAACTGCACGGGGTGGTCTGAAACAAGCATGTGCTTGATACCTTTAGGGGGTTCATCACACCCTAGATGCCCTGTGTCTGTATGATACAAAACAAGAAAGAAAAAATATATATATGTATATGTAATTTGTCCAAACTTTTGACTGGTATTGTGTATACCTCAAATAGTGTTTGTGTGTCCCAGCCCAGAGAGGGTTCTGCAGATAGCCTACGAGGTGCTGGAAGGGCTGGCCTTCATGAACAAGCACCGCATGGTCCACCGTGCCCTCAACTCACACAACGTCCTCCTGGACTGCAAGGTATTCTCCCTCCAGATACAGCCACTCCTCTCACGACACAGCAGCCTACACCACGACACAGCAACCTACACCACACAGCAGCCTACACCACGACACAGCAGCCTGCACCACAACACAGCAGCCTACACCACACAGCAGCCTACACGACACAGCAGCCTACACGACACAGCAGCCTACACCACGACACAGCAGCCTGCACCACAACACAGCAACCTACACCACACAGCAGCCTACACCACACAGCAGCCTACACCACGACACAGCAGCCTGCACCACAACACAGCAGCCTACACCACACAGCAGCCTACACCACACAGCAGCCTACACCACACAGCAGCCTACACGACACAGCAGCCTGCACCACAACACAGCAGCCTACACCACACAGCAGCCTACACCACACAGCAGCCTACACCACACAGCAGCCTACACCACACAGCAGCCTACACAACACAGCAGCCTACACCACACAGCAGCCTACACCACACAGCAGCCTACACCACACAGCAGCCTACACCACACAGCAGCCTACACCACAACACAGCAGCCTACACCACACAGCAGCCTACACGACACAGCAGCCTACACGACACAGCAGCCTACACGACACAGCAGCCTACACCACGACACAGCAGCCTGCACCACAACACAGCAACCTACACCACACAGCAGCCTACACCACACAGCAGCCTACACCACACAGCAGCCTGCACCACAACACAGCAGCCTACACCACACAGCAGCCTACACCACACAGCAGCCTACACCACACAGCAGCCTACACCACAACACAGCAGCCTACACCACAACACAGCAGCCTACACCACACAGCAGCCTACACCACACAGCAGCCTACACCACACAGCAGCCTACACCACACAGCAGCCTACACCACACAGCAGCCTACACCACACAGCAGCCTGCACCACAACACAGCAGCCTACACCACACAGCAGCCTACACCACACAGCAGCCTACACCACACAGCAGCCTGCACCACAACACAGCAGCCTACACCACACAGCAGCCTACACCACACAGCAGCCTACACCACACAGCAGCCTACACCACACAGCAGCCTACACCACGACACAGCAACCTACACCACACAGCAGCCTACACCACACAGCAGCCTACACCACACAGCAGCCTACACCACACAGCAGCCTGCACCACAACACAGCAGCCTACACCACACAGCAGCCTACACCACACAGCAGCCTACACCACACAGCAGCCTACACCACAACACAGCAGCCTACACCACACAGCAGCCTACACCACACAGCAGCCTACACCACACAGCAGCCTACACCACACAGCAGCCTACACCACACAGCAGCCTACACCACACAGCAGCCTACACCACACAGCAGCCTACACCACACAGCAGCCTACACCACACAGCAGCCTACACCACACAGCAGCCTGCACCACAACACAGCAGCCTACACCACACAGCAGCCTACACCACACAGCAGCCTACACCACACAGCAGCCTACACCACAACACAGCAGCCTACACCACACAGCAGCCTACACCACACAGCAGCCTACACCACACAGCAGCCTACACCACACAGCAGCCTACACCACACAGCAGCCTACACCACACAGCAGCCTACACCACACAGCAGCCTACACCACACAGCAGCCTACACCACACAGCAGCCTACACCACACAGCAGCCTACACCACACAGCAGCCTACACCACACAGCAGCCTACACCACACAGCAACCTACACCACACAGCAGCCTACACCACACAGCAGCCTACACCACACAGCAGCCTACACCACACAGCAGCCTACACCACACAGCAGCCTACACCACACAGCAGCCTACACCACACAGCAGCCTACACCACACAGCAGCCTACACCACACAGCAGCCTACACCACAACACAGCAGCCTACACCACACAGCAGCCTACACCACACAGCAGCCTACACCACACAGCAGCCTGCACCACAACACAGCAACCTACACCACAACACAGCAGCCTACACCACACAGCAGCCTACACCACACAGCAGCCTACACCACACAGCAGCCTACACCACACAGCAGCCTACACCACAACACAGCCGATCTTCCTCTCTTGTCCTCTCATCTTCTGTCTTCTTCCCCTCCTTTCTCATCCTGTCTCCAGGGTAACGTGAAGCTGGCCAAGTTTGGCCTGTATCACATGACTGATCGTGGGGCAGATGTGGACTTCCCTATTGGGTGAGGCCTTACACAGTTTGGGTATCTATAGAGTCAACACATTTCACTGTAATATACTATATTGTATTGACAGCTAATAAGACAGAACTGTAAAGAACATGGGGGTTATCAGCTACATCTTTTACAATAAAAAGTACAAAAATATGTGAGATAGACTTCTAATGGGTCTTTGTTATAGAAACCAGGCTGTGGATATCAAAGACATTTCCTTCCCTGTGTGTGTGAGAACAGAGATCTGTCTCTGTAATATCCTGCTGGGGAGCCTGCCTGTGTGTGTGTCTGAGAGAGAGATAGAGAACACACACCATGTCTTAGTTACACTCTGATGTCTTGGTGTGTTTTCACGTCCATGAGAGAAGCTCTGGTTTAGTGAGGTCCTGATGGTGTCTGTGAGGGCTCTTTGATGAGTCACATGACCCCCAGCACACAGACCAGAGAGGGAGAGATGAGGTTTCAAAGACTGCTGTGGACACTAATGATGGAGCCTGTTCAACGTCATAATAATCAGTAACAATAGTCAATGATGGAGATGTAACAGTACAAAGAGGCCACTGGGTTAATGTGTGTGTATCTGTGCTGTGTGTGTATCTGTGCTGTGTGTGTGTGTGTGTGTGTGTGTGTCGGTGTGTGGTCTCTGTCCCCCAGATATCCATCATACTTGGCTCCGGAGGTCATTGCCCAGGGCTCCGCCCACCTCAGCGACCCCTCCAGTGGCCACGCCCCACTGCACTCCGGGCCCAAAACTGACGTGTGGTCTCTGGGGGTGCTGCTCTTTGAGCTGTGTGCTGTACGACTCACTTCTTCTTTTATTCATTTTATTCAGTCATCCATTCCTTCCTCCCTCTCCCCCTCTTTCTCCCCCTCTCTCTCCCCCTCTCTCTCCCCCTCTCTCTCCCCCTCTCTCTCCCCCTCTCCCTCTCCTATCCTGAACAGTCGTCTGTATCATTTGACGAGTTCTTTCATTGGTCTGCAGGGCAGGAGACTTCTGCACAACATTGAGATCAGCGAGAGGTTGAAATTCATCATCACTCTGGGTAGGTCAGGTCTCCCCCATAACTCTGTAGGTCTCTGGGTCTCTCTCTCTCACTCTGTAAGGAGTCAGGTGGCTGAGCGGTTAGGGAATCGGGCTCATAATCTGAAGGTCGCCAGTTCGATTCCCGACTGAGCCAAATGATGTTGTGTCCTTGGGCAAGGCACTTCACCCTACTTGCCTCGGGGGGAATGTCCCTGTACTTACTGTAAGGCGCTCTGGATAAGAGCGTCTGCTAAATGACTAAATGTAAATGTAATGTAGGTCAATGTGTGCCAGACATTAACCATGGAAACACCCCCTCGGTCTCTGTCTCACCAGGCTGTATGGACGAGATAGTCACTGTGCTGGCTGAGGAACACGGCTGTCTGGATGCCATCAAGGTAGGAGAGGGAAGGGAGAGAAGGGGATAGGAGTAGAGGGAAAGAGGGAGGAGGAGAGGAGAAGTGCCTGTCTTTATAACAATACGATGAAGCCAGTGGACTGCATGGTAGTGTAACTAATGCATCTGCAACATCACAGACCCTCCCAGAGAAAGTTCTGGACTTACTGAGGAAATGTCTGACCTTCCTGCCATCCCAAAGGTAAACCCAACATGACATCATATCCTGTTAACTGGCCGTGCTTCTTTCAGACATTACTCTGTGTAGACTGTAGCTCATGGTGTCGTCTTCTACTGTATACAGTATATACACAGCGAAGCACTGGGATCTGTGGTCTACATCCTGGTTAAAGCGTGTTTGTGATCCATATGCTACATGAATCAAACCATATGACCACTGGAACACGTGTCGAGTTCCAAACAGAAAGACCCCATAGTTTAAATTCTATATGACTTGATGTCAAATAAACAAACCACATCTAAGACGTGACAGTGGTTCCCTAAGTGGAGCTAACAGACTTCTTATCCCCCTGCCCCCCCCGTTCTCCCCACCCCCTCTCCCCACCCCCTCTCCCCACCCCCTCTCCCCACCCCCTCTCCCCCCCAGGCTGACTCCAGCAGAGCTGCTGTCTGACCCAGTGTTTGAGGGGGTGTCTGGTCTCTCCAGCCCCTTCCAGCCCCCCCCAGGCCTGTTCTCCTCCTCGCTACGCTGCGCCCTGCTGGAGCTCCCAGACCAGCTCAGCAAGCTCTGCCCAGGTCCCTGCACACACACACACACACACACACACGCATCATATATATGTGCGTGTAATGTATGTGTAATGTGCATGTGTGTGTGTGTAATGTGTGTGTGTGTGTAGACGAGGAGGAGGACTACCTGGCAGAGAGGGCCATAGATGAGGTGTACCACCTGTGGTGTCTGGCTGGAGGAGACCTGGAGAAGGAGCTCACCAACAAGGAAATCATCCTGTCCAAGCCTCCAGTCTGCACCCTGCCCAAGTAACCTGCTCCTCCCTCCTCCTCCTCCAGTCTGTAACCTGCTCCTCCCTCCTCCAGTCTGCACTCTGCCAAATTACTGTTCATTACAAATAGCTGTTCATCCCTCCCTCTCCCCCTCCAGCTCCACCCATGCTGCACATGACAGGACATCTCCACCTGGATTACTCAGTCTTCCCTCTCGCTCTCCTTTCTAATGGGTCTCCTCTCCCTCAGGTTCCTGCTCGAGGACGGGGAGTCGTTTGGCCAGGGTAGAGACCGGAGCTTCCTATTGGACGACACCACCGTCACTCTGTCCCTCTGCCAGCTGCGAAACGTGCGTGCTTCCTGGACACGCCAGCACATCACCCTCACATCCCCCATATCTGATCAATATCCTCACATCAGCGATATATGAGTCATGTCAGTTGTCCGTGTCTCCCTTGAGGGTCCAGGCTGGTTATACCTGCTGATCTGAGGACATCTGGGAGGCTCTCTGAGACAGGGACATGACTTAGAATTAGATTTGGTATCAACTCAGTATGAATCTCCACATGATGCAGTTGGCTGTGTGTGGGAAGCCCCTGCTGACCCTGGCCCTGGCCAGGCCCTGACACACTGGACCGACAGGACCCCTGCTGTTTGAGTATCAGAGCGCTCAGGAAGACCTCTGCTCTTCCAAAGCAGCCAAATCAATCTCCATCATTCAAGATGTCTGTTTGTCTGTTTCCAGAGGCTGAAGGATGTAGCAGGAGAGGCTTATTACCCCATACTGGAGGAAGAGTAAGTCAAGACAAGTTCCTCAAGTGTGTCCTCTCCTTCTTCCATCTCCCCACCTCCTGTCCTTCTGCCTCCTACTGTTCCTCAGTCTAGTTGCCGTCCCCTCCTCCAGACCCTCTCCTCTCTCCTCCAGACCCTCTCCTCCAGACCCTCTCCTCTCTCCTCCAGACCCTCTCCTCTCTCCTCCAGACCCTCTCCTCTCTCCTCCAGACCCTCTCCTGTCTCCTCCAGACCCTCTCCTCTCTCCTCCAGACCCTCTCCTCCAGACCCTCTCCTCTCTCCTCCAGACCCTCTCCTCTCTCCTCCAGACCCTCTCCTCCAGACCCTCTCCTGTCTCCTCCAGACCCTCTCCTGTCTCCTCCAGACCCTCTCCTGTCTCCTCCAGACCCTCTCCTCTCTCCTCCAGACCCTCTCCTCTCTCCTCCAGACCCTCTCCTGTCTCCTCCAGACCCTCTCCTCTCTCCTCCAGACCCTCTCCTGTCTCCTCCAGACCCTCTCCTGTCTCCTCCAGACCCTCTCCTCTCTCCTCCAGACCCTCTCCTCTCTCCTCCAGACCCTCTCCTGTCTCCTCCAGACCCTCTCCTCTCTCCTCCAGACCCTCTCCTGTCTCCTCCAGACCCTGCAGCCTGCCCCAGTCCATCAGCAGCAGTGAGCTGCAGGCCTCGGCCGTGTCCCTGCCCCTCATCATCCGGGAGAGAGACACAGAGTACCAGCTCACACGCATTGTCCTCTTCAACAGGCTGCTGCAGGTCACGCACACGCACACACACACACACACACACACACACACATGCACAATCACTGTCCAAAGGGCCTTGGTTTGGCATCAAGGTGTTAAGGAGGGAAGGTTGCATGTCTAGAGTATTGAAACAGGCCCTGGGTTTGCCCTTCGTCCTCAGGCCTACCCTTACAAGAAGACCCAGGTGTGGAAGGAGGCGCGGGTGGACATCCCCCCCCTGGTCAGGGGCTTGGCGTGGTCCGCTCTGCTGGGCGTGGAGGTAGGACTGGACCACTTCACTCAGGAAACGGGAGGGGGGGGGTTGTAGCCACATGTGTTTGACCTGGACTAATTGATATTTTCGTTGGTTCAGGGCGATATCCAGGCTAAATACGACAGCATAGACAAGGACACGCCCATACCGACTGATCGACAGGTACGGAGAACGTTTTGTCATCGGGGCAGCTGACACACCTGACAACACACACACACACATCTCTTAAACCCTTTGTCTTTCTGTGTGTGTGTGTGTGTGTGTGTGTGTGTCCAGATTGAGGTAGACATCCCTCGCTGTCACCAGTATGACGAGCTGCTCTCATCGCCCCAGGGTCACGTCAAGTTCCGCCGCGTGCTGAAGGCCTGGGTGGTGTCCCACCCAGAGCTGGTGTACTGGCAGGGTGAGGCCCACGCACTCAAATCAAGGGCACCTCAAACAAGTCATAACATGAATCAAGTGCACTTTAAACATTAGACATTCCTTGACAGTTATTATGCAGGCTAATATATGATAAGGGCTTGATTTATTCCACGGCTTAATGAAACACGGTTGACATTCCCAGCGGTGCCAAGCTGTAAATGAAACACGCCTGGACCAGTGGGGTGCTGTACTGTGGTCAGTCGGCCACCAGATGGCGTTAAAGACACACCATTTCAGCCCTGACCAACATGTGGCTGTTGGGTTGTCAAGTGTGTCCAGTTATCTGGGGTAGTCGCAGGGGCGTCGTTAGACCCTTTTTACTGGGGCACGTGTCCCAGTATAAATCTGCTGTGCCCCAGTAAAATCTAGTTTGAGTTTCAACTATATATTTTATTAGTCAGTGCATTCATTTAGATTGATAATGCCGGAAAAAATAAACTTAATATCCCAATCAACACTTGTAAAATCAAAGCCCATGCCCGCAGTAATCCATGTCAGGGCGCTCTTCTGCCAAATATCCACTGCAGCACGCACACAGGAGTCGGTGTCGGACTCAAACACAAGTCAGAATTGAGGTTTCTAAATGATAAGCCTACCGATCCTCTTATTTTGACAAAAACATAAAAACAATATTACATGAAGCTCTAAAAACAGTATTTGCGCTCAAATGAATGCGAAAGAAATGTGCGCACTCGCAGTAGTAACTATTGATGTCCCTGCTGCCAAAACTGATATAAAACTTGCGTCCCTGAACTGTTGTATAGTGGGTTAAGCAAGGGGAGTTTCTATAGACTAGTAGTGCATTGTGCACAGCAAGCCTGGAATATAAAAAAGGGATATGACAAGGGGCCTGTGCCCGAGTAGAGCGGTTTTTATATATATATATATATATATATATATATATAACAATGCCCCTGGGTAGTCGCTTCAACTTCTGGATAACGGCCTAATCCCCCTTGAAAACGGCCTAATTAAGGGAATTTTCGCTTCGCCTTATTTGTGTTTATTCGCACAAAATCTCAATTTCAAACTTATCGATTCACGTTTTACATATTTCCACAAGTATTTACATTTAACCAAATGCTCTTGCGTGTGACTAATTCTGAGGATTCTGTGGAACAGGTTTGGACTCTCTCTGTGCTCCCTTCCTCTACCTGAACTTCAACAACGAAGGTGAGAGTTGCTCTGGCTGCCCTCGGTCTGGCAGCTAGCTGAGAACATTTCAAAGCTTTAATGACAGCTGGGTTACTTAGCGGTGACACCAGTGTACTTAGTCTTGAAGTATGTCACATTGGGTGCACGTATCTGTTCAGTGACGTCTGTATTTTGATGTGAAATATCAGGTGTTATTCCAAGTGCAGAACTGATCATAATTAGTGACTTTTCTTCTCCTTCCTCCTCTCCCTCCTCCTCCGCCACCTCTCCCTCTTCCCCTTCTCCATCCTCCTCCCACTCCCCCTCCTCCCCCTCTCCCTCCTCCTCCCCCTCTCCCTCCTCCTCCCCTCCCTCTTCCCCTTCTCCCTCCCTCCCTCCTCCACCTCCCGCCCTCCCCCTCCTCCTCCTCCTCCATCCCCCTCCCCCTCTTCCTCCTCCCCCTCTCCCTCCCCCCCTCCCCCTCTCCCTCCTCCTCCTCCTCCTCCCCCTCTCCCTCCTCCCCCCCCCTCCTCCTCCTCCTCCCCCTCCTCCTCCTCCTCTCCCTCCAGCTCTGGCATATGCCTGCATGTCTGCCTTCATCCCCAAGTATCTCTACAACTTCTTCCTCAAGGACAACTCTCATGTCATCCAAGGTAAGCTTTCTCTCTCTCATACACACACCCCTCCATCATCACTGTCGTTTCCAGGCTGTCATTGACATCAGAAACTTCCCCCTCCACGTCCGGTATCCTGGCAACCCGTCCTCGCCCCTCCACCCGATGTCGAGCCACAAAGTTCAGACTAAAGTTAGCATCGGCGCCTCCCCGTCCATTACAGTGCTGCTTCCTGACGTTGTAGCCCGTAACCGTGGAAACTAATTGGAAGGGGCGGCGCGGCGTCGGTCGGCAGGCAGAGGAGGGAGTTGTCATTAGGAGATGTGGGGTCGTGCCAGGAGACGCCGGAGAGGGGCGGAGCCTGAGGGAGAGCTGTCATAGTTGGGCCCCCCCGTTGTTAGACAGGCAGCAGGAAACGGTTGCCCTTTTGTGAACGCCTGCAGAGTACCTCAGAGTTTCTGTCTTAAGTCTTGTTCTCTCCCTCTCTCTCTCTCCCTCACACATACACTCTCTTTGTCTTGTATGTACTGTCTCTCTCCATCTCTCTCCCTCACACATACACTCTCTTTGTCTTGTATGTACTGTCTCTCTCCCTCTCTCTCCCTCACACATACACTCTCTTTGTCTTGTATGTACTGTCTCTCTCCCTCTCTCTCCCTCACACATACACTCTCTTTGTCTTGTATGTACTGTCTCTCTCCCTCTCTCTCCCTCACACATACACTCTCTTTGTCTTGTATGTACTGTCTCTCTCCCTCTCTCTCCCTCACACATACACTCTCTTTGTCTTGTATGTACTGTCTCTCTCCCTCTCTCTCCCTCTCCCTTCCCGCCCCCCCTCTGTTCTTCAGAGTACCTGACAGTGTTCTCCCAGATGATCGCGTTCCACGACCCAGAACTGAGCAACCACCTCAACGACATCGGATTCATCCCAGATGTGAGTACAGCAGCCTCACATCCTCACTCTCTCCCCCTCCTCCTCTCTCCTCCTCTCCTCTCTCCCCCTCCTCCTCTCCTCTCTCCTCCTCTCCTCTCTCCCCCTCCTCCTCTCCTCTCCCCTTCTCCCCCTTCTCTTCACCCTCTCCCCCTCCTCCTTTCCTCTCTCCCCCTCCTCCTCTCCTCTCTCCCCCTCCTCCTCTCCTCTCTCCCTCTCTCCCTCTCCCCCTCCTCCTCTCCTCTCCCCTTCTCCCCCTTCTCTTCCTCCTCTCTCCCTCCTCTCTCCCTCCTCGCCTCTCCCCCTTCTCCTCTCCTCCTCTCCTCTCCCCTCTCCTCCTTCTCCTCACCCCCTTTCCTCACCCTCTCCCTCCTCTCCTCTCCCCCTCTCCTCCTCCTCTCCCCCTCCTCCTCTTCTCTCTCCATCCTTTCCTCTCCTCACCCTCTCCCCCTCCTCCTCACCCTCTTCCCCTTCTCCTCTCCCCCTCCTGTTCTCCCCCTCCTTCTCTCTCACTCCCCCCCTCTCCATCTCCCTCTTCCAACAAAGGTATCCTGAAACTAAAATATCTGAACAGTTGTGGAGGGCACTGTAAAGGAACATTAGACACTCCCCCCTCCTCCCCCTCTCCCTGCGGGGCAGAGCTGATGGAGGGGAGGGAGGGGGTGGATGGCTCTGGCTCCAGGCCCAGTCCACAGATAAAGCAGGAAGAATCACATCGCCTCCTCGTTGTCATTGAGACCACACGCGCGTACACACACACACACACACACAGACAGTAATGTTGGACGGACTTTGTCCTTCCTGAGTTCCTGCAGGGCCAAGCCTTCCCCTCACCCCTCTGGTGATGATTTGCACACCTCTCTCTCTCGCTCTCTCTCGCTCGCTCGCTGTCTCTCGCTGTTCCCACTCTCTTGCACTCCCTGAAGGATCTCTGTATTGCCAAATTTGTCACAATTCTCTTTCAATCTCTTTCTCTGTCTGACCCTGTTTCCCTTCTCTCTCTCGCTCTCTCTCTTTCTCTCCACCTCTTCGCTCTCTCTTTCTATCCATCTCTCTGTCTCACTCTCTTCATCCATCTATGTCTGTCTCTCTCCTCCATCTCTCTCCTTCCCTTGTTATCCGTCTCTCTCCTTGCCTCCTCATCAATCTCTCTGTGGTCCAAGGTCCAAGGTAGTCAGGTTACGACCACTTCCTGTTTAGCTCCTCCTCTCACTCTCCCTCCCCCTCTTCTTTCTCCTCGCTCCCCACAGACTGCAATTCCTGTTTAGCACCCTCTCACAGACTGCAATTCCTGTTCAGCACCCTCTCACAGACTGCACTTCCTGTTCAGCACCCTCTCACAGACTGCACTTCCTGTTCAGCACCCTCTCACAAACTGCACTTCCTGTTCAGCACCCTCCCACAAACTGCACTTCCTGTTCAGCACCCTCCCACAGACTGCACTTCCTGTTCAGCACCCTCCCACAAACTGCACTTCCTGTTCAGCACCCTCCCACAGACTGCACTTCCTGTTCAGCACCCTCTCACAGACTGCACTTCCTGTTCAGCACCCTCCCACAGACTGCACTTCCTGTTCAGCACCCTCCCACAAACTGCTTCTCTTCCTTTGTGTGCAGAAAACACCAAAGAAAGAAAATAATAAATCCTGTTTGAATGACGTGAAGTGCCGCAGCCCCTCAGATCAAGCCGTCCATTCCGAGGAAACAAAATATCTGTTGTCTTTAGAAGCTTACAGGGGACAATAGGGAGAACTAAGGCTTCAATAAGATATTGCGATGTAGCGCTGTTCCTGTGGGTGTTTCCTGTGCGTTTGTCTCCATCTCCTGAGTCTTCCAGGAGGAAGGAGAGGAGGGGGAAATGCCCCCCTCCTCGCCTGGAAACAAGATGTCTCCTTGACGTTGGTGACACACAGCCTGTACCTAATATTTCAAGGTTTAATAAAGTTAATACAGCAACCACTCAGTAGATCGGTATACAGGGGGCCAGGCCCCCCTTGTGCCCCCCCCCCCTAAATGTAGAATTTTGAATTTATTATAAACATGGTCTTTTTGACTGTTAATGCCTGCAATGCAGTGAAGAAAACTATGATAACAGTAATGTTAATCGTAACTGGCCCCTCTAACAGCAAAACTGGCGCCAGCTTGGCCCCCCCCAGTTTTGGCCCCCCTTGTTTGGGCCCCCATTGTTGAAGTGGTCTAGAACCTCCACTGTTGCTCTTCCTGGTTGGAATGCCAAAGGTCATAACTGTCCTCTGATGTCACAAGAAAGGCCTGAGATTAAGGGTTCAACTCTGTCCTTTTAAAGACAGATTAGTGTTCTTTTCACAAGTCTGCATCAGAGAATAATATTTGGACTGTGTTGGTTCACATGGCTTTGATGTTGGTCCAACATTTAGTTCCTTTTTACACACCATGACTAATTCCTTTGTGTGAAGTTCAAGACTTGCAGAGAGTCCTTTTATTCCGTGTTTCTCTAGTCTTGTTTCAATTGTTTTGGGAGGAAACCGTCGACTGTTCTTTATATAACAAGGACACTCCAAGTTCAAATCAACCGGTGTACGTCGCTTCGGATTGGAATGTCTATGAAAACATGAACAAATATTTTCTGAAAACAGTTATGAAAAAAAAAAAGAAAAAAAAATCTGAAAAAATTGTTATGAAAAACAGGTTTAAAAAATATTTTCGGAAAAGTTTAAATGTTTTTGGGGGGGGAATAATATTTGAAAGGTTGGAAGAATGTTTTATTTGTATTTTATCATTGACTGCTTTCATTCCAGTTACCACTAAAACAGGTAGTAGTATGGGCTACTTTTGCTTCAGTATATGTCAGAGCTCACACTTTGTTACTTAAACTTGAGTGAAAAAGTATAGTCAGTACTGAGTCTGAGACTCAGAGCTGTCCTCCTTCCTGTCTCTCTCCCTCGCTCATTACCCCTGTGTGTGTGTGTGTGTGTGTGTGTGTGTGTGTGTGTGTGTGTGTGTGTGTGTGTGTGTGTGTGTGTGTGTGTGTGTGTGTGTGTGTGTGTGTGTGTGTGTGTGTGTGTGTGTGTGTGTGTGTGTGTGTGTGTGTGTGTGTGTGTGTGTGTGTGTGTGTGTGTGTGTGTGTGTGTGTTGAGGGGCGATGGGAACCTTGTGAGACCAGGTGCTGGAAACCTTTCAGGCCCCAGGGGAGATTGCTCCCAATTAACCAGACAGAATCAACTCCAATATCCTCCATCCCTCACTCCTCTCCCTCTCTCTTCTCTTCTCCTCCCCTCCCCTCTCCCTCCTCCATCTCCTCTCCCCTCCCTCTCCTCTCCTCTCCTCTCCTCTCCTCTCCCCTCCCTCTCTCCTCTCCCTCTCTCCTCTCTCTCCTCTGTGAAAATGAGACTGTCCTCAGGAGACACAGGACTCTGGACAAATCAGTGGATTCTGTTTGAACAGGTGTGTGTGAGCGTGTGTGTGTGTGTGTGAGCGTGCGTGTGTGTGTGTGAGCGTGTGTGTGTGTGAGCGTGCGTGTGTGTGTGTGTGTGATTGCAGTAATGAGATTTCATTGTTAGCTGTCTCCCCACTGACTTCTCCATCTCCTTTCCATCTCTACCTCCTTCTCTCCGTTCTCTCTTCTCTCTCCATTTCTCTCCCTCTCTCTCTCTCTCTCTCTCTCTCCATTTCTCTCTCTCCCTCTCTCTCTCTCTCCATTTCTCTCTCTCTCTCTCCATTTCTCTCTCTCTCTCTCCATTTCTCTCTCCCTCTCTGTTACCCGGAGGCAATGCAAACTTGCCGACATCTAAGGTTGTTGCCACTGACAATCAAATTACTATTTTGCACCCCAAACATGATTTGAAATGTTGTTTGTATCAACGTTTATGAATAGTTTGAACTATTTCAGTAAGCACATAAGTTCCCTGTCATTAATCAGTATGTTTTAGAGGGTGATAATTACATATGAAACTCCTGAACTTTAGTTTTCTTCTGCCCTCACAGCTTTATGCTATTCCCTGGTTCCTCACCATGTTCACGCGTAAGTACACACACACACACACTCACACACATGCAGCACACACACACTGTAAACGTGTGTGTCTATATTCTCCAGCAAGCTATCCAAAGGTTGTTTGTGCAAGGTGGCAGGTGGGCGAGTATTGAGAAGCCTTTTGGTGTCAAGCTAAGTTTGTCGTTTTAGAATCTCCTTCTCATAACAGGTAGCTGTGGAAAGGTCAGGCTCTCAGCTCTGGGTCTGAGCTGAGTGGCTTGACACTGGCCTTTCCACACCGCTGATTGATTGTGGTCCCCATAGAGACCTCTGTCCTTCCCTGCTGGGCATAGTTGTCTCACCTGGAGAAGGGGCAACTTTGGTAGGGTTAAGATGCTTTAAAGCCTCTTAAATCTTCAGTTAAACACTTGAAATCTGTTGGGGTGTCTTGTTGGTGATAGGGCAAGGTGCCATTCTAATCTGTTGTTTTTAATTGGCTTTGCTGAATTGATCACTAAATGAATATGCATAGATTTTTATATAAGGACGAAATAATGGGGCTTTTAAATGAATGTCATCTAACATTCCATTTAATGCCGTATTTATAATTAATTAGGCATTGCTAATCGACCAATAGTTCTATATATCTCCTTGCATTCTCACACACACACACACACACACACACGTTGTGCTTCCATACACATACACACAATCTACATGCCACCCACGCTCCTACCCCCCCCCCACCCCCACGGTCCAGGGGGGCTGAGAGTGCGGTGTGACCCCAGCATGCCCCCCCCCCCCCCCCCCCCAGGTAGGTGTGTGAGTCCTGTTCTCTCTGAGGGACGGCCCCCAGAATGCTAATGCTGTGAAGTGGCCTTATAATACACACACACATGCATATGCAAACACATGCACACGCACACACATACAGGCATACGTGCACACATAGCCATACTCACACACAAACACACATACTTAAAAATACTTGCACGCACACAGACATTAACATAGTCTCACACACACATACACACACACTCATCCATGTCACTCATGCAACCATAGTCTGCTCATCCGACTGCTAATGTGTTCCTGGAGTCTCCCAGGCTCACACACACACACACTCACACACACACACACACACTCGCAGCGCCTGCTTTGTACACATCTGAAGAAGCTGTCTAACCCTTTAACAGGAGGCTAGTGTAATACTGTCTCTATAGTGTCAGCAGGGAGAGAACCAAGACAGCCTAGCTGCCTTTAGCTTATCTAGGGGGCAGCTAGGTGGTATTTGGGCTATCTAGGAGGCAGTTAGGCTATCTAGGATGCAGTTGGATTATCTAAGGGGCAGTTAGTGGCAACTACGGTATATATGGTGCAGCTACGCTCACAAGGGTACCCCCCAGTAACCATGTCATCTTTATCCCCCCCCCCCCAGACGTGTTTCCTCTGCACAAGATCTTCCACCTGTGGGACACGCTGTTGCTGGGCAACGCGTCCTTCCCCTTCTGCATCGGCGTGGCGATACTGTTGCAGCTCAGGGAACGGCTGCTGGCCAACGGCTTCAACGAGTGTATCCTGCTGTTCTCTGACCTGCCTGGTGAGGAGGGGGAGGGAGGGTGTATCCTGCTGTTCTCTGACCTGCCTGGTGAGGAGGGGGAGGGAGGGTGTATCCTGCTGTTCTCTGACCTGCCTGGTGAGGAGGGGGAGGGAGGGTGTATCCTGCTGTTCTCTGACCTGCCTGGTGAGGAGGGGGAGGGAGGGTGTATCCTGCTGTTCTCTGACCTGCCTGGTGAGGAGGGGGAGGGAGGGTGTATCCTGCTGTTCTCTGACCTGCCTGGTGAGGAGGGGGAGGGAGGGTGTATCCTGCTGTTCTCTGACCTGCCTGGTGAGGAGGGGGAGGGAGGGTGTATCCTGCTGTTCTCTGACCTGCCTGGTGAGGAGGGGGAGGGAGGGTGTATCCTGCTGTTCTCTGACCTGCCTGGTGAGGAGGGGGAGGGGGGGGGGTAGAGGTAAGACTGGGTGGGCGGGGGGTGGGTAGAGGAGAGATGAGAAAAACATTGGGTTTAGAGGAGGAAACATGAGTAGAAAACAGTGTGTTGTGCAGGTGAGTCTCTCGTCTTGCGCCGCACAAACACTACAGCTCATTGAATAGAGTCAATTATCATTTAAAATGGGATCAACTTGGCACAAGATAACCCACGGATAACCCATGGATAACCCATGGCATTCCTTATAATGCAGCCGAGCCCTAGTCAAACACTTCTCTGCAGAGAAAGCATTTGTGAAGAACCTTGTTGAAGAAAGCTGTTGTAGAAGGGCTCTACCTCCCAGCAGACAGGATATGGACGTACTGCTGTGAGAGATAAGGATATCTACCAGACACTTATCTCTCTTATCAGTGTCTGAACATGCCAATAACCGTCTGTCTCACTGATAGCAGAGTCCACTCTCAACACTTCTCTCACTAACTGCATGTCTCACGCCCTCTCTCTCTCTCTCTCTCTCTCTCTCTCTCTCTCTCACGCCCTCTCTCTTACTCTCTTCCCCCCTTTGGAGTTGTTTTCTTTGGTTGTGGTTTCTAAGAGGGAGGGAGGGAGGGAGGGAGGGAGGGAGGGAGGGAGGGAGGGAGGGAGGGAGGGAGGGAGGGAGGGAGGGAGGGAGGGAGGGAGGGAGGGAGGGAGGGAGGGAGGGAGGGAGGGAGGGAGCAAGAGATCCTTCTTCATTTCCTTCATCCTGCCTCCAACCTCAGTATCCTGCCTCCATCCTGCCTCCACCCTCAGTATCCTGCCTCCATCCTGCCTCCACCCTCAGTATCCTGCCTCCATCCTGCCTCCACCCTCAGTATCCTGCCCCATCCTGCCTCCACCCTCAGTATCCTGCCCCATCCTGCCTCCACCCTCAGTATCCTGCCCCATCCTGCCTCCACCCTCAGTACCCTGCCCCATCCTGCCTCCACCCTCAGTATCCTGCCCCATCCTGCCTCCACCCTCAGTACCCTGCCTCTGTCTTTTGTCACCTGAGGCAGTCTGTTAAGACTGGGATGTCAGCCAGTCAGTTATCTGGTTAGCCATCCATTCAGTCAGCACACACACACACACACCTGCTCTGCCAGATCTGAGACAGTGTCCCAGCCTGTCTACTTATCGCTCTCTCCCATATCACAGGGTGTGGATCTTCCCTTCACACCCTCCCTCCTTTTATTCATTCCTTACTTAGGCCCTCATTTCCCTCCTTCCTTTCTTCCCTCCTACCTGTCCCCTCCCTCCCTCCCTCAGGTCTCCCTTGGTTCTCCTGCTGTGGTGATTCATCCTGTTCGGTCTGGGATGCTAAACTTCTTTTCGGATGAAGTCAGGCTTTTACTGCTCCTGCCCCCGGGGCTCCAGAGAGCTTTAAGCTCCGCGCTTATGTGTTGGTTCAGAGCTTTAGTGCAGCTTTAAGGTGTGTGTGTCTTCTAACGACCAACCCCGTCTTCGTCTGCAAAGTGCTTGCCTCAGCAAAGTGTCAGTGACACAAAATTCCGAGGGGCAGCATCTATAATGTATGCCCACAAAGCATTGCGTCTCACCAGGGGGATACAGCTCAATCAGTTTCTGTTAAGAATGCAGTCACACTCCCCCCCACCTCCTTTTTCCAGGCTGAGAGGAGGAGAAAGGCATTCAACTTGAACAGTTGTCGAGAAGAGGAGTTGATGTTTGCCAGGGAGGGAGGGAGGGAGGGAGGGAGGGAGGGAGGGAGGGAGGGAGGGAGGGAGGGAGGGAGGGAGGGAGGGAGGGAGGGAGGGAGGGAGGGAGGGAGGGAGGGAGGGAGGGAGGGAGGGAGGGAGGGAGGGAGGGAGGGAGGGAGGGAGGGAGGGAGGGAGGGAGGGAGGGAGGGAGGGAGGGAGGGAGGGAGGGAGGGAGGGAGGGAGGGAGGGAGGGAGGGAGGGAGGGAGGGAGGGAGCTGGGCAGGAGTTCAGTCACTTTCTCACTTAAATGTTGGCAAACTCAATAAGGGTTGGGGGGGGGGGGAAATGGGGAGAGAATTGGAGAGCTCTCCTTATAAAGGTAAAATATTTGTGCCTGCAACTGCTGACTGGCTAGGGTGAGACGGGGATAGAGAGATGGAGAAGGAGAGAGGGGGGAGAGGGGATGAGAGAGGGTGAAAGAAAGAAAGGGAAAGAAAGAGAGAGACTTCACTCACTCTGTCCTGGTTGCACACCTGCCTCTGTCCTACCTCAGGTCACCAGTTTGATCAGACCCTTGGTTATCCTTCTCACCTCCAGACTCCCTCTGGGTCATTGGGACTGATGAAAGCTGACTACCGTGTGTCTGTGCCAGGGAAAGGAAAAGAGAGAGAGAGTGGAGGCAGAGTGAAAAGAGAGAGAGAGAGGAGGCAGAGTGAAAAGAGAGAGAGAGTGGAGGCAGAGTGAAAAGAGAGAGAGGAGGCAGAGTGAAAAGAGAGAGAGAGTGGAGGCAGAGTGAAAAGAGAGAGAGAGTGGAGGCAGAGTGAAAAGAGAGAGAGAGGAGGCAGAGTGAAAAGAGAGAGAGAGTGGAGGCAGAGTGAAAAGAGAGAGAGAGTGGAGGCAGAGTGAAAAGAGAGAGAGAGAGAGAGAGAGTGTGAGAGTGTGACAGGGGCAGAGCGTAGAATTCCCTGTATGTGTGAATCATGCGTTAATCCAGTCAGTCTCCTTCCTGTAATCCTCTAACCAGTGAGGCATGAGGGAGGGAGGGAGGCTGCATTGTGGGTCTCTGTGCTACTGGAGGGTCTCCAGATCTGAAACATTTGGATCAGACTCCAGATGGAAGACTACACCACAGCCAAGACACTCACTCTCTCACACACACACACACACTCACTCACACACACTCTAAACTTTGCGGCTCAGATCCCCGACTAAGGAGACTCAAAGCAGCACACGCAGAGACTCAGATGGCTGAGTGGTTAGGGAGTCGGGCTATTAATCAGAAGGTTGTTGGTTCGATTCTAGGCCGTGCCAAATGGTGCTGTATCCTTGGGCAAGGCACTTCACCCTACTTGCCTCGGGGGGGAATGTCCCTGTACTTACTGTAAGTCGCTCTGGATAAGAGCGTCTGCTAAATGTAAATGTAGCACACAGAACAATGTACAGAACAACATCAGACAGTCTCTCTCTCACACACACACACACACACACACACACAGAGAGAGCGTGGAGAAATCAACATGAAGCTGTGAAAGCCGTTTAGACGCTGTTGACTGTTAATGAGGTTATTTGCTGTGAGTTCCTAACGATGACAGATTCCCCCCCTCCCCCCTCCCTCCTCCCCTCCCCCCTCCCTCCCCCCTCCAGAGATAGACATCCAGCGCTGTGTGAGGGAGTCCATCAGCCTGTTCTGCTGGACGCCCCGGAGCGCCACCTACCGACGCCACGCCCAGCCCCCCCGCGGAGCCCCCCGCGGTGCCCCGGCCCCCGACCCCCCCGGACTGCTGCCCGCCTGCTTCTCTTCGGACTACCAGGACACGCCCACCACCGACCTGGTGAGGACACACACACATACACACACAAATAAGCCCACGACAGGATGTAGGTGCGTGTGTGTGTGTGTGAGAGAGAGAGAGAGAGAGAGAGGCCTTAAACATGATTGAACAGAGACATCTGTGGAGGTATGTGCCACCTGTGACCGCAGACTGCTGTGAAATCCTACAAGCCTTAAACCCTTAAACATGGTATGTAGATCAACAGACCTGACCCACTGGACAGCTCTCTCTCTCTATCTATCTCTCTCTCTCTTTCACTCTCTCTCTCTTTCACTCTCTCTCTCTAGCTCTCTCTCTCTTTCTCTAGCTCTCTCTCTCTCTTTCACTCTCTCTTTCTAGCTCTCTCTCTCTCTAGCTCTCTCTCTTTCTCTAGCTCTCTCTCTCTCTTTCACTTTCTCTCTCCTTAGCTCTCCCACTCTCTTTCACTCTCTCCTTAGCTCTCCCACTCTCTCTTTCACTCCCTCTCTCCTTAGCTCTCCCGCTCTCTCTTTCACTCTCTCTCTCTCTAGCTCTCCCGCTCTCTCTCTCTTTCACTCTCTCTCTCTAACTTTGTTTGTGTCTCTCCTTTTTACTCTCTCCTGCTTCCTTTCACTCTCTTTCTGTCGCTTGCTCTCCCGCATACTCTCTCTTTTTATGTTCTCCATCCATCATGTATCCAACATGGCCGCCCTCCGGGCCAGACAGGGTTGTGCCCACTGTCTCACCGTCCGTCTCTGTCGCCAGGCACACTGTCAGCTTCAACAGTCCTAATTTATGATTGGCCAGAGGTATAAATTCCCCAAGGGCTGGAATTTGAGACAAGTGGCTGGTTAGCAAGGAGACAGTTACCCACAGTTACCCTTACGCACACACACACACACACGCAATAATACAGACACATACACGGTATTACACACACACACAGTAGTTGAACTGGTGGTTCACAGGGGTGCCTCTGCTCATAAACATCTCTCTTGGCGCCCTCCTCAAACACACACACACACACCTCATGCACACACTGACAGATGATTGAAGCTGTTGACCAGTTGGAACATTCTCACACACACTTATTAAGCATGCCCAGCTGCCAGCAGTAGATCATTCTTCACTGGTCTAAACAGGATAGAAAGGTTCCCTTCAGTCCTGCAGCCTGTTTTAGCGAGCACACACTAAAACAGGCGGTGGAGGTCTCTCCAGCACAAGGCTAGGCGGCCCACTTACAGTTTACTCGCTAATTGATAGAGAGAGAGAGAGAGAGAGAGAGAGAGAGAGAGAGAGAGAGAGAGAGAGAGAGAGAGAGAGAGAGAGAGAGAGAGAGAGAGAGAGAGAGAGAGAGAGAGAGAGAGAGAGAGAGAGAGAGAGAGAGAGAGAGAGAGAGAGAGAGAGAGAGAGAGAGAGAGAGAGAGAGAGAGAGAGAGAGAGAGAGAGAGAGAGAGAGAGAGAGAGAGAGAGAGAGAGAGAGAGAGAGAGAGAGAGAGAGAGAGAGAGAGAGAGAGAGAGAGAGAGAGAGAGAGAGAGAGAGAGAGAGAGAGAGAGAGAGAGAGAGAGAGAGAGAGAGAGAGAGAGAGAGAGAGAGAGAGAGAGAGAGAGAGAGAGAGAGCTATTTTTCTGTTTTTGAGAGACTGTTTTTCCTCCGTCTGGCCTGTTTGCCTTTCACACTCACGCTTGCTTGTTTCAGATTTGCCACACACACACTGTCTCTCACACACACACTCTCACACACCTGCCACCCCCTGTGTTCTGGGAGCCCAGTGATTGGTGTAATCTTTCTTAACCTGCCTCCCTAGTGGAGGAACCTGATTCACATGGTAACACTGATCAGAATTCACATCCATCTATCTCTGGGCCTCACACACACACAGACACACACACAGACACACACACAGACACACACACAGACACACACACAGACACACACACAGTGATGGAACATAATGACTCTTTGAGCAGTGAGAATATTGACCTTGAATCTGTCTCATTACAGTTCTATTCACGGTGATGGTTACGACCTCACACACACACATACACACACACATACTTACAGACCTAGGTTACACAATCCTAGCGGTGTTCCAAGTGAGAGGTCTCCCAGTGCCTCATGGGTAATACACGCATCAAAAGGAAAACCAGATCTAACCCAAACCTCCAGTTGATGAGTCATTTTCCTGCCGACTGTAAACCTGTTTCAGAACTTTCCGGAAGTCTTCCCCAGGCTAGCCATCAGTCTGGCTGGCATTTTCTACATCAATATTCACCAGATCATTAAGTCCGCTGCTGTTGTTAGTCTTCTTCAATACCCTGGGTGGAGTTTGATGATGCTCCAAGCTGGTCTGTGTTCACGACTACTGGAGGGAGGGAAAACATGTTTCTCTCAGGAACTAAGTTCTGGTGTGTGTGTGTGTGTCTGTTGGTTGTGGAGGTGTGTGTGTGTGTTGGTTGTGGAGGTGTGTGTGTTGGTTGTAGAGGTGTGTGTGTGTGGTATTTAGACCTCAGAGTGCTGAAGGTCAAGTCTGTCTGAGAAAAAATTGGAAAAAAAGAAGGGAAGAGGATAGAATGTACAAGGAAGAGGATGAAGTATCTGCCTCCTGTCTGTCTCTCTCTGTCTCTCTCTGCCTCCTCTCTGTCTCTCTCTGTCTCTCTCTGTCTCTCTCTGCCTCCTCTCTGTCTCTCTGTCTCTCTCTGCCTCCTCTCTGTCTCTCTCTGTCTCTCTCTGCCTCCTCTCTGTCTCTCTCTGTCTCTCTCGCTCTGTCTCTCTGTCTCTCTCTCTCTCTGTCTCCCTCTGCCTCCTCTCTGTCTCTCTGTCTCTCTCTCTCTGTCTCTCTCTCTCTCTCTTGTCTTCTTGTCCCCTGCTTCCCAGAGATGCGTGACAGCTCTGTAAAGTTAGTGATGTGACTGCTTGATCTATACGGCAATATCTGTCACCCTCTTCTGTCACTTTCATTCTCTCCTTCACTCCCTCTTTCTCTCTTTGTCTTCCTCCATTTCTCATTCTCTTGTTCTCTCTCTATCCTTCTGTCTTTTTTTCTCCCTCATTCATATTCCCTTCCTCATTCTCCCTCTTGCATCGTGGGTATTGCAGTCTTCTAGTGTTCCCGAGCGTAGTCTGGTGCGGTCCACGTGTCGTGTCAAGGTGCTGCTGGGTAATCAGGTTTGATGGGTCGTGTTAAGGTGCTGATGAGAAGCCAACGTGTGTGTGTTTGGCGTGCGCCACAACGTCAACAGGATGTCACCGTCTCTCCGTTCTGCTCTGCTCTCTTCCTTCGCCTTATCCCCCTCCTCTCCTCTCCCCTCCCCCCCTCACCCCACCTCTTCTCTCCCCTCCCCCCCCCCCACCCCATCCCTCCTCCCTCTCCCCTCCCCCTCCTCTCCCCTCCCCCTCCTCTCCTCCCCCAGTCCCGGGAGCCCCTGGAGCTGGCAGCCCTGAAGGCGGAGCTCTCTCCTCGTGTCTCTGCAGAGGACCTCATCTCCCTGTGTGAGCTGGCTCTGGGCGGAGCTTCCAGGAAGAGCCGCACCAGCAAGCCCAAGATCCTCGCCGTCGACATCCGCAGCGCCGATGAGTATCCTTGACAACGCCGCCTCCGATTGATTCCGTATTCATAGAGCATTGTTCAAAACATTTACCGTTAACTGTACATTGAAACATGAATTCCCATTAGATACAGTCAGACACAGTCAGACACAGTCAGACACAGTCAGACACAGTCAGACACAGTCAGACACAGTCAGACACAGTCAGACACAGTCAGACACAGTCAGACACAGTCAGACACAGTCAGACAGTTCTAATTTGAATCGGCAGTTTGTTCCAAAGTTCAGGTGCAGCTATGACAAAGGCCTGATCAGCCTTCGACCCTCGACCTTCACCAAGACTCTGGAACATCTAAAAGACTTTGATCTAACAGTCACATCCCTACCATGTCATATCTTGATGATGTCAGCTGGTCTCCTCTTGATGATGTCAGCTGTACTCATCTTGATGATGTCAGGTGGTCAGGTGGCTGAACGGTGAGGGAGTCGGGCTAGTAATCAGAAGGTCGCCAGTTCGATTCCCGGCTGTGCCACATGACGTTGTGTCCTTGGGCAAGGCACTTCACCCTACTTGCCTCAGGGGGAATGTCCCTGTACTTACTGCAAGTCGCTCTGGATAAGAGCGTCTGCTAAATGACTAAATGTAAAAAAAAAATGTATGTCAGCTGGTCTCTTCTTGATGATGTCAGCTGGTCTCCTCTTGATGATGTCAGCTGGTCTCCTCTTGATGATGTCAGCTGGACTCCTCTTGATGATGTCAGCTGGTCTCCTCTCGATGATGTCAGCTGGTCTCCTCTCGATGATGTCAGCTGGTCTCCTCTTGATGATGTCAGCTGGACTATGCCTGTGTGTATCCCAGAGCAGAAATTCCATTCTAGTTGGAAGTACACTTAAGAACAAACATCCATAATGTTAATAAGTATGTCACTATACAAAATATTCATAAAATGGAAATGTATTAATCTCTTATTTAATACTTTTAAATTATATTCAAGTCTGCTCTAGGGCAGTAACGGTATAGTTATTTGAAGCCTGTATTTCATTACAATGCAGGTAGCGAGTCCAACCTAAAGAGTAGAGCAGTGTTGTTCAAGAAAAATGTTTTTTTCTTTGGCCGTGGCGATTAAGTGTGTCTTTCTAAAGGTTTTATAGGGGGGGGAGATCTCACTGGGCCGGGGGTGGGAGGGGGTGGGGGGCCGTGTGTGTGGTATGTGTGGACAGCAGGCAGGCCCAGGCTGAACTCTCCAGTAGTTGTACTTAGTCCCTCAGATTAAAGAATGCGTTGCCAAACAGGTTGCCAGATCCAATAACTCTTTCATCCATCTTAAAAAATTGATTCAGCGGAAGAAGAAAAAACACTGCAATATCACACATATAAAAATGCATTTTTCCCCTGAATGGACAGTTTCAGTTGTGGATGTTCCCCTCTGTCTGTAACACTCTTGGAAGCCCCTTTAAGACTGATGGCAGCCCATCTGGCTTTAGAAGTCGACAGAATGTTTTAGAACAACTTAACCTTCACTAACCAAGGGAGGGGGATTAATTGGAACCAAACTTGAGTCTGGCAACCTCTCCTTTTGCCTAAATCCTTTGTATTCTTTAGGCTCTTGACCTCCTTAAGATAACCCACGAGCACAAAGGGGGGAGGGGGAGGGACCAATCTGGCAACCCATGGCCTTTTATGCATGGTGATCAAGGGGTAAACTTTTTCTTTTAGTGTCACTGATCACAAACAATGGATTATCATTTGGGTGTGTTGAAGTCACCTGATCCAGACACACACACGCATCCTAAAGTGGAACAGTTGCTGTAATCTTTTAGAAAATGGTCGTTTAAGCCATTAGCTTCCAAACAACGTGCGTCTCCAGCATCCGTGCAGTGAAAATCATTCCATGCTGTCTGCAGATGACCATAGCAGACACTGTACACGCGGTGGGTAGTGGAACTGGGGTCTAAGCGTTTCCAAGAAATGATTTACAGAATGACTCAAATTGCTTCGACAACATGGCCAGGCCGCCTCTCTCCTAAAATATGTAGCAATAACGTCAAAGGCTGCTCTCTACGGAAGCATTCTCCCGCTTTCATGCCGTCCTCGCGGAGAATGATTATTCAATTATACCAAGCTCATCCTCTTTTCTCCTCTCTCTGTCTTCTCTCTCCCTCCTGTCTCGCCCCTCTCCTTTCTTTGTCACTCTCTCTCCTTTCCCTTCTCTCACTCTCTCTCTCTCTCTCTCTCTCTGTTTTCTCCCTCCCCTCTCTCTTTGTTCCATTATCTGGTTGGCATGCACGCTCCCCCTGTTCCCCCAGAGATCCGGAGCTCTCTGCAACCCTTCTTTTCTCCTCATCTCTTTTCTCTGGCCCGTGCCCCTCTTCCTCCCTCCTCCCTTCCTCCCTCCTCCCCTCCCTTCCTCCCTCCTCTCCTCCCTTCATTCCCTCCCTCCAATTAAGTTATTACTTTAATTTGGCAGCCTCATCATATTCTCCTCCTCTTCATCCTTCGTTCAAAGCTGTTACAACCTGCACACACACACACACACGCACCAACACACACGTACGTACTTGGGTGACGAGCATGCTTCACTTATTCAGTTATTACAGTGCGTAGTGTGAGAACAATGACAGGGTTGATTAGAACTGGTGGAACAGCATGTTAGGAGCTGTGATCCCTTTCATCTGGAGAGGGAGAGAAAGATAGAGGGGGGAAGGGGGGGACTAAACATAAAGAGATAAAGATCCTGGAACTGTATCTTAATCAGCGAGCGTGTCTCCCAGCTCTCCAGCATCAGAGGATGTCTAATCAGCCCAGGGAGGAGGAGGGACAAGCTGATTGGAAGTGAAGGATGGAGAGCCAACCAACCAATGAAAAGAATTGATGAAGGAAAGAATAAACACAATGATCAAGCTCTGTGGAAGCCCGCTAATGCCTATTCATTTGACTCAGGTGTGCTGGAGCAGGGAAACATCTAGAACACACAGGACAGTGGGCCCTGAGGACCAGGATTGAGCACCCCTGCTCTAAAAGGCAGTGTGTGCTCAGACCGGTGATGGACTACCCCCGTAAATCACGTCCTCCATCACCTCGTCCCAGCCCCAAATCACGTCCTCCAGCACCTTCGTCCCAGCCCCAAATCACGTCCTCCAGCACCTTTGTCCCAGCCCCAAATCACGTCCTCCAGCACCTCGTCCCAGCCCCAAATCACGTCCTCCATCACCTCGTCCCAGCCCCAAATCACGTCCTCCAGCACCTCGTCCCAGCCCCAAATCACGTCCTCCAGCCCCTGTCCTCACGCCTGCTCAGGTCACTTCCTGTTTGTCCTCCACCTCCTCCCGTTACCCAGGGAGGAAACATGAGGGGGTTTAGTTTATGGTGCCGCTGGTTCCCCCTGCCAGGTCTCTGCTCCACGCCGGCAGGGACAACGTGGTTTCAAACACGCAAAGTTCTCCAGGTTTGGAGCAAGCTTGTGCTTCATGATCCTTTCCAAGTACTATTATTGAAATACTCACAGGTTTGGCTTTTTACGTTTGTCACAGGGTGAACACCTCGCTGTTAAAAATGGGGAATTTTGAAAATGTACATGTGGTGGTCTGAGAAGCGCTGTGCATTCGTGTGTGTGTGTGTGTGTGTGCGGGCTGTCACAGCTGTGTGTGTGTGTGTGTGTGTGTGTATCTCTCCTTAACCTGGTGACTCTCAGCTTCGGCAGGGGCCACATCTACGGCAGCATCAACGTCCCCTACACCCCTGGACCCAGTGGGGAGCTGGGCCCCGCCCCTGGCCCCGCCACTTGCCCCCCCGCCCTGCAAGGCTACTTGGGACGAGTCATCGTGGTCATCAGCCACAACATGAACTACGCCACCGCGGTGAGGACACACACACACACACACTTAGATACACACAGTGCAACCAGAGGAGGAGACCTCCAGGTGCAACCAGAGAGGGAAAGCACCCCTGGTGGTGTGCAGCGTGGGGTCTGCTAGCTAAGCTGATCCTCACAGATCCTCTGGCAGGTCAGACGAGGGTTTAAACAGGGGTCAAAGGTCGGAAGCTGACCCCCACACACACACACTCCACCCAAGAGAGGGCCAGATTTCACTCAATTTCTTAGGAGCATTTCCCCTTACATTCGGTTTTTTGAGGGGGTGGAAAGTTTGTCTGATTCTCCCTTGTCGCTAGTTATTCACTGACAGGTCCTTGGTAATGTTGAGGTAAGGTGTTGAGGTAAGGTGTTTAACGTGTGTGAACCAGGAACTGTCTGCTGGACCTAAGGGGAATGTCGACCCTCCAGATCCGCCACCGTCTTCGTTAAGTCCGACCTTCGACTGAGAGAATCCCAAATGTGTTGAGACACAAGACAGTCAAACAGGAAGATAATGAGGCCAGCTGCCAGTCAGAGAGACAGGCTGGAATAATGAAACTGACTCTGTCAGCCTGCCTGAGAGACAGACGAACTGCAGAAACACACAGACAGACTCAGACAGGCAAAGACAGGCAGACTGTCAGTTGGTTAGACAGCCAGATAAACAGGTAAGCAATGTGTCATTCAGTTGGTCAGTCAGAGGGAAGATAAGAGTCATTGTGGAGGAGCCGGCAGGGTGTGGCAGGGTGACAGGCTGGTGTGGGAGGAGCCATGGCAGGGTGACAGGCTGGTGTGGGAGGAGCCATGGCAGGGTGACAGGCTGGTGTGGGAGGAGCCATGGCAGGGTGACAGGCTGGTGTGGGAGGAGCCATGGCAGGGTGACAGGCTGGTGTGGGAGGAGCCATGGCAGGGTGACAGGCTGGTGTGGGAGGAGCCATGGCAGGGTGACAGGCTGGTGTGGGAGGAGCCATGGCAGGGTGACAGGCTGGTGTGGGAGGAGCCATGGCAGGGTGACAGGCTGGTGTGGGAGGAGCCATGGCAGGGTGACAGGCTGGTGTGGGAGGAGCCATGGCAGGGTGACAGGCTGGTGTGGGAGGAGCCATGGCAGGGTGACAGGCTGGTGTGGGAGGAGCCATGGCAGGGTGACAGGCTGGTGTGGGAGGAGCCATGGCAGGGTGACAGGCTGGTGTGGGAGGAGCCATGGCAGGGTGACAGGCTGGTGTGGGAGGAGCCATGGCAGGGTGACAGGCTGGTGTGGGAGGAGCCATGGCAGGGTGACAGGCTGGTGTGGGAGGAGCCATGGCAGGGTGACAGGCTGGTGTGGGAGGAGCCATGGCAGGGTGACAGGCTGGTGTGGGAGGAGCCATGGCAGGGTGACAGGCTGGTGTGGGAGGAGCCATGACAGGGTGACAGGCTGGTGTGGGAGGAGCCATGGCAGGGTGACAGGCTGGTGTGGGAGGAGCCATGGCAGGGTGACAGGCTGGTCTGGGAGGAGAAGTAGCGTGCGTGTCAGGGTCAGGACCAAGGAAGAGGAACCCTTCTCCTTCCATCAGTCACCACAGCGCACACATGGCAGGCAAACTGCAGCAAACCTGGCAAACCGCCCAGAATGCAGCAATGCTACAAACCTGGCAACCCGCCCTGAATATGCAGCAAGGCTGCTGAGTGTGGTTTCCCCTCACACAAACACGCAGAATCAGCGTCGGTCTAGTTTACAGTTTATACAAGTGTTGTACCACTGCTTTTAAACTTTGTTCCTCCTCATCTCCGCTAGGTGTGCCAGGCAGAGTGTTCATCTATAGAGATGGCACAGCCCAGGTGTGCCAGGCAGAGTGTGCATCTATGGAGATGGCACAGCCCAGGCTACAGGCCCAAACAGCCACTGTTTACATATCCTAGATAACCAAGAAAAAACAGATTATACTCGAACATACGGACATATTTGGAGAGAGAGTCATTGGAAGGAGAGAAAGGGGAGAGAGAGAGGGCGGAGAGAGAGAGACAGAGACAGAGAGCTCTCCCCTCAGTGTAATTAAAAGGGCTCTTTTGCCTTCATGTCAGCCAGTGACAGTCCTCCAGTATCTGCTGTGACACTCCTAGTCAACACCTCCCCGCCATATGGTGCTTCACCACGACAGCAAAACACTGCCGACAATCCCAAGGCCCCCTGCTATGAAATACTGCAGATGTAATCAAAACAGAATGCCCTGTCACATGGTTATTTATACCAATACACTCTCACAGGGTATTTTGTATTCCGTTAGCCAGCTACATTACCCTTCACAACGGTTGTTTTTTTTTAAGGCCTGTTTCCCTAAACGAAGGCAGGGGGAAACAGATGGTGAGGATTCAGTGCCGACAACACTGTACGTCTCCAAATAAAAGAACATGTTACACTTGAAAGGCAGAAGTGAACTTGTGCAGGGTTCCCAATGTATTGCCTTAGCTCTCAAGTCACAAAAGTGTGTGTGTGTGTGTGTGCCTGGCATCCCCTCTTCCTTATCTGCTCCCACCAGGCCCCCCCCCCCCCCCAACCCTCTCTTTCATGTTTACCTCCGCCTGCCTGAGCTCTCCCCAGGTCTGAACAAAAACGTGAATGGCAGACAAACATGCAGCATGTAGAATACCGGGGCATTCAGAGATGAATGGAGGTGTTTACCAGGAGCTCTCTGAGTGGTTTCCCTCCACAGCAAAGACTGGCGATTCACCCGTCTCAGGGCTTAACGGAGCGCTGCCTTTTCAGTTGGACCACGGGGCTCCTGAAGACTGCTTCCTTCTCTCTCCCTCTCTTCTTTACAGCTCGTTTCTCTCTCTGTCCTCTTTTTTTCCCTCCTCTCCTCTTTTCATCCTTTGCTATTTCTGCAAGAGTTCGTTTGTCTCAGGGGGCTGTTTTCTTGGCCTTTTCTCTCTGAGTAACGCTTCTCTGTGAAGCAGGAGAACTCAGTTCTCATTTGGACTCATGAACTGTAGTGCTTGACAAGGGGTTGAAGATCTTTATGAAATATTGAAAGGGCAGTCTTTCCAGAACAAGCAAGGAATCGATTTCCTTTCTCAATTTTTTTCTTGTGTGTTTGTGCGTGTGTATTTGTGCGTGTGTATTTGTGTGTGTGTGTGTGTGCGCGCGTGCGCACCGTGTAGACACAGACTGTACAGTTCATCACACCCCTTCATAGACTGAACGTATTAGCCATCGCAATCTGTTGTCTTGGAGACATGTAGCTGAGAGAAACGTGTTATAAAGGTTGGAATGGGGGGAGTTTCTGTGAACAATGCAGTTTGAATAATGGCCACTCGTCCTGATACATCAGTGATGAACGCAGTTTGCTTTTCTCATGAGAAACACCAGGAGAATCTGTGCTGGAGGCCCCAGACTGCAAGATCTACTCATCACATT
The DNA here is from genome assembly GCF_054491055.1 of Hypomesus nipponensis. Classification (NCBI taxonomy): domain Eukaryota; kingdom Metazoa; phylum Chordata; class Actinopteri; order Osmeriformes; family Osmeridae; genus Hypomesus; species Hypomesus nipponensis. The sequence continues at coordinate 20,980,234 of NC_140382.1, read as the reverse complement.
ACTATCATATGGTCTCATGATTCACTTGCTCACTTAGTTTAACAATTGTGATGATTCTACGAGCACAAACCTGTAAAATAGATATGTTGTGGGAAGGTTTTATAGATAAATCTGATTCGACAGATCTGCCGTGAGACTTTAGCTGAGTTTGTATGAGTGGAATGATGGAAGATTTCTACTGGCGAAGAAAAAACTGCTTTTGTTGTTCGGGTTTAAACTTCTGGCTCGTGAGGCCTGTATAAAACAGAGAGATGATTGATGGAAAGCGTGACTGTTAATGGTAAAGATGTTTAATCTCTTTGATGAAATAACCTGGATGACCCAGGCTTAAATAAATCATTGAAAGAACGCTTTACAAATCTAGCGGATTCACGTCATCGATCGCCCTCATGATGTGCAGGATTGCAAATCTGAATCAGAATTGCTTTTTTTTTGCCATGTAAGTTAACACAAACACATAATTTACTGTGGTAGGAAGGTGCATACAATAAACGTATACAGATCTTAATTGAAAAACAGTAGAAAAGCAGAATGTATAAATACAATTTAAAAGTCTAATACTAAAGAGCTAAAAGCTCCTCGTTGATGATTTGTGTTTGTTTTGTTGTAGTCATTACATTGAATATGCATGATGGATGTTTCATGATTTTACGATATATGATTATGTCTGATCTCTCTCTCTCCCCCTCGCTATTTATTCCTTCCCTCCCCCTCTCTCCCCCCTCCCTCCAGTTTGCTACTCACCTGGTGCAGGTGAACTTTCCGAGGGTGTGTGTTCTGGACGGAGGTATCAACAAGATGAAACCTACTGGCCTCCTGACAGTGCCCTCACCTCAGATCTGACACACACACACACACACTCTTGCATACATAAAGACATACTCACATGCGTTTATACATACAAACACCGACACACGCATATACATACACACACAAAAAAACCCAGATGCACACATAGACGCATTGCACACATCTCACTGCAAGCTCTGGTCTTGAGTACGCCACATCATGCTCCTATGGAGGAGGGAGGAGGGATATGAAGACGGAGGCTGTAACCCTGGATCCTTGGAGAGCCCAACACTCCCATCTCCCTGCAGCCCACCCTTCCCTCTCTCCCTTTTCAATTCCTGTTCAATGGAGGTCTGGCAGTATAGCAGACTTGTTTACCAGGAGCTCTATCTCTGACTTTGTGAGTCCAGAAGATGGCTGGAACAGCTAAGCTAAAAAGGAGGATTGGAAATGACTTGTTAAAAACCACCATGTCTGCAGCGACCCTGGTGTTTCTCAACACAATACTGGTGTTTGTTATAATGCCCGGGCACAATTATTGTTGTGAAACATCTTTTAGACTACTGTAAATGTAGTGCATTAAAAACAAAGAAATGTTATTAATTTTTATTGTACAGGTTCCAGTCTTTTTAAGGTCCTTTGGTAAAGTTGTGCTTTCCAGAATGCTAAATATTTTTAGGGATGTCTACCTAACTACAGAACAGACGCGTATGCTTGTTTGCAATTGGCAGGGTAGTCAGTTACAATGTAATACTTTTAAGTGCTATGTAGTTAGTTGTGATGTGGTGTTTTGGTAGGATTTTGAATTAAGTGCCCAACAAAACCATAAAATGTTTTTCGCAATCCTTTCAACACCAGCAGTATGTCATCATGAGGGCTTTTCATTGGAAGTCCAACGCCCATATTTCTGGTTAAATGAATTATGCAACACACTTGAATAAATGCTATCAGGTCAGAACCTGCACACTCACCTTGACCTGGACTCTATAACGTTCCAGAAAAACACCTTCACACCCAGGTAAGGGCGATAAGAATACCACGTTACTGTCTAGAAATTATAATTATAGTTTGGCAGTATTTTATTTTATTCTGCATTTTGTAATATAACTCATATAAAACATGTTTGCTTTTAAGTGCTCTTTATTATTGCTGCAACAACTTTTGGTTGTCTCGTCTGTGACTCCCTTAGGCATAGTTGCTGGTACAAAATGCTTAACTTTGTAACGTTAGCTTACAGGAATAATGTTTCATGAAGATTACTGCAGCTATGTTAAATGATGTATACTTTTATTGTATGCCATTGTGGAAAAAACCACTTCAATTTTACATTCCAATACATTGGCTATCGGGGGGGGGGGGGGGGGGGTCAATTTCTTCTCCAGGGCGTAAAGTAATAATTACAATTACAGGTAAGAACGACATATAAATAAGAGTTGTGAAGCTACCTGTCTCTGCAGGTTCTGTAGATCAGTGAAGTTTGTTACAAACATTAACGTGTTTACAGATGTCAAAACTGCCTGCACATTTCAAATGTGCTACGACATTATAACCACCAGCTGCATCACAGACACAGACTCTATTCCTACACATGTAGCCGCCTCGGTCCATGTTGTGTCTTATTTATACGAATGCGATAGAGAAAATACAAAACAGCATTGCATAGCACAAAGGGAAAAATACGTATGTTTATGTAAACACATCTTAGGCAGACCTGTAGTTTTGGGTCTAACAGAAAGAAGAACTTAAGTCATATGGCCAGGATATTTCAGCAGAAATAAAAATCAAGTAGGCCTAACAGTCCCAGTTTCAACAGTCTAACAGTAAACGGAAACTTAAGCAATAACTGCCAAGCTTAGGCACTCAAAGAACATTCTAGAATTTTCTTTCACAGTGGTAAGTCAATTTAACAGAAAACCATTACATTACATATCATCATGATACAAATCAACATCTATAGTTCAGACTGCATCATGGGACCTGTGCACTAGTATAGAGAAACTCAACATGTTTTCTCCTGGGTCCAGATCTGTTAAGATCTCTTATTGTTCCTCTGTCGTGCTTTTATCGCCTCCTCGAAGAAGAGAAGAACTGTCATCACTAGCTGCATCACAGGCACTGCACTCCAGATGGCTCAGTACAAGGTGACTGTGTTCACGGGCTGCATGGCCCAGGCTGGCACTATGAACAAGCTGTACATTAAGCTGGTGGGCGCAGAGGGGGAGAGCGATCATCGCTGGCTGGCTAACCTCAAAGGCGGTTTCTACCAGGGTGCGGTGAGTCAACACAGTTGCGAAAGCTTGTTCACAGTGTGGCAATATCCGCCAAACGACTTGTCCTTGACCCTGTAAGTATTACGAGGTATGAGAGACGTGGAAGATTATTCTATCTTCTCTCCTTTTTTTTCCCTGTTCTCACACTCTGTCTCTGTGAACATTATCATTGTGTTCATATTCATATCATCATATTATTAGCCTAGCCTATATATTCATTAATTGTCCTTCTGTATTTTATTCCTGTTACTTTCATGCGTCGCTTTATGATCTCTTCCTTTCTGCTGCTGTAACGTGTCTCTGCCTGATGAAGTGTCTTCTTCCTCTCTCCTCCAGGCAGACGTCTTCACCGTGCACTGCCCCGCCTCCCTGGGGAGACTGCTGCTGGTCGAGCTGGACAAGAAGACCCTCCCTTTCATGCCCCAGGACGCCTGGTTCTGCTCCAAGGTCACCGTGGAGACACCCGAGGGTGAGACGGCACATTTCCCCGTTTACCGCTGGATCTCCGACCTGGAAAAGCATCTGTTCAGAGAGGGGACAGGTCAGTGGGCCACACACACATACATACACGTTTGTGTGGCAGTTCAAAATCCTGTTTTCCCTAATCCTCATCTTAACCTTAACCTTATCTCAAAAACCTAGCCTGAACCCTGACCCCCTAGCCCTGTCTACCAGCCCTAACCCAGAACTATCCTTTCACTCCTAATCAACCACAATTCTAAACTTCCTAAACCCCCTATAAATACCACTTGCCATTTTGTGGACCAAGAAAATGCTACAAGAATAGCTAAAGAGGTCAAACACACACTGCATGAAAAATTCCAGCTGGTTGGAGAAAGATACATTTCGTTCACCCAATTCTTTATTTTCTTGTTTTGTTTCCAGCTTATCGAGTGTTTGATGAAAAGCATCCCTTGGCCATGTACTGCAGGGAGAAGGAGCTGAAGTCCAGAGCCCAGGACTACAGGTGAGGTCAGGGGTCAAGGACTACAGGTGAGGTCAGAGGTTAGGGGTTGGATGCTGGGGGTTACAGCTGGTGCCAGAGGTAATTGACACAGATTGCAAACTTCTTACTGACTGATTGTCTGCTCTCCTGCTCTGCTCTCCTGCTCTGCTCTTCTGTGTTCCTCAGCTGGGATGCCCCTGGGGAGGGCCTTCCTCATGCCATCAAAGCAGAAAGCCCTCTAGATCTGCCCTGCGAGGTCCGCTTCTCCTTCACCAAGACCACCCAGTTCCTCTTCACAGCATCTTCAGCGTGAGTTCCTGTGTGTGTGTGTGTGTCTGTTTGTGTGGACATGTGTTTGATGACGTGCATGTGTGCGTAGTTAGTCTTCTACATCCGCAACAGCTGATATATAATTAATTAAACTAGTTGAGCAAAATTCAGCATTTTTGCTGTTCACATATTTTTTCAAGTCAATAAAAGCCAATTAAGTAGTTATGAAAATGAAGAACCTTCTTGACGTTGTGTTGCTTTTCAGACTAACAGAGCTGAGCCTCAAGGGTTATGCCAATTCCAAGAAGCTGTGGAAGAACATCGATGACATCTCCCAAGTCTTCACCTGCAACAGGACGCCTATCTCGGGTGAGAGGGAGGCCTCAAAATCAGTGAAAGATTCTAAGCGATATTGTACCGTTTACAGCCTTGTATAGACACTGTCATACCTGGGACTTCTCCAGACTACGTCCAGGAACACTGGAGGGAGGACGAGTTTTTTGGCTACCAGTTCCTGAACGGAGTCAACCCCAGGATCATCCGACGGTGCTCCAAGCTGCCGGAGAATTTCCCCGTCACCGACGACATGGTCAGGGCCTCCCTGCGAGGAGCGAGCAGCCTAACTGACGAAATCAAGGTTTGTTTTGGTCTTCTGAAGAACTCCATCATGTGGTAATACGTCCGTTATACGGTCAAAGTAAAAAAAAAAAACATGAGTGCACCTTAGATTTTTTTACAGTAAATGTCTGTTTTGATATCAAGCCCTCTCCTGCTCTCTGCTGTCACCAACAGAAGGGGAACATCTACCTGGTGGACTACAAACAGCTGGATGGAGTGACCGCTAACGTGATCAACGGGAAACAGCAGTACCTTACTGCTCCTCTCATTCTGCTCCAGAAGACCCCAGACGACAAACTGATACCCATCGCCATCCAGGTACCATGGTCCTCGGAGATGACCTCCTTCCACATCAGAAATCATCCTTGATAGGATACGTTTGTTGTCATAGGGTTATGTAACTGCTTTTGGGGGTTATAAAACTGGACAGAAATTTTCCTCATTCTAAAACAACTAACTAACTTTGATCAGAACTCGTTGTTCAGACTTAGCTGACAAGCTTGTAGCTTTGTGGTTACCAACGGGTTTGTGCCTGAACTTTTGTCTCTCCAGTTTGTGCCTGACATCTTGTCTCTCCTCTCCACAGTTTGTGCCTGACCTCTTGTCTCTCCTCTCCACAGTTTGTGCCTGACTTCTTGTCTCTCCTCTCCACAGTTTGTGCCTGACCTCTTGTCTCTCCTCTCCACAGTTTGTGCCTGACCTCTTGTCTCTCCTTTCCACAGTTTGTGCTGACCTCTTGTCTCTCCTGTCCACAGTTGAAGCAGAAGCCAGGAGAGGACAACCCCATCTTCTTCCCCACTGACTCAGAGTACGACTGGCTGATGGCCAAGATCTTCGTGAGGAGCGCCGACTTCAGCGAACACCAACTGAACGCCCACCTGCTGCGTACCCACCTCCTCAGTGAGGTGTTCGCTGTGGCCTTGCTGCGCAACCTTCCCATGGTGCACCCCCTCTACAAGGTCAGCAGGTTGGAGGAAATGGCCTCCATGTTATCAAAACTGATTTCCTTTACACAGTTGCACCTGTCAAGGACAAACATAGTCGAGGCTGCTTTGGTCGATGTCAAATTAAATGTAACACTGAAGTATATGTTGTTTATTTATTTATTGAAATAAACCGTTTTTTTAAATTGCTATTGTTTAAATTAATTACTCACACCCTAATCTGACATTGACTGAAGTAACATATTATGTTTAAGGTTATTTTCATGATCCAATTTAAATGGTCAGGACACATTATTTTCCAGCTCCTCATTCCCCATACCCGCTACACCCTTCAAATCAATTTCTTGGCCAGACTACTACTGATATCAAAGACTGGAGTTTTCACTCAGGTAAGTGGTTTAAATGAATAAATATTACATTTAATGAAATCAAAATGAATAACATATGGTTTCCAGTTTCATGCTAACTATATTTACGTTTATTCATTAAAGCTTTTTTATTTACAGTATTTTGGTAGTAATTTACTGTTAGTCTTAATCTACAATATTTCAATCTTCAGTAACACTCTACAGTAAGATTACATAAACTACCATGTAACTTCCTAGAAAGATTTACAGTAGAACATTGTAAGTACATGGGAACAGATATGGCCAAAGTACACACATCCTCAAGAACAAGTAGCTACAGATACTCATTTTTTTCAAGAATCAAGTTGAAGAAGTATGGGCTCAGACATATACTTAAGTAAAAAGTAGCCACTTCTACGACCTGTTGGACCGTACATCATTATTATTATTAATAGATTAATACAAAAAGACACAACAAACAAGCAGCGCATTCGGCTATAATCGTTTTTTAACACCAACAATTTCGGAAGACTCCCTGGCAATTTCTTTTTTTTTTGCCATGGGTGATCAGGAATGTCTCAAATCTCAGACATGTCGACATCGCAAACTCCCTCTGTCTCATTTTTTCAACCTTTCAAAACGTTATATATAGTAGAGTATAGTAGAGTATAGTAGAGTCGTCATCAAGTACTCACCAGTGATTTCATGCATGCAAAATGATGAAAAAAATTCAACCTTTGAAGAAAAAAAAACCTTTCTGAACTTTTAAGTTCAAATGTCTTTTTTCCAAACTTTTCTTCTCTTAACGTTTTTTCCAAAACTTTTTTTATTCTTCTTTCTTTCTTTTTTTTTCTTTCCAACCTTTCGCGACTTTACAAGTTTTTTTTTTTCTGAAAACATTTATTAAACCTTTTGAAACAGTTTATTTACGCACAACACGACGCAAAAACGTTTGTGTTTAGCGTTTAACATTTCTTAGAAACCTTTTTAGAAATACATTTTTCAACCTTTCAAAGCTTTTTTTCGTAACTTTTTGCTCTCGTTGGCTTTCTCTATGGTAGCTTCTTAGTAAAAAGTATTGCAATGCAATGACATAGTGTCAAGTGTTAGCGGTATATAACAAAATGGGGGATTGGTGTAAGGGATAAGTGGATGTTACCCCTTGTGGTATAACTAAGGTTGTTCGATAGGTATTATATGTACTGTATATACATATGTAGATACGTGGTAGTTAATATAACATTCATGTTCAGGGTTTCCCAAGTTTGTTTGCTAGTCTGAATAACTTCCTAGTTCCTATGAATGTCTAGTTTGCGGCGTCGGGTGGAGAGGGAATGTTCACCATCCTGCAGAGAGCGCTGTCCTCTCTGACCTACAGCTCCCTCTGTCTGCCGGAGGACATCGCTGCACGAGGTCTGGAATCCATCCCCAACTTCTACTACAGAGACGATGGGCTCAGACTGTGGGATATGATCCACAGGTGTGTATGTTGCTGTGGGATGTGATCCACAGGTGTGCATGTTGCTGTGGGATGTGATCCACAGGTGTGTATGTTGCTGTGGGATGTGATCCACAGGTGTGTATGTTGCTGTGGGATGTGATCCACAGGTGTGCATGTTGCTGTGGGATGTGATCCACAGGTGTGTATGTTACTGTGGGATGTGATCCACAGGTGTGTATGTTGCTGTGGGATGTGATCCACAGGTGTGTATGTTGCTGTGGGATGTGATCCACAGGTGTGCATGTTGCTGTGGGATGTGATCCACAGGTGTGTATGTTGCTGTGGGATGTGATCCACAGGTGTGTATGTTGCTGTGGGATGTGATCCACAGGTGTGCATGTTGCTGTGGGATGTGATCCACAGGTGTGTATGTTACTGTGGGATGTGATCCACAGGTGTGTATGTTGCTGTGGGATGTGATCCACAGGTGTGTATGTTGCTGTGGGATGTGATCCACAGGTGTGTATGTTGCTGTGTGTTTTCTGTAGATGGAACATCTAACTACTTTCTGAAAATGTACAATCTGTTCGATCCACTTTTTATTAAGAATCATATTGAACGGCCACATCCTCAGTTGTTAAAAAAAGCTGTCCCACCCACATGTGAAAACAAACCCATTGGTTCTCTGGATATACCCCGAGGGGTTTCTCATGTGCTTGTGGTTGTGTCCTGACCAGTTAGTACTAGTTACTCATGTGCTTGTGGTTGTTCATAGGCTTGTCCAGGGAGTGATCGGTCACTACTACAAGTCAGACTCTGACGTCCAGCAGGACTCTGAGCTGCAGAACTGGATCAAGGATATCTTCATCCATGGATTCCTGTCCAGGGCCAGCTCAGGTAACACAGTTCAGGGTATCTTGTTCATCATGAATTTAACTATTATTTTCACTTTAAGCTACAGGACAAGCTCTCCCAGCTGAACGTGCCCGACTCCACCTGCAGGTGGATCACAGACTTCCTGTCTGACAGGAAGCAGTGCGTTAAGCTTGGAACACAAGTCTCTGACTCCCGGTCCATCAGCACTGGATCTCCTCAGGGCTGCGTCCTTTCTCCTCTGCTCTTCTCCCTGTACACCAACAGCTGCACCTCCAGTCATCCGTCTGTCAAACTCTTCAAGTTTGCGGACGACACCACTCTCATTGGGCTCATCTCTGACGTGGACGAGTCTGACTACAGGTGGGAAGCTGACAACCTGGAGACCTGGTGTAGCCAGAACAACCTAGAGCTCAATGCTCTTAAGACAGTGGAGATGGTTGTGGACTTCAGGAAGAACACAGCCCCACTCACCCCTATCACCCTGTGTGACTCCCCAGTCAGCACTGTGGAGTCCTTCCGCTTCCTGGGCACTATCCTCTCCCAGGACCTCAAGTGGGAACCGAACATCAGCTCTCTCACCAAAAAACAGAGGATGTACCTCCTACGGCAGCTGAAGAAATTCAACCTGCCAAAGACAATGATGGTACACTTCTACACAGCCATCATTGAGTCCATCCTCACTTCTTCTATCACCGCTGCTGCCACTGCCAAGGACAAGAGCAAACTGCAGCGTATCATCCGCACTGCTGAGAAGGTGATTGGCTGCAATCTGCCTTCCCTCGAGGATCTGCACACCTCGAGGTCCCTGAGGCGAGCGAGGAAGATTGTGGCCGACCCCTCCCACCCTGGACACTCCCTGTTTCAGTCACTCCCCTCCGGCAGAAGGCTGCAGTCCATCAAGACCAAAACCTCACGCCACAAGAACAGTTTCTTCCCATCCGCTGTTGGCCACTTTAATAAGGCCAAGGACTCCCACTGACTTTAAATCATAAGCTGCACAATGACACCCTGCACATTGCAATTTGCACTATTGTATCGTTCTCTTGCACTATCCGTTTTTTTAGGTTAGATTGTAAATTATGACTACTTATATTTTTATTTTATTCCCCTAAGTATTAGCTAGACCCCCCTCAGTATTAGCTAGACTTTGCTCCTTTTGTATAGTTAATCCACATATTTAAGTTTCAATATTCCTATATGTTTAATGTATGCACCTCCCTGCCAAAGTAAATGCCTTGTTTGTGCAAACATTCATGGCAAATAAAATCCCTTCTGATTCTGATTCTGATTAAAATACACAGCCGGATACAAATCTAAATAAAAGCGTACACTACCTTGATCTTTTGATTTGAGCAAAAATCTTTCCTTTCACACATGAATAATGTCTTAGTCTCATTTTCAGATTAATCAGTGATTGAGCCGCAAGGCTGCATATTAATGAATATTAATGATATACTGTGTTTTGTTTTGTTATGTGTCCATGTGCAGGAGTTCCCCAGTCTTTGGACACTGTGAAGGAACTCGTCAAGATCGTCACCGTGGTGATCTTCACCGGCTCAGCACAGCACTCTGCTGTCAACAGTGGACAGGTAAACAGATACACAGATACACAGACAGGTAGACAGATATACAGACAGGTAGACAGACAGGTAGACAGACAGGTAGACAGATAGGTAGACAGGTACACAGACAGGTAGACTGACAGGTAGACTGACAGGTAGACAGATACACAGACAGGTAGACAGACAGGTAGACAGACAGGTAGACAGACAGGTAGACAGGTAGAAAGACAGGTAGAAAGACAGGTAGAAAGACAGGTAGACAGATATACAGACAGGTAGACAGACAGGTAGACAGATATACAGACAGGTAGACAGACAGATATACAGACAGGTAGACAGACAGGTAGAAAGACAGGTAGAAAGACAGGTAGAAAGACAGGTAGAAAGACAGGTAGAAAGACAGGTAGAAAGACAGGTAGACAGACAGGTAGACAGATATACAGACAGGTAGACAGACAGATATACAGACAGGTAGACAGACAGGTAAACAGACAGGTAGACAGACAGGTAGACAGACACACAGACAGGTAGACAGACACACAGACAGGTAGACAGGTAGACAGACACACAGACAGGTAGATGGGTCCCACCCACTTTTTGAAAATGTCAAATCTATGTCTCCCCACCTTGACACACACAGTTTTTAGTATGAAAATCTGTTACTAAAATAAGGGGTTTGAAAACAAACCTCCGCCCTTGAACGGCATCACAGCAATTGAACACAACACACCTCAAAACTGGTGTTGCCAACCTTGCGTCCTGGTTCCATGGTCCTATGGAAGAGCGATATGAATGAATAGACTGGTGTACTCATGCTCTATAACCCATAAATTCCTGGAAACCGATGACTGAATCCTGACATGTTTCTTTGTCCCAGTTCGACTATGGTGGTTGGATGCCGAACACGCCCATCACCCTGCAGCTCCCGCCCCCCAGCGGTAAAGGACAGTGCAACGAAGCCCTCCTGTTCAGAACCCTGCCGGACGTCAACACCACGGTCCAGGGCATGTCCACTGTGTGGCTGCTCAGCAAGCAGTCCACTGACTTTGTAAGTCCGGAAGAAGAAGACGAGTTACTTTGCAATGTGGCTGCTAAATACAGATTGTTACTTGACCACTGAAATACTGGTAGATTCTTGATGTCCTGATTCTTGATTTGTACATCGTTAAGGGTAAAAGTGTCTGCTGAATGAATGATGTAATTAGTAGGATAGCTGGAATAGCTACAGCCCACAATACATGTTATGACAGTTAGGATGTTAATCCTTTGGTTTGTGTTTTCATAAATTAAAAACGTGCAGAATGTGTTAGAAACTAACTATTTTCATTTCCACCAGTTCTGAACCTATCATTTCTATGAATGTCCTGGCCAGGTCCCTCTTGGTGAATACCCAGAGGAGCACTTCAGTGAGGACGCCCTCTGCAGGCTGATAAAGGGATTCCAAGCAGAGCTGAAGGCCTTCAGTGAGTCTGTCAAGACCAGGAACTCCGGTCTGGAGGTTCCCTACACATACATGGATCCTGAGCTGGTGGAGAACAGTGTGGCTATTTAGACAGAAGACAGGGGCCATGGCCTCATCCTGCTTAAATATACATAGACGTAAACACAATGTTGATGTTTGATGTTCATCCAAATAACTTTTTAATTAGAGATTAAGACTTTTTTTGCAGCTCAATAAATATAAATTTCACAAATGTTTGTGTTTGTCGCTGTCATTTGCTGAACTATCAGAGTCCGAAACTTTTAAGGATTCTCTGAGTCAGAACCAGAAAACATTCTTTAGACTGCACCCTGCTTCCTTGGAATAGTACGAGTTACTTATTATCGTGCTCCCTGCTAGATAAATACATGCATACACACACACATACAAACACACACACATACACACATGCATACACACACACATACACACACACACACACACATACATACAGATCCTGTGAGTAGGGAACACCCATAAGGATCTGCAAGTGGTTCATTAACAGTGTTTTCTTTTTGTGGAAAAACGTAATAGTCTGTGATGCATTTAAGGTACATCAATGTACAGTATATAGTCACAAGTCACAGTTCATGGTCCAAAGTATTATATTGTTGTCACCCTTGTGAAAGAGGTCTTGATCTCAATGGGCTTTTTATCTGGTTAAATAAAGGTTATAAACAAATTAATCAAAAAGTGAAAAATACTAGGTGGTCCCACACCTGATCATGAATGTAGAAAAAACTACTCTGGACGGACCACTGCACTTTTTTTTTTGTAATAAAAAAAAGTTGTAAGGAAAACTCAATTTTGAGTAAGGAACAGAAGGGGCTTCTTAAATTGTACCCTTCTGTCCCCCCACCCCCCCTCGCCCGCCACCCCCCCTGACCCCCACCCCCCCCAGGTATGATAATCTAATGGCGATCTTTTTTTAATCAAATATAGAATTGATTTTAGGTGTTGTTACTTGTTTATAAAGCTTGACATGGCCTGTGCTTAGACACACATGATGTTTCTTTTGTGAATCATAGGTTGCCAGAAAAATTATAGGTTACCACTATTGATTAATAATTTGATACAATCAAAATATTATATTATTTAACCCCATAAAATAATATATTGTGTAGTCTACTATTAAATTGTAGCTTATAGCTTATCAATTATGTATTTTGCTGATATCTTAGCCTAAACCTACCTAGCGTGAATATTTCTCGGGCTAAGAGGGCTTGACATGGATTGGCTCCATTGTATGCAGATCTTCTTATATGGTATTGCACCTCCAGGCCCCTTAGATCATCAAACCAGTTCTGCCCTGTTTGATTATTTTGTACAGCACTTTGGTCGGCATTGGCTGTTTTTAAATGTGCTCTATGAATGAAACTGACTTGACTTATCAAACTAGAGAGCCCTGCTCTCTACTCAATCACTCTCTCGCTCTTTACTTTCTTTCACATTCTCACTCTTTCACTCTGTCTCTCTCTCTCTTACTTTCTCTGTTTCTCTCTCACTCCATTCTTGAATCATAACTTGTGTCCTAACTTTTACACTTTACACAATCAACTCCACTTTAACACTATCTATTAACATTTCCATGGAATCTGGAGGTGCCATGTTTGCACACATATAAAAGGGGCTTTAGTGAAATAGGAGTTTCACAGGAGCCAACCCAACTGAACATCTTCACATCTACAACAGGTGATTGACAGGAGCCAACCCAACTGAACATCTTCACATCTACAACAGGTGTTTGACAGGAGCCAACCCAACTGAACATCTTCACATCTACAACAGGTGTTTGACAGGAGCCAACCCAACTGAACATCTTCACATCTACAACAGGTGATTCACAGGAGCCAACCCAACTGAACATCTTCACATCTACAACAGGTGTTTGACAGGAGCCAACCCAACTGAACATCTTCACATCTACAACAGGTGTTTGACAGGAGCCAACCCAACTGAACATCTTCACATCTACAACAGGTGTTTGACAGGAGCCAACCCAACTGAACATCTTCACATCTACAACAGGTGTTTGACAGGAGCCAACCCAACTGAACATCTTCACATCTACAACAGGTGTTTCACAGGAGCCAACCCAACTGAACATCTTCACATCTACAACAGGTGTTTCACAGGAGCCAACCCAACTGAACATCTTCACATCTACAACAGGTGTTTCACAGGAGCCAACCCAACTGAACATCTTCACATCTACAACAGGTGTTTGACAGGAGCCAACCCAACTGAACATCTTCACATCTACAACAGGTGTTTGACAGGAGCCAACCCAACTGAACATCTTCACATCTACAACAGGTGTTTGACAGGAGCCAACCCAACTGAACATCTTCACATCTACAACAGGTGTTTGACAGGAGCCAACCCAACTGAACATCTTCACATCTACAACAGGTGTTTGACAGGAGCCAACCCAACTGAACATCTTCACATCTACAACAGGTGTTTCACAGGAGCCAACCCAACTGAACATCTTCACATCTACAACAGGTGTTTCACAGGAGCCAACCCAACTGAACATCTTCACATCTACAACAGGTGTTTGACAGGAGCCAACCCAACTGAACATCTTCACATCTACAACAGGTGATTCACAGGAGCCAACCCAACTGAACATCTTCCCATCTACAACAGGTGTTTGACAGGAGCCAACCCAACTGAACATCTTCACATCTACAACAGGTGATTCACAGGAGCCAACCCAACTGAACATCTTCACATCTACAACAGGTGTTTGACAGGAGCCAACCCAACTGAACATCTTCCCATCTACAACAGGTGTTTGACAGGAGCCAACCCAACTGAACATCTTCACATCTACAACAGGTGTTTGACAGGAGCCAACCCAACTGAACATCTTCACATCTACAACAGGTGTTTCACAGGAGCCAACCCAACTGAACATCTTCACATCTACAACAGGTGTTTCACAGGAGCCAACCCAACTGAACATCTTCACATCTACAACAGGTGATTCACAGGAGCCAACCCAACTGAACATCTTCACATCTACAACAGGTGTTTGACAGGAGCCAACCCAACTGAACATCTTCCCATCTACAACAGGTGTTTGACAGGAGCCAACCCAACTGAACATCTTCACATCTACAACAGGTGTTTGACAGGAGCCAACCCAACTGAACATCTTCACATCTACAACAGGTGTTTGACAGGAGCCAACCCAACTGAACATCTTCACATCTACAACAGGTGTTTGACAGGAGCCAACCCAACTGAACATCTTCACATCTACAACAGGTGTTTCACAGGAGCCAACCCAACTGAACATCTTCACATCTACAACAGGTGTTTCACAGGAGCCAACCCAACTGAACATCTTCACATCTACAACAGGTGTTTGACAGGAGCCAACCCAACTGAACATCTTCACATCTACAACAGGTGTTTGACAGGAGCCAACCCAACTGAACATCTTCACATCTACAACAGGTGTTTGACAGGAGCCAACCCAACTGAACATCTTCACATCTACAACAGGTGTTTGACAGGAGCCAACCCAACTGAACATCTTCACATCTACAACAGGTGTTTCACAGGAGCCAACCCAACTGAACATCTTCACATCTACAACAGGTGTTTGACAGGAGCCAACCCAACTGAACATCTTCCCATCTACAACAGGTGTTTGACAGGAGCCAACCCAACTGAACATCTTCACATCTACAACAGGTGTTTCACAGGAGCCAACCCAACTGAACATCTTCACATCTACAACAGGTGTTTGACAGGAGCCAACCCAACTGAACATCTTCACATCTACAACAGGTGTTTCACAGGAGCCAACCCAACTGAACATCTTCACATCTACAACAGGTGTTTGACAGGAGCCAACCCAACTGAACATCTTCACATCTACAACAGGTGTTTGACAGGAACCAACCCAACTGAACATCTTCCCATCTACAACAGGTGTTTGACAGGAGCCAACCCAACTGAACATCTTCACATCTACAACAGGTGTTTGACAGGAGCCAACCCAACTGAACATCTTCACATCTACAACAGGTGTTTGACAGGAGCCAACCCAACTGAACATCTTCACATCTACAACAGGTGTTTGACAGGAGCCAACCCAACTGAACATCTTCACATCTACAACAGGTGTTTGACAGGAGCCAACCCAACTGAACATCTTCACATCTACAACAGGTGTTTCACAGGAGCCAACCCAACTGAACATCTTCACATCTACAACAGGTGTTTGACAGGAGCCAACCCAACTGAACATCTTCACATCTACAACAGGTGTTTGACAGGAGCCAACCCAACTGAACATCTTCACATCTACAACAGGTGTTTGACAGGAGCCAACCCAACTGAACATCTTCACATCTACAACAGGTGTTTGACAGGAGCCAACCCAACTGAACATCTTCACATCTACAACAGGTGTTTGACAGGAGCCAACCCAACTGAACATCTTCACATCTACAACAGGTGTTTCACAGGAGCCAACCCAACTGAACATCTTCACATCTACAACAGGTGATTCACAGGAGCCAACCCAACTGAACATCTTCACATCTACAACAGGTGTTTGACAGGAGCCAACCCAACTGAACATCTTCCCATCTACAACAGGTGTTTGACAGGAGCCAACCCAACTGAACATCTTCACATCTACAACAGGTGTTTGACAGGAGCCAACCCAACTGAACATCTTCACATCTACAACAGGTGTTTGACAGGAGCCAACCCAACTGAACATCTTCACATCTACAACAGGTGTTTGACAGGAGCCAACCCAACTGAACATCTTCACATCTACAACAGGTGTTTGACAGGAGCCAACCCAACTGAACATCTTCACATCTACAACAGGTGTTTCACAGGAGCCAACCCAACTGAACATCTTCACATCTACAACAGGTGTTTGACAGGAGCCAACCCAACTGAACATCTTCACATCTACAACAGGTGTTTGACAGGAGCCAACCCAACTGAACATCTTCACATCTACAACAGGTGTTTGACAGGAGCCAACCCAACTGAACATCTTCACATCTACAACAGGTGTTTCACAGGAGCCAACCCAACTGAACATCTTCACATCTACAACAGGTGTTTCACAGGAGCCAACCCAACTGAACATCTTCACATCTACAACAGGTGTTTGACAGGAGCCAACCCAACTGAACATCTTCACATCTACAACAGGTGTTTGACAGGAGCCAACCCAACTGAACATCTTCACATCTACAACAGGTGTTTCACGGGAGCCAACCCAACTGAACATCTTCACATCTACAACAGGTGTTTGACAGGAGCCAACCCAACTGAACATCTTCCCATCTACAACAGGTGTTTGACAGGAGCCAACCCAACTGAACATCTTCACATCTACAACAGGTGTTTGACAGGAGCCAACCCAACTGAACATCTTCACATCTACAACAGGTGTTTGACAGGAGCCAACCCAACTGAACATCTTCACATCTACAACAGGTGTTTGACAGGAGCCAACCCAACTGAACATCTTCCCATCTACAACAGGTGTTTGACAGGAGCCAACCCAACTGAACATCTTCACATCTACAACAGGTGTTTCACAGGAGCCAACCCAACTGAACATCTTCACATCTACAACAGGTGTTTGACAGGAGCCAACCCAACTGAACATCTTCACATCTACAACAGGTGTTTGACAGGAGCCAACCCAACTGAACATCTTCACATCTACAACAGGTGTTTGACAGGAGCCAACCCAACTGAACATCTTCACATCTACAACAGGTGTTTGACAGGAACCAACCCAACTGAACATCTTCCCATCTACAACAGGTGTTTGACAGGAGCCAACCCAACTGAACATCTTCACATCTACAACAGGTGTTTGACAGGAGCCAACCCAACTGAACATCTTCACATCTACAACAGGTGTTTGACAGGAGCCAACCCAACTGAACATCTTCACATCTACAACAGGTGTTTGACAGGAGCCAACCCAACTGAACATCTTCACATCTACAACAGGTGTTTGACAGGAGCCAACCCAACTGAACATCTTCACATCTACAACAGGTGTTTGACAGGAGCCAACCCAACTGAACATCTTCACATCTACAACAGGTGTTTGACAGGAGCCAACCCAACTGAACATCTTCACATCTACAACAGGTGTTTGACAGGAGTCAACCCAACTGAACATCTTCCCATCTACAACAGGTGTTTGACAGGAGCCAACCCAACTGAACATCTTCACATCTACAACAGGTAAGGGTCATTAGAATATTCCAATACTTATTTCAAAATAAAAACAGACTATCTTTAATATTTCTTAGAGGAAGACAACACTTTTTTATTTATTTAACGTCATTAGCAGATTATTTGAATCATATGTCAGATTCATGGAAACGGTCAAATGAGTTGTATCCAGTCTGTTAATTAAAAAACGTACTGACTTTTACGACAGTTCATTCTATCCAATAGGCACCGTTAATTTCAAGGAGATTAACTTGCATCAATCACAATTCAAATAAAAATGAAACATTAATGCAAACAATTGTTTTCCAGAAAGACGATGTTTTCGTACTCGGTGACCGTGTTTAGTGGCAATCTGCTGGATTCCGGAACATCGGACCATGTCTACATCAAGCTGGTGGGGATGAAGGGAGAGAGTCGTTGGGAGTTTATTCTGAGTGAAGGGCTCCAAACAGGAAAGGTAAGGCAATCAGAATCAGAATCAGATTTGGGATTTATTTGCCATGAAAGTTTGGACAGACAAGGAATTTGCTTTGGCAGGAAGGTGCATACATTAATTATATAGGAATCTTAAGTTTAAATATGTGGTCTAACTATACTAGGGGTACATAAACTAGCAATACTAAGTGGAATAAGAATTAAAATAAAATATACAATAAAATAAAATATAAGTTGCCGTAATTTACAATATAAAAATACCAAAAAATACTAATATTACAAGGGCAAGGGTCCGACCTGGAGAATTGTACCTGTTAAAGTTGTCCCAAATATATATAAAAAACAAACATTTTAACTGCCTTGAGGCAAACATTTTCTCATTCCCCCCTCCCCCCTCTCGCCCACTTTCTCTTTTTGTCTCTCTCCCTCTCTCTCTCTCTCTCTCCACTCCTCAGTCTTGTGCATTCACCATTGAATGCTCCACCTCCCTGGGTGACCTGGTGGTGGTGGAACTGGACAAGCAAGCTCTGGTTGATCCTGATGACTGGTTCTGTGCCAAAGTCACCGTGGTGACCCCAGAGGAGGACACGGCACATTTCCCCTGGCTCTCAGACGACAAGGTCCACTACTTCAGAGAGGAAAAAGGTCAGCTCGCCACACACACACACACTCTAAACACATACACACTCTAAACACACACACACTCTAAACACACATTGGCCGGGTTTCCCAGATTCTTAACGCTAAGAGCTTCTTAGGAGCGTTCTAAGAGCATTCTAGAGCGTTCTTAGAAGCCTCCTAAGAAGCGCTTAGCTTAACGAATCTGGGAAATCCGGCCATTATAAACATGACTGGAGGAACTGGAAATAAGAATATGTATGATGATAAATAAATGTATAAGAATATAAAGGAAAAACATATTTTTTGTTCTTTGTACAGCTAAAAAAGAGTTTGATGACGTCTATCCTCTGGTCAAGTCCTATAGGGAGGAGAAGCTCAAGGAAAGAGCCCAGGACTATAGGTGAGGTCATAGGGGTCAGAGGTCAGGGACTACAGTTGAGGTCATAGGGGTCAGGGACTAGAGGGCAGTAAATATGTGTTTCACTGGAACCACCCCAACTGAACATCATCCCATCTACTACAGGTGTTTGACAGGAGCCAAACGAACTGAACATCTTCAGATCAACAATGGGTACGGGTGATTGGAATATTCCACAAATTAAATTAACCTGTATCAATGATATTTTGAATAAATTAATATTTTTTTACTACTTTATTTTTTACAGAATGACCAATGCGTCTTACAGGGTGACTTTGCATACGGGTGACTTGGCGTTGGCTGGCACATCCAACTGCGTTTACATCAAGCTGGTGGGGACCAAGAGAAAGAGCGATTGGCTGTCGGCCATTTCTTTTTTAGGATTTTTTCGAGGACAAAAGGTAAAGAACGGGTCCAACCTGGATTAAAGTCGCACTTTCATAATTTTACTTGTGTTGGGTAGTTTTTTCTCAATGATAAAACTCAACTAAACTGGATTTTAAAATTAGGATCGTGACCTCACCTGGTTTTGTGTGATTAGGGATGAAATTGTGTGTGTGTGTGTGTGTAACTGTGCCAATATAAGTACAACAGTTGTGTAGGTTATAGGTGATGACTCATGTCTTATTTTGACCTATAATATTATCAACCTTCGTATAATTAAAATATAATTACATTATTAATTAAATATGAGAACTTAATGTCTGCTTTTTTCTTCTGTTTATTATTGTAGTCTACTTGCAGTTAACAATGACCTTGTTCTGTGAATGCATATGGATACCAGTGTATCTGACATGACGATAAACTAACTAACTAACGAATCTTTTCCAGTATGTGAAGTCATTTTTTGTTTGAAAGTGGTCCCATTTGTTTCAAAGTTGTCATTCTTTAAAAACAAAACTAATTTGACCTGCACATTCCTTTTCACTTTCTCTCTTTTTCCCAGTATTCATTAGATATTGATGTGCCGACCTCCCTGGGTGAACTTCAGAGAGGGCAAAGGTCAGATAGTTACACACAGTCACACACAACACACCACACACATTACAGACATGACTGGAGGAACTGGAGGTTAACTCAAATATTTTCTTCTTTGCACAGCTAAAAGAGCGGTTGAGGACGACATTGAGGACGAAATCCATCGCCTGGCCAAGTCCCGTAGGGAGGAGGATCTCCAGGATAGAGCCCAGGACTACAGGTGAGGTCATAGGGGTCATGGGTCAGGGACTACAGGTGAGGTCATAGGGGTCATGGGTCAGGGACTACAGGTGAGGTCATAGGGGTCATGAGTCAGGGACTACAGGTGAGGTCATAGGGGTCATGAGTCAGGGACTACAGGTGAGGTCATAGGGGTCATGGGTCAGGGACTACAGGTGAGGTCATAGGGGTCATGGGTCAGGGACTACAGGTGAGGTCATAGGGGTCATGAGTCAGGGACTACAGGTGAGGTCATAGGGGTCATGGGTCAGGGACTACAGGTGAGGTCATAGGGGTCATGGGTCAGGGACTACAGGTGAGGTCATAGGGGTCATGGGTCAGGGACTACAAGTGAGGTCATAGGGGTCATGGGTCAGGGACTACAGGTGAGGTCATCAGGGGTCAGGGACTACAGGTGAGGTCATCAGGGTCAAGGTACAGAGTTTACTAAGTTGGCCATGAGGGGTCATTCACTCTGTATACATACAGACATGAATTGAACATGACTGATCATATCATGTCGTAACGTTTCATTCTGTGCTGTTCTTCAGATGGGATGAGCATGCAGGTGGTTTACCTCACAGCATGGAATCTAAGTGCCCCCTGTCTTTGCCCCTAGAGGTCCAATTCTCCCTCACCAAGACAATAGACTTCTTATTAACAGCTGTCATAGAGTAAGTTTCACTGTGTGTTTGTGTGATTTGTGTTTTGTCTCAATCTACAATACTAGAATATTTACTGTACCAGAATAAAGAACATAATTTCCCGCTTCTTCAGCTACTTGGGTCAAATTTTTACTTCACTAAAGCTGAATTGATTTATGTTGTAAAATATGGACCTACTATCTGTGTTGTTGCAATAATTCAGCCAGGCTAAGCTGTACTTCAAGGGTCTGATAGACCTGGAGGAACCCTGGAAGAGCATCGATGACATCAGCAAAGCTTTCAGTGATCACAAGACACCCATATCAGGTGAGGCTGTGACACTGTGTTAGCTCACTGGGTAAGAGACTGTGTTAGCTCACTGGGTAAGAGACTGTGTTAGCTCACTGGGTAAGAGACTGTGTTAGCTCACTGGGTAAGAGACTGTGTTAGCTCACTGGGTAAGAGACTGTGTTAGCTCACTGGGTAAGAGACTGTGTTAGCTCACTGGGTAAGAGACTGTGTTAGCTCACTGGGTAAGAGACTGTGTTAGCTCACCGGGTAAGAGACTGTGTTAGCTCACCGGGTAAGAGACTGTGTTAGCTCACCGGGTAAGAGACTGTGTTAGCTCACCGGGTAAGAGACTGTGTTAGCTCACCGGGTAAGAGACTGTGTTAGCTCACTGGGTAAGAGACTGTGTTAGCTCACTGGGTAAGAGACTGTGTTAGCTCACTGGGTAAGAGACTGTGTTAGCTGACTGGGTAAGAGACTGTGTTAGCTCACTGGGTAAGAGACTGTGTTAGCTCACTGGGTAAGAGACTGTGTTAGCTCACTGGGTAAGAGACTGTGTTAGCTCACTGGGTAAGACACTGTGTTAGCTCACTGGGTAAGAGACTGTGTTAGTCACTGGGTAAGAGACTGTGTTAGCTCACTGGGTAAGAGACTGTGTTAGCTCACTGGGTAAGAGACTGTGTTAGCTCACTGGGTAAGAGACTGTGTTAGCTCACTGGGTAAGAGACTGTGTTAGCTCACTGGGTAAGAGACTAATTCCTGGTTTCAATCCGACCTGAGGTCATTTCCTGCATGTTTTCCCTCTTCTCTCTCTCCCTCTCTCTCTCCCTCTCTCTCTCTCTCTCTCCCTCTCTCTCTCTCTCTCTCTCTCTCTCTCCCTCTCTCTCTCTCTGTCTCTCTCCCTGCTTTTCTGTCTCTCTCCATCTGTCCTATCATTAAATGAAGGGGAAAAACTATCTTTCTTTCTATTTAATTTATGAAAGACGTCTGCTTGATTTTCACAACATGTGAGCAAGACGAGCTGGTTCAGTTTGACTAAATACTTTCAAATGTCCTCCTGTATGTTGGTAACTGTAGCTATGCATTGGTTCTAACAACTTGCAATTCAACAAACAATGTTTTGGAATCATAGAGGCACCAGTGGATAGTGTAACTGTATCGCCGCAAAATGAATTTTATTCAAATGGATACTTTTCATCCATCCAGACCCAAGCTGTTTTACCACAGCAATTTCAATAATCTGACGTTGTTTAGTTTGATTAAATATTCTTTCAATTTCATGTTCGGTACCCATCAGACTACGTCCAGGAACACTGGAAAGACGACACTTTATTTGGCTACCAGTTCCTGAACGGAGTCAACCCCACGATCATCGAAAAGTGCCTCAAGCTACCAGAGAATTTACCTGTCACCGACAACATGGTCAGGGCCTCCCTGCATGGAGCGAGCAGCCTAACTGACGAAATCAAGGTACTGTACTTCCTATCTGAGGGTTATGTAACACAACATATCCTTTAGACGAGAAATTCCAACCAAGTCCCCCTAAGATGTTGTTGAGATTCCATTCATTCAGCAAGTTGTCCCCTCTCTCCAACAGAAGGGGAACATCTACCTGGTGGACTACAAACAGCTGGATGGAGTGACCGCTAACGTGATCAACGGGAAACAGCAGTACCTTACTGCTCCTCTCGTTCTGCTCCAGAAGACCCCAGACGACAAACTGATACCCATCGCCATCCAGGTAATCTGATAATACAAGTCCAAGGCGTCAGATGAAACAATTGTGATAGTCCCATCCTGTTGGGAACTATGTTTTTTTAACTGACTGTGTCTATGTGAGTATATATCTTCCCATGAAAAAAAAAAAGAGACGTTTCTTTGTGCCTGACCTCTAGTCTCTCCTCTCCACAGTTTGTGCCTGACCTCTTGTCTCTCTTCTCCACAGTTTGTGCCTGACCTCTTGTCTCTCTTCTCCACAGTTTGTGCCTGACCTCTTGTCTCTCTTCTCCACAGTTTGTGTCTGACCTCTTGTCTCTCCTCTCCACAGTTTGTGCCTGACCTCTTGTCTCTCTTCTCCACAGTTTGTGCCTGACCTCTTGTCTCTCTCCTCTCCACAGTTTGTGCCTGACCTCTTGTCTCTCCTCTCCACAGTTTGTGTCTGACCTCTTGTCTCTCCTCTCCACAGTTTGTGCCTGACCTCTTGTCTCTCTCCTCTACAGTTTGTGTCTGACCTCTTGTCTCTCCTCTCCACAGTTTGTGCCTGACCTCTTGTCTCTCTTCTCCACAGTTTGTGCCTGACCTCTTGTCTCTCTTCTCCACAGTTTGTGTCTGACCTCTTGTCTCTCCTCTCCACAGTTTGTGCCTGACCTCTTGTCTCTCTTCTCCACAGTTTGTGCCTGACCTCTTGTCTCTCTCCTCTCCACAGTTTGTGCCTGACCTCTTGTCTCTCCTCTCCACAGTTTGTGCCTGACCTCTTGTCTCTCTCCTCAACAGTTTGTGTCTGACCTCTTGTCTCTCCTCTCCACAGTTTGTGCCTGACCTCTTGTCTCTCCTCTCCACAGTTTGTGCCTGACCTTTTGTCTCTCCTCTCCACAGTTGAAGCAGAAGCCGGGAGAGGACAACCCCATCTTCTTCCCCACCATCTCAGAGTACGATTGGCTGTTGGCCAAGATCTTTGTGAGGAGCGCTCACTTTAATGACCACGAGCTGAACGTCCACCTGCTGCGTACCCACATCCTTAGCGAGGTGTTTGCTGTGGCCTTGCTGCGCAACCTTCCCATGGTGCACCCCCTCTACAAGGTCAGCAGGTTGGAGGAAATGTCCTCCATAATGTGATAATTGTTACATGAAACTTTACTACCAATATCAGGTTGGTTTGTAAGGCATTGTTTGCTATACCAAAAGGAAAAATGTGAACACAATTAATCTCCACTAGTTTTAATATTTATTAAATGATTTGTCCTGTCTTCCAGCTACTCGTTCCCCATACCCGCTATACCCTTCATATCAACGCCCTGGCCAGAACTCTGCTGATATCAAAAATCTGAGTTTTCACTCAGGCAAGAACATTGCACTGTTACTATACACAATGCAACAAACTTAGACATATTCCAATTATGTGGAAAAAAAGGTTAAATCTGTAGAAAACAATCAATTTCTTCGAATTTGCGGTCTAGTATGCAGCGTCGGGTGGAGAGGGAATGTTCACTATCCTGCAGAGAGCGCTGTCCTCTCTGACCTACAGCTCCCTCTGTCTGCCGGAGGACATCGCTACACGACGTCTGGAATCCATCCCCAACTTCTACTACAGAGACGATGGGCTCAGACTGTGGGATATGATCCACAGGTGTGTATGTTGCTGTGGGATGTGATCCACAGGTGTGTATGTTGCTGTGGGATGTGATCCACAGGTGTGTATGTTGCTGAGGGATATGATCCACAGGAACTGTTAACGTTTACAAACATCAGGTGTTTCTGAACTACTTAAAGTACATTGTACAGTA
The DNA here is from genome assembly GCF_054491055.1 of Hypomesus nipponensis. Classification (NCBI taxonomy): domain Eukaryota; kingdom Metazoa; phylum Chordata; class Actinopteri; order Osmeriformes; family Osmeridae; genus Hypomesus; species Hypomesus nipponensis. The sequence continues at coordinate 20,955,342 of NC_140382.1, read as the reverse complement.
TGACCTTGGCTTCATGTGTTTTGTGGTTGTTCATAGGCTTGTCCAGGGAGTGATCGGTCACTACTACAAGTCAGACTCTGACGTCCAGCAGGACTCTGAGCTGCAGAACTGGATCAAGGATATCTTCATCCATGGATTCCTGTCCAGGGCCAGCTCAGGTAACACAGTTCAGAGCAGCATATTTAACATATATTGATGTATTGGTATCTTAAACACAAAGAGTTGCCCTCTTTCCTAGTCTCCATGTCACATCTTGCATGAATCATAGCAGGGAATCAATGTCGTTGACACTGATGGTTTTCTGCCAGTTTAATTTTTTTTATATATGTATGTCTTCTTTATACAACTGTGTATTAGGGCCAGTGTAGGTTTTTTTTAACTCAGAGATTAAAGACGTACATTTACGAAAAAAAAACTGAGTTTTCTCTGACAATTTTTTTTTTTTTCAAGGAACCATTGCTTCACTTTGCATGGCCAACGTCATCACAGCACAGATGCCACCGCTTGCCATGTTTAACCTGATCAAATTATACTTTACAATAAGTTTGTGGTTCAACAGGACAAAGCCAAGATGCTGCTCTCCTATAAGCTCCACACATTGAGGATCCACAAATTTCAGGATCTGTGGTATTGTGTCCTGTTGAACCACAAATTCTATTTAAATGGCCCATAGATGTAACCAGCGATATCTGTCCATTGCATTGTGGTTCCTGATGCACAAAAGCCATCAGCTCATCCAAATAAGTAGACTGTGTTGTTTCCTTCTGAATAGGCCCAAATCACATTAATGTCCTTTCAAAGTCTGAATGTTTATTACAATCTGGTGATTCTGGGCTGAAATCTGAAAATGCCCTTATTGCTCAAACATATGGAAAAGTATAATTCAGAAGAAAAAAATCGCGCAAATTTGTGACTTTATAATCTCAGTGTTCAAGGTCTTTTTTTCTTAAATACACATCTTTAATCTCGGAATATCACTGCTCTCTTCCAGCTCTTCCGGCCCTAATACGCCACTGTACTTTTAGGCTCTATGACATTCAAAAAACAAAAACACTTTTTGTGTCCGTTTCCAGGAATCCCTGAATATTTCGACACAGTGGCGGAACTCGTGAAGTTTGTCACCATGGTGATCTTTACAGGCTCCGCCCAGCACTCTGCTGTCGACAGTGGACAGGTAGGATTCTCAGTAAAAAAGTTTAGGCTGAAGATTGAAAGCAATTCCAAACTGTCACTACCGGACAGTTCTTCCTCTGTAGTATTTAACACCAACCTGGGTTTCCCCTCTTTGAAGTTCGACTATGGCGGTTGTCCGCTCAACACCCCGGTCTCCCTGCAACTGCCTCCTCCCACCACTAAGGGGCAGAGTTCTGAGAGCACCATGCTGCAGACTTTGGCAGACGTCAACGCCACGGCACATGGCATAACCACTATGTGGCTACTCAGCATGCAGTCCACTGACTTTGTAAGTTCAACAAAGACTCCACCAGTCCCTGTCAGGTGAACTGACACTGGTCCTGTGAGACAAATGATTATCCATAACTTACATATTCTTCACGTCCTCGCCAGGTCCCTCTTGGTGAATACCCAGAGGAGCACTTCAGTGAGGACGCCCCCTGCAGGCTGATAAAGGGATTCCAGGCAGAGCTGAAGGCCTTCAGTGAGTCTGTCAAGACCAGGAACTCCGGTCTGGACGTTCCCTACAAATACACATACCTGGATCCTGAGCAGATGGAGAACAGTGCAGCCCTTTAGACAGCAGACAGGGGCCTTGGCCTCTTCCTGCATACATATACATAAATGTTGATGTTTTTCCAAATAAAATTTTAGTTAGAGATAAATAAATACTTCACAAATGTTGGTGTTTGACGCTGTCACTTGCTGAACCATCAGAGTCAGAAACTTTGAAAGATTTTGTGACGGCCTCCTCAGCCGTTAAGTGACTCCACCTGGGCCCGGTGGTCTCTTCCCTTTTATGAGGACGTCGGGAAAGAGAGGAGATCCTTCCTTTTGTCCGCAGCACACTTTTCTTTTTGAGTTGTGGCAACCTTTTGAGTCACACACACACACATGTACACCACTGATTTACTGACTTACATACTTCACTTCATGACTTCCCCAGAACACATTCCTTAGACTGCACCAGGGACGGACTGGGGGGGGGGGGGGGGGGGGTGTCTGTCAGAGACCGGCCCACTCAGCCCACTACCCCCCGGGATGAATACATCTTGTGCCGCCCCCTACCCTGCCGGCCGCCCCTAGAGTACACAGAACTCTTGGCTACTATTTGATGCTTATACATATAACTACACAGCCTTCAGGACTGAATGTCAGCAGAGAAAGACCACACAATAAAGAAACTGGAATCAGAGGGTAGAATTAGTATGAACAATATATTAGAAATGAACAGAACAGAACATATGATGGGGTTTGAACATCAGTGGTATCAGTAGTGTTGCATGCTGGGTGTGTGATTGTTTGTGTGTGTAGGGGTGTTGAAGGTGCATAACAAAACAATAAATTACGTAACAGAACCTAAATTAACTCTAACGGTGCATTATCAAATGCTGGTGGAAGGTCAAATGGTAATAAAAAAACAATATTAGTATACTGTTTAAACTATATCAGTGTTATTATGAGCTCGCTACATGAGTAGTTTTTGCTGCAGCTCACTCTTTTCTGCAACACCGTTTATGATTTTCTCACTGTCCAGCATCCACAAAACATCTGTCTGAGTTGACATCAACATAAAAGCCTCCAGGTGCTGTTGAGAGTGAGCTCCTGAGCCTGTTTTTGATGTATTTCTGCGTCGAAAAGCTCCAAAAAGTACACTTAAGTGCATTACATTTAGGTGTACTAAGTATACTTTTTTGTACTTAAAATTCCACTATTGGTTAGTACACTCAAAGTGTATTTGATAAATATACTTTAAATAAATGTACTAAATTGAAATACCATATTTTTGTACTTAGTTTATTAAAGTGTAACTTACAGTGTAGTTACCTTGTACCCTGGGTCTTATCTTGGCTCTGCTCCCAGCAGCAGAATCATCTAATCTAGACAACATTAACATTGTTTATAATGTAATTGATGTGTGTTACTCGGTGATTTTAGCATAACAAGCTAGCTGTTTTTTTGACATAAATTAGTAAATTATGAGTCAATTATAAGATTGCCCTTTACAACTACCACAATGGGTAGCTTTCTTATCGACTGTGAGCAAGTAAATCTTCATGATGACAACAGCGCCAGCTTGCTTATTTTACCAGATCATAACGGTCTCAATTTTAGACATTTATCTACCTAGGCTAACTTGTAGGGAACGTTACCTCATCTGTGAAAAGCAAGCTAACATTGGCCAAACGCCACAACTTCCATCATATCACTGTCACCAGTCAGTGGTTTCCCAAATAAATTAGAGATTTTAAACATTTTGATGCACCTTCCTCCAGACATCTTTTCCCTTTTCTCCTCTTTGCGTTTGGGTACCGACATGCTCTCGTCTCAAAAACAACTTTGTCTTTTTGCGAGCCGAGTGACGGAAACGTTTGCATCACTCGGCTCGCTCCAACTATTTTCCATATTACACAGCTTGAACACATATAAAGTTGTCAAGGCAACACGTTATACGCGTTCAAGCTGTGATATATGGAAACTATAGTTGGATGTGCCAGCGATCATGTCAGAGGAAGGGCCGGTTGGTGATGGAGATGGGCCGTTATTTTGGACCATCAGAACCCCGTCGGCCACCGGGGATTCCCCCGGTATCCCCGATGGCCAGTCCGGCCCTGGATATAGCCAATGCAATGTTTAGCGTAAAGGAAAGCACAAAGTACCTGTAGACGGAAGGCTTGGTGACCCGCGCGGAGAAATGCGCGTCTGGTGTGAACAGCTTTTGCTCAGTCGTAGCCGATAGTGTATCCCAGGAGTAGACATTCTTCTCTTTTCCTTCTGCCTTGCTCCATGGTAGCTTAGACTAGCTATTTGTTGTGTGTGACAGCCAGGAAATTAGAAAAAGGCGCGCAGCGACAATAAATAATGTTGATCATGCCACCAAATACAGATTAAATCTAAAGAAAGTACAGATAATTTTGTAAAAAATGTGAGGAGTGAAAATAAAAAATTGTCAGAAAAATATATAGGGTAGTGATACAAGAAAAAGGTACTTACAATTTGATGCATTAAGACACATTTCTTGAGACAACATTTTCTCAAAACTGTAAACATAAAATCAAATCTTCAAACTCAATATCCAAAACCTCTGACTTTTCTGGCAAAATCAAACACTCACCCCTAAACCATGTAACCTGTGCTCAAAATCAAACACTCGCCCCTAAACCATTTAACCTAACACCAAAAAATGGAGAACACAGCATCCAGGGCATTTAGTTACATGTAAAGAAGAATGTGTTTATGTTTACACAGTAAATGCAGTTACTGTAGCAATAAAGGAAATGTATTTGGGATTCTGAAACACTGGATTTGGGTGTTTCAGCACCCATTGACACTTCTCTGCTGTATGACTATGTTTAGCCTGTGTTCTGCCCCTCTCAACCGTCCCTGGAGGAGGGGATCCCTCACTGAATTGCTCCTCCCAAAGTTTCTTAAACTTGTTCTTCTCTAGTGAGTTTTTCTGGGAGTTTTTTCTTGTCTTCCTTGAGGGTTGGGGTGATTTGAGGGGCAGTTCTATGGGCGTATGTGAAGCCCTCTGTGACATTGCTTGTAAAAAGGGCTATACATATACTGTAAATTTGATCTGAAAATATTACAGTAACAATCACAACTTAGTGCTGTCTACAAAGAACAAAGAAACTGTATTAATGTCCATATCAATGTCCATTCAGAAGACTGATGGCCTTTGGAAAGAAACTGTTGTCCAGTCTGCATGTATGAGACCGACTGCTTCGGTATCGCCTGCCAGAAGCCAACGGGGTAAAAAGACTGAAGGATGGGTGGTGACAGTCTCTTAGAATCCTGCCAGCTTTCTTGAGGCATCGTGTGTGGTGGGTGTCCTTTAGGACAGGGAGCTTCCTGCCGATGATGAACTCAGCAGACCTGACCACACTGTGTAGGGCCTAAGATAAGATGGAAAGTATGAGCACTCATGCCGCTCAGTTTTTCTTAAAAATCGCTACGACAATTTTTTCAATACTTCTAACAAATTTTCTAAGCTCTTAATGCACCCACACACCTACCACACATTGTAAACTAAACTCAAACACTACGTTTCATAACACAAAAATACACTAAACAATACACCATGTCTACCAAAACACTAACACACGTTCTCTTTCAACAGGAACATTTTGTCAATCATAGCAAAATGTCGTAAAAAACATCAGATGGAATTACAGAAACTGCATTCCTTTATACATGTGTCAGGTCTCACAGTAGAGCGTGGAAAGAGAGAATAATAGACGGACAGAGAAATAGAAAGAGTGGTTCACACACTCATCAATGCATATTTTTGAACATTCCCACCGTAGACCGACACGCACACACACCTCTTCCGAGGAAAGGGACGCATTTCCAAACTGTCACTACCAGTCAGTTCTTCCACTGTAGTCAACCTGTTAGTACAGATAGTACACAGTTAGTGAAACCTGACATTGAAGGAGCAAAACAACAACCTAGATCTGGACAACTATAAGCACATTCTCAGCCTCACACTATTTGCAAAATACTATACATAGTGTTTTGCAAATCACTAAACACACTTTTCTACATAAAACACATAAATATGAGATTATGTCACTTACTATAATTGTCTTTTTTAGACACTCCCTGTAAAATGCTACACATGTGAACAAATGGATCAAACACAGGCGTCAGGTGTACAAGCACTACATTGCTGGCATCCAGAGCCATTCATGCTGACATTGTCAGTGACATGTCTGCAGAAGGATTTCTGCTAACTTATCAACTATTTACATCACTGAGGGGGCACCCCGGCAAGGTATGGTCTGACCCAGGCACCAACTTTGTCGGAGCCAAGCCTGCCCTCGAAGACCTCCATCGGTTCCTCCCCAGGAGTGGAGGGAAAGGTGGCCAAGAATGGCACGAAATGGTCTTGGAAGATCCATCCTGCCGACTCACCTCATAGAAACGGAGCAGCTGAAGTGGCAGTGCGGACTGTAAAGAGAACCCTCCAGAACGTAGGTGGTAATGGAGTCTTCACATGGGGAGAATTCCAGATCCTTGTGTATATGGCTGCCAATCTGGCTAATGAGAGGCCTGTAGATGCGAGAGCACAAGGTGTACTTGTAAACTAAACTCAAACACTACGTTTCATAACACAAAAATACACTAAACAATACACCATGTCTACCAAAACACTAACACACGTTCTCTTTCAACAGGAACATTTAGTCAATCATAGCAAAATGTCGTAAAAAACATCAGATGGAATTACAGAAACTGCATTCCTTTATACATGTGTCAGGTCTCACAGTATATAGATTATAGATTGTGTTTTGCACCGCAGTTTCTTTTAAAATAAAATAAAAATGTTTTTGTTGGGTTTAGTAAATGGACACATTTTGTTTTCTTTTGCTGCAGAGATTCAGAAAAAAAGGAATGACCCATCTCAAAGTAGCTTTATAGAATGTACGGTTGCTGTGTTTAGAATGTACGGTTGCTGTGTTGAAAAAAGAGAGAGAGAAAGAGAGAGAGAGATAGAGAGCGTGGAAAGAGAGAATAATAGACGGACAGAGAAATAGAAAGAGTGGTTCACACACTCATCAGTGCATATTTTTGAACATTATCTATCCAGCTTTTACAGTAACACATAACATCTGTCAACACTTAAAGTTTAGTTAATCTCAAACTGGGTGGGGTGTGAAACACCCAACATCCCCGCCGTCGACCGACACGCACCTCTTCCGAGGAAAGGGTTGGTAAAGGCCTTTTCATCTTCTATTGAGTGTTTGCACGCCTACCTTCCCTGTTATCAATACACCACAACGCATTTCCAAACTGTCACTACCAGTCAATTCTTCCACTGTAGTCAACCTGTTTGTACAGGTAGTACACAGTTAGTGAAACCTGACATTGAAGGAGCAACACAACAACCTAGATCTGGACAACTATAAGCACATTCTCAGCCTCAAACTATTTGCAAAATACTATACATAGTGTTTTGCAAATCACTAAACACTTTTCTACATAAAACACATAAATATGAGATTATGTCACTTACTATAATTGTCTTTTTTAGACACTCCCTGTAAAATGCTACACATGTGAACAAATGGATCAAACACAGGCGTCAGGTGTACAAGCACTACATTGCTAATTGTAAACATACCAATCAGGTGTAAGCACTCATCAAAATGTAAGTCCATGTTGCAGGAAGAGGAAGAGGTAGGATGAAAGGGGGAGTCCGTGGAGGAAGAGTGGTAGGGAGAGGGAGACCTGGAGGCCATGGAAGAATAGGTCCAAATTTACAGTATCTTATGAAATTCGAACAACACAACATGTGATTTTCTGGATTTGTTTTCCTCATTTTGTCTCTCAAAGTTGAAGTGTACCTATGATGAAAATTACAGGCCTATCATCTTTTAAGTGGGAGAACTTGCACAATTGGTGGCTGACTAAATACTTTTTTGTCCCACTGTATATTTATAGGTGGGGGCAGGATGACAATAAGCCTTACAATCATTTGCACACACAAGAGTCTGAAACTTCCATCAGTTCTATCAAGATTATATCAGTTGTTGCCCCCATTTAGTCTGAATATGTTCTTTAGCTTGCAACATGATCCTTGTAATAGAATGGAATTGTTTTCAATTCTTGAGAAATAACTCTTCAGGGCCAGTGCCGGTGACAGCACGTTTGGTGCCCTCTGTACGTTAACTCCCCCCTTAATTTCCATGGAATCTGGAGGTGTCACACCTTTGCTCACATATAAAAGGGGCCGTAGTGAAATAGGAGTTTCACAGGAGCCAACCCAACTGAACGTCTTCACATCTACAACAGGTGTTTCACAGGAGCCAACCCAACTGAACATCTTCACATCTACAACAGGTGATTCACAGGAGCCAACCCAACTGAACATCTTCCCATCTACAACAGGTGTTTCACAGGAGCCAACCCAACTGAACATCTTCACATCTACAACAGGTAAGGGTCATTAGAATATTCCAATACTTATTTCCAAAACAGACTTTCTTTACTGTAATACTTCTTAGAGGATGACAAACACTCTTTTATTTAATGTCATTAGCAAATTATTTAAATAATGTCAGATACATGGAAACGGTCAAAGGAGTTGTATCCAGTCTATTAATTAAAGAACTTACTGACATTTTTGACAGTTCATTCTATCCAATAGACTGTTAATTTCAAGGAGATTACAGTAACTTTCATCAATCACAATTGAATTAAGCAATAAGGTACTCAAGGCAGTACATTATCGTCAATAATGTACGGGTTCCAAGGTTTGCCTAACAACACTCTGGAACCCGTACATTATTGACGATAGTGTACTGCCTCGAGTACCTTATTGCTTTTATAATACGGTTACCAGCAAAATTATAAATAGTAAATAATTAGTATGCTGCCTTTCAGCACAAAATAGTTATAGCCAACAAACGTTGTGTATCGTATTTCAGTGTGGCTGAGAGAAAATAGTCCCGGACGTGTTGCTATGCAACGGACAAACAACATTGACATTGTGAACTTTACGTCTGTTAGCCTAGCTAGATCTTGTACCATTTCATTCATTCTCATTTCTCATTTTATAAAAGTTGCCTTCAAACCAACAACGACAATGGGACACTTTCCATAAAATAATATTTAATTTAAACATCAGGCCTTAACATTCTAAATCAATCATAAATGTTTCGTAGGCACTGTATGCTAGCTAGCTAGCCTACATATGCTGTAAACTAGTTACGAGTGGCTTGGGACTTGATAGACTAACATTAGGCTGTTCTGTTGTTAAGGTTATGGCTTATGTAGATTTGGATATCTCCATTAACTGTGCATCCTTGGAAAACGTCGTTTTAAGAAGCCAAGACCAGGTCATGTAATTGCGTGGCTATGAAGCTAAAATTAAATAAGTGGATATCTAGTTAGCAACTAATGGCAAGACCTGAGCCTCCGTCCAACGTTTGAGAAGCTAGACCAGCTAGTTAGCACTATTGCACGGGACAGTGCAATATTATTGCTCCAAAATTAACCGACTGTTGCTTGTCTAGCTTGCTAATAAACTGCTGAACACCAGTACTTGTAGACAGTCTTCGGCAACCTCTAAGTTATTTTAAGTGCGCACTAATATGGAACGCTCCCTTTTTAAGGTAAATGTGAAAAGGTGTATATTATTTTATCGCTCAATAATGCACACCCCGGAACTCCCTCTCAACCAATCAGAATGCTTGATTTCATCCACCCGTATTATAAATAAAAATAAAAAATTACTGCAAATTTCTAACAATTGTTTTCCAGAAAGAAAATGTTTTCATACTCGGTGACCGTGGTTACTGGCGACCTGCTGGATTCCGGAACATCGGACCATGTCTACATCAAGCTGGTGGGGATGAAGGGAGAGAGTCGTTGGGAGTTTATTCTGAGTGAAGGGCTCCAAACAGGAAAGGTAAGGCAAGGGCCCGACTTGGAGAGTTGTACCTGTTAAAATGGTTGTGTATGTGTATATTATATATATTACATAAACATATAACATTTGAACAAACATTTTCTCACTCCCTCACTCTTTCCCACGTTTTTTCTCTCTCTCTCTCTCTCTCTCTCTCTCTCTCTCTCTCTCGCTCTCCATCTCGCTCTCCATCTCGCTCTGCATCTCACTCTCCATCTCGCTCTCCCTCTCCCCCTCTCCCCCTCCCTCTCCCCCTCCATCTCCCCCTCCCTCTCCCTCTCCCTCTCCCTCTCCCTCTCCCTCTCCCTCTCCCTCTCCCTCTCCCTCTCTCTCTCCCTCTCTCTCTCTCTCTCTCTCTCTCCTCAGTCTTGTACATTCACTATTGAATACCCCACCTCCCTGGGTGACCTGGTGGTGGTGGAACTGGACAAGCAAGCTCTGGCCGTTCCTGATGACTGGTTCTGTACCAAAGTCACCGTGGTGACCCCAGAGGAGGACACGGCACATTTCCCTGTCTACAGGTGGATATCAGACAAAAAGGTCCATTACTTCAGAGATGGGAAAGGTCAGCTCGCTACACAAACACACACACACACACACACACTCCAAACACACGTTATAGGTCAAAGTAATGGCCGCGGCACAATGCAAGAAAAAAGAAACTATATATATACAATTTGTTATATATAAACCTATATGATAGTTTAATCGGCTGTGTTCACTTTGAGCGCAGTATTAAATAAGATACTATACAACCGTTTTACTGGAGTGAGTTTGGTGAAAACTAGAACAGTACATTTGTGCATCGGTTTTACAGACCGTGATTGGTCAATACATCCTCGTCTTCTGGGTTTAGAGTTGGAGCGGTAGTCAGTCGAGTCAGTCCGATCTAAACAACAGCCCACCGAGTTTGGAAAGTGTATAACGTGTTTGTTTCTTCTACAATGTCATGAAGAGGAAGCAAAAAGGAGAAAAAGGTGGCGCAGAAAAAATCCGAGAAAATAAATATTGAGCACTCAAAGTTCCCTGCATTTATATATATTCTTAATTTAATTCAGAAACTATAAACACTAATAAATATTTATGCTCAACGTGTTTTTATCTGCCTTATATAAAAAAAAGGTCCTATGTGGATCAAATGCAATTGTCTTAATTTTTCTGGTTTGCATTTGAAATCAGACATAGGTAACGCTGTGAATGAGGAGACTGAGAAAGACATGGAGACAGCTGTGACGGTGGTGCCATGGTCCAGTGCAGAGACCATAGGCGCCGATACCATGGCTGCTCCGGAGCTCCAACACCTACGGGAAACCCACATGACCCAGAATGCCAGTAGGCTACATTCATTTCAAATTAAAGATCGCAGTTGGTGCTAAGTGGAGCGTCTGTCATGGTGTGATTGGTTATGTCGCTGTCAGTCCCCTGCTCCATGACATTTTTTTTTTTTTAAGTGTGTGCGCTCGTGACCACCCAAGGAGGAAAACATAAATTGGAGCCGCTGGAAGAGATTATACCAGGTGCAGCAATGACACTGTGCACAATAGAGTATAAGTAAACACTAATACATCTAATGTTGTTAACCGCCATAGATAGCACTTCATTGTCATTTAATATGATATAGTGGATGGTGGATACTCCCTCCCTGGTATGAGGATAAATAAATGTCTAAGAAAATAAAGGAAAATTGTATTTTCTTCTTTGTACAGCTAAAGGAGCGTTTGATGACATCAATCCTCTGGCCAAGTCCTGTAGGAAGGAGCTCAAGGAAGGAACCCAGGATGACAGGTGAGGGCATAGGGGTCAGGGCTCATGGACTACAGGTGAGGGCATAGGGGTCAGGGACTACAGGTGAGGTCATAGGGCTCAGGGATCAGGGACTACAGGTGAGGTCATAGGGGTCAGGGGTCAGGGACTACAGGTGAGGTCATAGGGGTCAGGGGTTACAGGTGAGGTCATAGGGCTCAGGGATCAGGGACTACAGGTGAGGTCATAGGGGTCAGGGGTTACAGGTGAGGTCATAGGGCTCAGGGATCAGGGACTACAGGTGAGGTCATAGGGGTCAGGGACTACAGGTGAGGTCATAGGGGTCAGGGACTACAGGTGTGGTCATAGGGGTCAGGGGTCAGGGACTACAGGTGAGGTCATAGGGGTCAGGGACTACAGGTGAGGTCATAGGAGTCAGGGACTACAGGTGACGTCATAGGAGTCAGGGACTACAGGTGAGGGCTTCCCTCTCCTCTCTCCTCCCATCTGTCTTGCCCTCATCCTGCCGACAACACCAATTGATGAAGAAAGTGTTTTGTCCGCCTTTTCATAAACGTAGTGACTACGTTCAGTTGAGTTCTGGGTGTCTGAGTTCACATCTACAACAGGTACGGGTCATTAGAATATTCCAATACTTATTTCCAAAACAGACTTTCTTTACTGTAATACTTCTTAGAGGACGACAAACACTCTTTTATTTAATGTCATTAGCAAATTATTTAAATAATGTCAGATTCATGGAAACGGTCAAAGGAGTTGTATCCAGTCTATTAATTAAAGAACTTACTGACATTTTTGACAGTTCATTCTATCCAATAGACTGTTAATTTCAAGGAGATTACAGTAACTTGCATCAATCACAATTGAATTAAGCAATAAGGTACTCAAGGCAGTAGATTATCGTCAATAATGTACGGGTTCCAAGGTTTGCCTAACAACACTCTGGAACCCGTACATTATTGACGATAGTGTACTGCCTCGAGTACCTTATTGCTTTTATAATACGGTTACCAGCAAAATTATAAATAGTAAATAATTAGTATGCTGCCTTTCAGCACAAAATAGTTATAGCCAACAAACGTTGTGTATCGTATTTCAGTGTGGCTGAGAGAAAATAGTCCCGGACGTGTTGCTATGCAACGGACAAACAACATTGACATTGTGAACTTCGTTTGTTAGCCTAGCTAGATCTTTTACCATTTCATTCATTCTCATTGCTCATTTTATAAAAGTTGCCTTCAAACCAACAACGACAATGGGACACTTTCCATAAAATAATATTTAATTTAAACATCAGGCCTTAACATTCTAAATCAATCATAAATGTTTCGTAGGCACTGGGTATATGCTACTAGCTAGCCTACATATGCTGTTAACTAGTTACGAGTGACTTGGGACTCGATAGACTAACATTAGGCTGTTGTTAAGGTTATGGCTTATGTAGATTTGGATATCTCCATTAACTGTACATCCGTGGAAAACGTCGTTTTAAGAAGCCAAGACCAGGTCATGTAATTGCGTGGCTACGAAGCTAAAATTAAATAAATGGATATCTAGTTAGCAACTAATGGCAAGACCTGAGCTTCCGTCCAACGTTTGAGAAGCTAGACTAGCTAATTAGCACTGATAGCACGGGACAGTGCAATATCATTGCTCCAAAATTAACCGACTGTTGCTTGTCTAGCTTGCTAATAAACTGCTGAACACCAGTACTTGTAGACAGTCTTTTTCTTCGGCACCCTCTAAGTTATTTTAAGTGCGCACTAATATGGAACGCTCCCTTTTTAAGGTAAATGTGAAAAGGCGTACATTATTTTATCGCTCAATAATGCACACCCCGGAACTCCCTCTCAACCAATCAGAATGCTTGATTTCATCCACCCGTATTATAAATAAAAATAAACATTACTGCAAATTTCTAACAATTGTTTTCCAGAAAGAAAATGTTTTCATACTCGGTGACCGTGGTAACTGGCGACCTGCTGGATTCCGGAACATCGGACCATGTCTACATCAAGCTGGTGGGGATGAAGGGAGAGAGTCGTTGGGAGTTTATTCTGAGTGAAGGGTTTCAAACAGGAAAGGTAAGGCAAGGGCCCGACTTGGAGAGTTGTACCTGTTAAAATGGTCGTGTATGTGTATATTATATATATTAAATAAACATATAACATTTGAACAAACATTTTCTCACTCCCTCACTCTTTCCCACGTTTTTTTCTCTCTCTCTCTCTCTCTCTCTCTCTCTCTCTCTCTCTCTCTCTCTCTCTCTCTCTCTCCATCTCGCTCTCCATCTCGCTCTCCATCTCGCTCTCGCTCTCCCCCTCCCTCTCCCCCTCCCCCTCCCTCTCCCTCTCCCTCTCCCTCTCTCTCTCTCTCTCTCTCTCTCTCTCCTCAGTCTTGTACATTCACTATTGAATGCCCCACCTCCCTGGGTGACCTGGTGGTGGTGGAACTGGACAAGCAAGCTCTGGCCGTTCCTGATGACTGGTTCTGTGCCAAAGTCACCGTGGTGACCCCAGAGGAGGACACGGCACATTTCCCTGTCTACAAGTGGATATCAGACAAAAAGGTCCACTACTTCAGAGATGGAAAAGGTCAGCTCGCTACACAAACACACACACACACACACACTCCAAACACACGTTAAAGGTCAAAGAAATAGCCGCGGCACAATGCAAGAAAAAAGAAACTATATATATACAATTTGTTATATATAAACCTATATGATAGTTTAATCGGCTGTGTTCACTTTGAGCGCAGTATTAAATAGGATACTATACAACCGTTTTACTGGAGTGAGTTTGGTGAAAACTAGAACAGTACATTTGTGCATCGGTTTTACAGACCGTGATTGGTCAATACATCCTCGTCTTCTGGGTTTAGAGTTGGAGCGGTAGTGAGTCGAGTCAGTCCGATCTAAACAACAGCCCACCGAGTTTGGAAAGTGTATAACGTGTTTGTTTCTTCTACAATGTAATGAAGAGGAAGCAAAAAGGAGAAAAAGGTGGAGCAGAAAAAATCTGAGACAATAAATATTGAGCACTCAAAGTTCCCTGCATTTATATATATTCTTAATTTAATTCAGAAACTATAAACACTAATAAATATTTATGCTCAACGTGTTTTTATCTGCCTTATATAAAAAAAGGTCCTATGTGGATCAAATGCAATTGTCTTAATTTTTCTGGTTTGCATTTGAAATCAGACATAGGTAACGCTGTGAATGAGGAGACTGAGAAAGACATGGAGACAGCTGTGACGGTGGTGCCATGGTTCAGTGCAGAGACCATAGGCGCCGATACCATGGCTGCTCCGGAGCTCCAACACCTACGGGAAACCCACATGACCCAGAATGCCAGTAGGCTACATTCATTTCAAATTAAAGATCGCAGTTGGTGCTAAGTGGAGCGTCTGTCATGGTGTGATTGGTTATGTTGCTGTCAGTCCCCTGCTCCATGACATGTTTTTTTTTTTAAGTGTGTGCGCTCGTGACCACCCAAGGAGGAAAACATAAATTGGAGCCGCTGGAAGAGATTATACCAGGTGCAGCAATGACACTGTGCACAATAGAGTATAAGTAAACACTAATACATCTAATGTTGTTAACCGCCATAGATAGCACTTCATTGTCATTTAATATGATATAGTGGATGGTGGATACTCCCTCCCTGGTATGAGGATAAATAAATGTCTAAGAAAATAAAGGAAAATTGTATTTTCTTCTTTGTACAGCTAAAAGAGCGTTTGATGACATCCATCCTCTGGTGTCCCGTAGCGAGACGCAGCTCAGGTAAGGAGGATGACAGGTGAGGTCATAGGGGTCAGGGACTACAGGTGAGGTCATAGGGGTCAGGGACTACAGGTGAGGTCATAGGGGTCAGGGACTACAGGTGAGGTCATAGGGGTCAGGGACTACAGGGAAGGTCATAGGGGTCAGGGGTCATATTTCACAGACTAAATTAACCTGTATCAATTATAATTCTAATAGTAATATATTTTTCTAAAGCTTTAGTTTTTTCAGAAAGACCACGGTGTCTTACTCTGTGACTGTGTTTACGGGTGACTTGGCGTTCTCTGGCACATACAATCGTGTTTACATCAAGCTGGTGGGGACGAAGGGAGAGAGCGTTCGTCAGAGGGCCAGTCCATTCTATGGATTTGACACAAAAGAGGTAAAGTGGGTGTCCGACCTGGATAGAAGTCACACTCATAATTTTACTTGTGTTGGGTAGTTTTTGCTCAATTATAAAACTCCATCTGATATGGAATCCAACTAAACTGGATTTTAAAATTTGGATTGTGATCTGGTTCTGTCTGATTAGGGATGAAATTGTGTGTGTGTGTGTGTGTGTGTAACTGTGCTAACAGGTGTACAACAGTTGTGTAGGTTGTAGCTGATGAGTCATGTCTTATTGTGACATATATTATTATCGACCTTAGTATAATTCAAATATTATTACATTATTAATTAACTATAAGAAGTTAATGTCTGCTTTTTTCTTCTGTTTATTATCGTAGTCTACTTGCAGGTAACAATGGCCTTGTTCTGTGTATGCATATGGAAACCAGTGTAAACCATGACGATAAACAAACTAACTAGTTTTTCCAGTATGTGAAGTCATTCTTTGTTTGAAAGTTGTCATTCTTTCCTTTTTTTACTCATTTTCTCTTTGACTTTCTCTTGTTTCCCAGTATACATTCCCTATTGAATGCCCCACCTCCCTGGGCGACCTGGTGGTGCTGGAACTGGACAAGCAAGCTCTGCTCGTTTCTGATGACTGGTTCTGTACCAAAGTCACCGTGGTGACCCCAGAGGAGGACATGACACATTTCCCTGTCCACAGGTGGATCTTAGACAACAAGGTCCACTACTTCAGAGAGGGCAAAGGTCAGATGGTTAAACACACACACACCACACACATTACAGACATGACTGGAGGAACTGGAGGTTAACTCAAATATTTTATTTTTTGTACAGCTAAAAGAGTGTTTGATGACATCAATCCTCTTGCCAAGTTCTGTAGGGAGAAGGAGCTTCAGGAAAGAGCACAGGACTACAGGTGAGGTCATAGGGGTCAAGGTTCAGAGTTTAGAGGTTGAGGGGTCATGAGGGGTCATTCACATCATTGCATTCATACAGACATGAATTGAATATGACTGATGTCAAAGAATGTCGTAACATTTCATTCTGTGCTGTTCTTCAGATGGGCTTTATATAAACAAGGTTTACCTCACTGCATGAAATCTGAGGGGCCCTCGTCTCTGCCCCTAGAGGTCCAATTCTCCTACACCAAGACAATAGAGTTCGGCTCAACAGCTTTGTTGGAGTAAGTTTCACTATGTGTGTGTGTGTGGTTTGTTTTGTGTTTTATCTCAATCCACAAAACTAGAATATTTACCAGAATAGAAAACAGAATTTTCACCAAAATAGCTTCTTCAACTTATTGGGTCAAAGTTTTACATAATTCCTCACTGAACCTGAATTGATTTCTGTTATGAAATATGGGCCTGAAAATGTGTGTTGGTACAATAATTCAGCCAGGCTAAGCTGTACTTCAAGGGTCTGATAGACCTGGAGGAACCCTGGAAGAGCATCGATGACATCAGCAAAGCTTTCAGTGATCACAAGACACCCATATCAGGTGAGGCTGTGACACTGTGTTAGCTCACTGGGTAAGAGACTGTGTTAGCTCACTGGGTAAGAGACTGTGTTAGCTCACTGGGTAAGAGACTGTGTTAGCTCACTGGGTAAGAGACTGTGTTAGCTCACTGGGTAAGAGACTGTGTTAGCTCACTGGGTAAGAGACTGTGTTAGCTCACTGGGTAAGAGACTGTGTTAGCTGACTGGGTAAGAGACTGTGTTAGCTCACTGGGTAAGAGACTGTGTTAGCTCACTGGGTAAGAGACTGTGTTAGCTCACTGGGTAAGAGACTGTGTTAGCTCACTGGGTAAGAGACTGTGTTAGCTCACTGGGTAAGAGACTGTGTTAGCTCACTGGGTAAGAGACTGTGTTAGCTCACTGGGTAAGAGACTGTGTTAGCTCACTGGGTAAGAGACTGTGTTAGCTCACTGGGTAAGAGACTGTGTTAGCTCACTGGGTAAGAGACTGTGTTAGCTCACTGGGTAAGAGACTGTGTTAGCTCACTGGGTAAGAGACTGTGTTAGCTCACTGGGTAAGAGACTGTGTTAGCTCACTGGGTAAGAGACTGTGTTAGCTCACTGGGTAAGAGACTGTGTTAGCTCACTGGGTAAGAGACTGTGTTAGCTCACTGGGTAAGAGACTGTGTTAGCTCACTGGGTAAGAGACTGTGTTAGCTCACTGGGTAAGAGACTAATTCCTGGTTTCAAATTCGACTGAGGCCATTGCCTGCATGTTTTCTCTCCTCTCTCTCTCCCTCTCTCTCTCTCTCTCTCTCTCTCTCTCTCTCTCTCTCTCTCTCTCTCTCTCTCTCTCCCTGCTTTTTTGTCTCTTTCCATCTGTCCTATCATTAAATAAAGGGGACATTTGCAGGGAGCAGGATAATAAGTAACTCATACTATTCCAAGGAAGCAGGGTACAGTCTAAAGAACATGTGTTCTGGTGAAGTCAAGCAAATCAATAATTTTTTTACTTAATAAATGTAAGACGTCTGCTTGATTTTTACAACATGTGAGCATGAAGAGCTAGTTCATGAAAGGTAAGTAACTGTGTCAGAGGAAAGTAGCTTGTAGGTCATTCCACTAACATGTAATGACCTACATGCACAGAACTATCACAGGCCTGAGTCACTAATATTCCTACATCAACACACCTCAACTCTACAATTTGTGCGTCACTAAATACTTACTTTCAATGTCCTCCTGTATCTTGGTAACCGTAGCTATGCATCGGTTCTAACAACTTGCAATTCAACAAACAATGTTATGGAATCACAGAGGCACCAGTGCATAGTCTAATGCTATAGCCTCAGATACTTTTCATCCATCCAGACCCAACCTGTTTTACCACAGCCATTTAAATAATCAAATGTTGTTTAGTTTTATTAAATATTCTTTAAATTTCATGTTCGGTACCCATCAGACTACGTCCAGGAACACTGGAAAGACGACACTTTATTTGGCTACCAGTTCCTGAACGGAGTCAACCCCACGATCATCAAAAAGTGCCTCAAGCTACCCGAGAATTTCCCCGTCACCGACGACATGGTCAGGGCCTCCCTGCGCGGAGCCAGTAGCCTAACTGACGAAATCAAGGTACTGTACTTCCTATCTGAGGGTTATGTAGCACAAAATAAGCTTTTGACGACAAACTCCAACCAAGTCCCCAAAAGATGGTGTTGAGATTCCATTCATTCAGCAAGTTGTCCCCTCTCTCAAACAGAAGGGGAACATCTACCTGGTGGACTACAAACAGCTGGATGGAGTGACCGCTAACGTGATCAACGGGAAACTGCAGTACCTTACTGCTCCTCTCGTTCTGCTCCAGAAGACTCCAGACGACAAACTGATACCCATCGCCATCCAGGTAATCTTATAATACAAGTCCAAGGCGTCAGATAAAACAATTGTGATAGTCCCATCATGTTGGGAACTATGTTTTTTTACAGACTGTGTGTCTATGTGAGTAAATGTCATCATATGAAAAAACAGAGACAATGTTTCTCTGTGAGCAGATTGTCTCTGCTCTCCAGTTAGTGCCTGACCTCTTGTCTCTCCTCTCCACAGTTTGTGCCTGACCTCTTGTCTCTCCTCTCCACAGTTTGTGCCTGACCTCTTGTCTCTCCTCTCCACAGTTTGTGCCTGACCTCTTGTCTCTCCTCTCCACAGTTTGTGCCTGACCTCTTGTCTCTCCTCTCCACAGTTTGTGCCTGACCTCTTGTCTCTCCTCTCCACAGTTTGTGCCTGACCTCTTGTCTCTCCTCTCCACAGTTTGTGCCTGACCTCTTGTCTCTCCTCTCCACAGTTGAAGCAGAAGCCAGGAGAGGACAACCCCATCTTCTTACCCACCGACTCAGAGTACGACTGGCTGATGGCCAAGATCTTTGTGAGGAGCGCTCACTTTATTGAGCACGAGCTGAACGTCCACCTGCTGCGTACCCACATCCTCTGCGAGGTGTTCGCTGTGGCCTTGCTGCGCAACTTTCCCATGGTGCACCCCCTCTACAAGGTCAGCAGGTTGTGTTGTGATAATTGTTACATGAAACATTACTACCAATACCAGGTTGGTTTGTAAGGCAGAATGTGAACATCAGTGAACATCATTAATCTCCACCAGTTTTAATATTTATTAAATGATTTGTCCTGTTTCAGCTACTCGTTCCCCATACCCGCTACACCCTTAAAATCAACGCCCTGGCCAGATCTAAGCTGATATCAGAAGACGGATTTTTCAATCAGGTAGGAACATTGTACTGTTACTATACACAATGCAACAAACTTAGACATATTCCAATTATGTGGAAAAAAGGTTAGATCTGTATGAAACTAAATCTATTTCTTCTAATTTTCTGTTAAGTATTCAGCGTTGGGTGGAGAGGGAATGTTCACTCTCCTGCGGAGAGCGCTGTCCTCTCTGACCTACAGCTCCCTCTGTCTGCCGGAGGACATAGCTGCACGAGGTCTGGAATCCATCCCCAACTTCTACTACAGAGACGATGGGCTCAGACTGTGGGATGTGATCCACAGGTGTGTATGTTGCTGTGGGATGTGATCCACAGGTGTGTATGTTGCTGTGGGATGTGATCCACAGGTGTGCATGTTGCTGTGGGATGTGATCCACAGGTGTGCATGTTGCTGTGGGATGTGATCCACAGGTGTGTATGTTGCTGTGGGATGTGATCCACAGGTGTGCATGTTGCTGTGGGATGTGATCCACAGGTGTGTATGTTACTGTGGGATGTGATCCACAGGTGTGTATGTTGCTGTGGGATGTGATCCACAGGTGTGTATGTTACTGTGGGATGTGATCCACAGGTGTGTATGTTGCTGTGGGATGTGATCCACAGGTGTGTATGTTGCTGTGGGATATAATCCACAGGTGTGTATGTTGCTGTAGGATATGATCCACAGGAACAACTGTTAACATTTACAAACAGCAGATGAGAGGTGCATTCAGACCTTGGCTTTATACGTGTTTTGTGGTTGTTCATAGGTTTGTCCAGGGAGTGATCGGTCACTACTACAAGTCAGACTCTGACGTCCAGCAGGACTCTGAGCTGCAGAACTGGATCAAGGATATCTTCATCCATGGATTCCTGTCCAGGGCCAGCTCAGGTAACACAGTTCAGAGCACCATAGTTAAAGGCAGGGTAGGACATTTTTGTGAACTTAGGCAAGATGCAACCTAGGTTTTGTGAATTTTGGCAAGAGTTTGAAGGATTCAAACACAAATATCCCACCACTTCCCAATAAGCCACTCCCCCAAAACACATGAACGCCTGTATACTGTCGGAGGGTAGGTACACAGACAAGTAGCCGGTCCAATCATTTAGTTTGATAAAAACTAAATGATTTGTTGTGTTTATTTCAGTCATGTGATACCCACAGATATCAGATTTTTTTTTACCCTGCCTTTAATGTATATTTATTAGGGCTGTCAAGCGATTTAAATATTTAATCGCGATTAATCGCATTATTTCACATTACTAACTGCGATTAATCATAATTAATTGCAAACTATTTAATCTGTTAAAATGTTACCCCAATAAATGATAAAAAAAAAAAAAAACATTAAAAGGCTGTACTTCAAAACTTAAAATAGGCCTAACAGGATGATCATGTCCATATAAGAAGTTCAGATGGAACACAACTTACATTGGGAGTTTTATTCACTCACAAACTATACTGCTAATAAACATCTACAAAATGTGACTTCTGGAAAATAAAATACTTAAGACATGTTGTCTCATAGCTTACTACAATATCCTGCTCAATAATATTCAAATCTCACTCAAACATACTTCAGATACTTAAGCAGATTGACCTTAATACTGAACAAGACAGTTTCTATTTTGTTGAACTCAGGCAGCTCGCTTCTTTTGCGAGTGTTGTCTGCCAATTGTTACAGGAGCTAACGCTGCTGCTGCTACAGCGCTAACGCTGCTGCTGCTAGCCGTGTGCTTTGCTTGCATCCGATAGTTTAGGCTGGAAGTACTCCGGTGATAACTAAACTTAGCCTGACAATCAGTAAACACTATGGAGGACCAAACCTGCCATATTTACAAATGAATGAATGAATAAATAAATGTCCACATCCATGCATTTAGACATAAATAAATTAATACGTGTACTAATTAATGCACAATTGTCAATCAATATTACCTTATAATTTACATGTATTTATGTATTTATTTGTGTATTCATTGATTTATTCATTGATTTATTCATTGATTTATTCATTGATTTATTCATTGATTTATTCATTCATTCCTGTATTTCTTCTTCTCAATATGTTAATGAGATGTGTCAATCAAAATAGGTAGGCGGTATTTGACACACCATTGGCTAATCGTTTTCAACGCTTTGTATTCGATTATGTAGCCTTACATCCATCCTTGCTGTCATGGACAACATAGCCTACATGGACAGGCTGGCCGACCTTGTTGACAAAGATTTAATTCACCATGATATTTGGATAAACAAACATGTTATAAAGATTTTACTACGTCAGTTGTGGGCTATCACTTAACACCCAACTTCACTACGCAGACCGGCCAACCATGTGTTTACCCCGATAAAAACGATATCCGATCAATTTTCAAAATGTAAACATTTAAAATCCTGATTGTTGATTGTCAAACCAACATATTTGTCCTGTGTGTAAGAGCGAGATAGACGATCTGTCATAGCCCCCAATCAAGCAGAAGAGAAATTTGTGAAGATTGACGACACAAAGTAAATCATCGAAGATGAAAAGTAGCTTAGTCCTAAATGGAGTTGTATGCCCCACAGCACATATTTTACAAAGACTACGGCAACAAAAGACAAACGTTGCCACGTTATGTTGGGAATGGGATGCCGTTGCGACGGTTGTTGGAGCAACAAGTTGCCTAAATAGCCTGTAGCCTATGCCATGTTTATGTACCATGTCAGCTTTACATGTATAAAAGGAAAGCTCAGAGAAGGTGAAAGGCTTGGTGACCGGCGTGGAGAAATGCGCTTCTAGTGTGAACAGCATCGCGCCATTCGTAGGATATTGTGGCGCTCCAGGGCGCTTCTCAGCCAGTGTGTCCCAGGCGTTAGCTAGATTAAATCTATGGCTCTGGATTGATTGCAATGTCTGAACATCAGTTTCCACGCCTACTGGCCTCCTCTCATTATCATATTGGGAACAATGAATGAAGGAATAAATAAATGAATATATAAATGAATTAATGAATAAATCAATCAATCAATAAATGAATACAAAAATAAATACATACATACATGTAAAATATATGTAACTATTGATTGACAATTGTGCATTAATTCATATATATATATATTCGTTTATTTATGTCTAAATGCATGGATGTGGACTTTTATTTATTCATTCATTCATTCATTTGTAAATATGGCAGGTTTGGTCCTCCATACACCATTGTAAAACGAGCCGTCTCGCAACTTCTTGAAATGGAACTTCCCATCTAAAAGCCCTCTCCATCATTCAGCTACCATTGGCAGTCGAAGTCATGTGACGACAGCATAGAAACTCTTTTATGTCTATGATTCCCAGGGTCAAAAAGAAACCTGCGTTAACGGCACAATTTTTTTTTGTAGCGTTAAAGTGAGATTGCGTTAACGCGTTATTAACGCGTTAACTTTGACAGCCCTAATATTTATATATTGTTATGGTCTTGAAACACACAGTGTTATGTTGCAACCTTTGCTAATTTACGTGTCACTCACATGGATCATAGCATTGAATTATTCTCTTTATAGTCATATATACTTTTCTGTTATAATTTTTTTGTATTTATATTTCTGTCTCCTTCAGGCTCTATAACATCCAATGAAAGCGTTTTTTTGCCTTTCTTCTCATGTCTCCTCCCTTTCCAGGAATCCCTGAATCTTTCGAGACTTTGCGGGAACTTGTCAAGTTTGTCACCATGGTGATCTTTACAGGCTCCACCCAGCACTCTGCTGTCAACAGTGGACAGGTAGGATTCTACGTAAAACTCCAAGTGAAAGCATTTCCAAACTGTCACTACCAGTCAGTTCTTCCTCTGTAGTATTTAACACCAACCTGGTAATAAAAATTAGCTGTTTCCCCTCTTTGAAGTTCGACTATGGCGGTTGGCCGCTCAACGCCCCGGTCTCCCTGCAACTGCCTCCTCCCACCACTAAGGGGCAGAGTTCTGAGAGCACCATGCTGCAGACTTTGCCAAATGTCAACGCTACGGCGAATGGCATGGCCACTCTGTGGCTACTCAGCGAACAGTCCACTGACTTTGTAAGTTCAACAAAGACTCCACCAGTCCCTGGCAGGTGAACTGACACCGGTCTTGTGAGACAGATGATTATCCATAACTGGCATATTCTTCACGTCCTCGCCAGGTCCCTCTTGGTGAATACCCAGAGGAGCACTTCAGTGAGGACGCCCCCTGCAGGCTGATAAAGGAATTCCAAGCAAAGCTGAAGGCCTTCAGTGAGTCTGTCAAGACCAGGAACTCCGGTCTGGACGTTCCCTACAAATACCTGGATCCTGAGAAGATGGAGAACAGTGTGGCCCTTTAGACAGCAGACAGGGGCCTCATCCTGCATCAGCATCTGGTACCTGCTCTGGGTTTAGATCTGATTAGGATGGTAATAGCATGTTGGTTGTGTGTCAGAATATGCTCCTGTTGTTTCCTGCAGGGAGCTTCCTGCCTCACCTCATCAGTAACATTAGATTAAAGTTTTCATTGAGACGATATATTACAAAAGTGAATATGATTTATACATGAATGAAACTGTATGCTGATATTTTGATAAAAATAGAAATTGTAATGACAGATTTATGTTGTGGGAAATAGATTATTGGGTGGCAGGGCAGTGAGGTGGATAGGGTCAGTTCAGGTCTAGGCTAGGGGAAGGCCTGTCTTAGCAGAATGGAATGTAGCTGCAGAGGTCTGTAGGAGAAGGGGGGCCAAGGGTGTCTCTCGAGGCTGTTTGATGCAGTAGGACCCCTTTTTCCTGTGTTTGCGTCTTTGTTTTGGGAACAGCTGGAATGCCAACTAGAGTTGAAGGAGAAAACGGAGAGAACCGGGAGGTTGCTATTTGTTTAAGTGTTTCATCGTGGGATGAGAGGGTCGGTAGAAACTGAAGGGGACCCATGGGAGAGTCCTGAGTTGGAACAGGAGAGGATAACAAAGAAGGTGGGGAAGTTGAAGACAAGGTTCGACTGAGGACATCAGGGTCCAGAGACGGTAGTCAAGCAGGATTGGGTTTTTGGGGGGAACAGGGCATTCTAGGACACAGCCAAGCCTAGGCTGCGCACGCAGGTTCTTTATTGCTCAATCATATATTTTTGGTGAAAGAGGGTGTGGGCTAATATTTGCCTATATAACCAGGTGTTGGGGATGTGATCAGGGCCTTTTTATTCCAGTGTTTGTCTGTACTTGACTTCCTGCCTGAATAAAAACCATCAAGCCGCCTTTTTGACTTGAGAAATAAACTCTGTTCGTTGACTCCACTCCTGTCTGAGGAACTGTTGAATTCCACAATATTTACTTTTTGCTTTTGATATTTCACAAATGTTGGTGTTTGTCACTCACATGCTCACAGTCTGAAACCAGAGATGGCCAAAGTACACACATCTTTCACTCCAGTAGAAGTTAAAGAAGTATGGGCTTTGACATATACTTAAGTAAAAAGTAACCATTGCTACTACCTGTTTTAGTGTGACGCTGCTAACTCAAATAAAATAACTGGACCTCACAGAGAGGAGGTTGATATTAGGGGTGGGAATGTTGCACACGCAGACTGGACAATTATCTTTCCAAGGGCCGTTAGGTTTTTGAATGAACATTGATCTGTCCTATCATTAAATAAAGGGGAAAAACTATCTTTCTTAATTCATTTAATTCATTTCATTTAATTAACGAAAGACGTCTGCTTAATTTTCACAACATGTGAGCAAGACGAGCTGGTTCAGTTTGACTAAATACTTTCAAATGTCCTCATGTATCTTGGTAACTGTAGCTATGCATCGGTTCTAACAACTTACAATTCAACAAACAATGTTTTGGAATCATAGAGGCACCAGTGGATAGTCTAACTGTATCGCCGCAAAATGAATTTTATTCAAATGGCTACTTTTCATCCATCCAGACCCCAACCTGTTTTACCACAGCCATTTCAATAATCTAACGTTGTTTAGTTTTATTAAATATTCTTTCAATTTCATATTCTGTACCCATCAGACCAAATCTCACGCCAAGGTTTTTGGAAAAGTTGGCAGCCCTGGTACTGTACTTCCAACCTGAAGGTTATGTAACACAATTGATCTTTTAGACTGAGAAACTACAACCAAGTCCCCCTAAGATGTTGTTGAGATTCCATTCATTCAGCAAGTTTTCCCCTCTCTCAAACAGAAGGGGAACATCTACCTGGTGGACTACAAACAGCTGGATGGAGTGACCGCTAACGTGATCAACGGGAAACAGCAGTACCTTACGGCTCCTCTCGTTCTGCTCCAGAAGACCCCAGACGACAAGCTGATACCCATAGCCATCCAGGTAATCTGATACAAGTCCAAGGCATCAGATGAAACAAGCACCCCTAAATTTATCTCAGCACCCCTAAAAATAATAATAAAAATAGTTAGTTATTATCATTTGATGCTGGTAGTTCATGAAGAAAGGGACATCCTTAGTTTTTTCATTCATTCAATATTTTGCATTGTATTGATATTCAGTGAAATTAGGGATTTATTACAGGCATGGCAAATTACTCAGCCTGAGAGTCACCTTTTTTAAACCAAAATGGGTAACCTACGTGATTCGTGCAGATCCGATGAGATTTTGAAATCAGAGGCAGTGGTGTGAGAGGATTAAAGACCCATTTTACATCATCTAGTAGAAACAATTTTAATACAATATTAAAAATTATGTCTATTGGATGTGTGTTAGCTTGACAGTAAGTGATGCTTTTGACTTTTGCTTTTTAAAGTGGTTCAACACAGGTTATCCCATTTGTTTAATTGTTTTTATGATGTAGTATGCTATACAAAAAATTATTAATGGTGAAAAGAAAATGACATTGTTTACAAGAGCACAGATTCTACATAGATCTAGCCTCTTAATTTTGCTCTCAAAGTGCATCAGATTCATGCGTTTATATAGCCTGACGTTGTCATACTCATAATTCTAGTCAGAATATGAGTCTGAGAACTCTTCGTTGGGCTTTGACTACGGGGCGTGTTTCAAGCCTGGAAAACAAATGCCTCTTCGCTCAATTGGATAGACCTACAACCAATCAGAGCAACGTAATATGTTGTTTGTTCAAAACAAATTCAACTTAAGCGCTCTTTTGTGACGTGGGTGATTACGTTACTGTTGATCATCTGTCCATCATCGTATAAAGCCCCCCCCTGGCAATTTCATTGGTACGCCCAGATTCTGGTTTTCTGTAGTTGTTCCCCAATACGAGACCCTCCAGACCCAACTTCCCGACCAAATTTTTTTGTGGGCGGGGAGAAGTTGGGCTGGCAGCCAGGCTAAGATGTAGCAGCATTATATCTACAAAGCACAATAAATCTGACTCTTCTTCAGTATAAAACCCCTGAGAATGAAAAGTCATTATGATTATACTGTTGGACAGCTACTGTGGCATAGCTGGCTTCGCTAAACAGATAATCCAGCATAACAACATGTTTAATGACTGCGGCGGGATTCGATCCTACAACCTTGCGTTGTAAGGAGCCTGTCTTTTCTCAGACAGCTGTTCTCACTGCTGGGAATCTAATGTTCGGTTACTGACTGTATTCAAAAAGTAAGCCGTAACAACAACCTGTTTCCAAACAAGACCGGTCAAATTCCATGTAAATGATGGATATAATAATAATATAATTGGGTGAAGACCAAAAACCACACGTGTTCAAATATGTATCAGTTCATTTATTTCTATTTACATAGTTAGCTGAGTATATCAGAATTTGGTGAAGTCGTCCATGCATACAGTACAACTTGAATTTCCCGCTGATCCAACCCTTCATCTGAACATCATACAACGTGTGCTTTGCAATGTTAAAAACCACTGAAACTTTTCTAGTCATTTTTCACTGAAGGTTAATTTACTGGACTGTAAACATTTCACAACATTTCTGATTTTAAATCGATGGACAGTAGCCTATTGATGTCAAATTGAAAAAAATATATATTGAAAAACAAAAAAAAAAGAATAGTTGATTTGCATCTCCAATTATTAATACTTAAGTCTGAATGATATATAAACCACACAGCTTAATATGAGCATAAGTGTTTTAAATTATGTACACACAACTAAATTTACAATAATACACTTTGTGAGAGCCAAGATAGCAGATGCTGTCATTTGTATAATAAACCGGTATAATGAAACAAACTTACACATACAGTACAATATAAAGTAACTGTTTTTAATGTGGAAAAATCTACAATCGCTTCAACAAGTCAGTCACAGAAACATGAGTCCAGTGCCAGATACAATATTTTATCTTGCTTTTTATGTATCTATGTTAGCATATTAACCAGATTAAATCTGATATCTAATGTTCTGTAGATACATTTAAAAAATATTACACATAGCACCTTTAAAAGAAAACAAATATGCAATAATGTGCTTAGTGGGGACTGTACGAGGACTAAGAATTAAGTCGTATCACTTAATTTGTATGTATCTTTTTTTGGCATGTACAGTGTATGTACCACACTGAAAAGGAAGTACCATGATGGTACTTCCCCACTATTCTACCAATTCTGTCAATCTCGTCTACGTATCCATAACTGGACTCTTTGATGGCTAGCACAAAAACAAAATCCCAAAATATATGATAAGAAACATCAAAAGAAGGCAAGGAGTACTCCGCCCTCCTCCCCTTTCCTTCCTCCCTCTTTCCTCCTCCGCTTCCCTTCCTTCTCCTTCTACCCCTCCCTCCTCCCCTTCCTTCCTCCCCCTCCCTCCCTCCTCCCCCTCCTTCCCCCCCTCCCTTCCTTCTCCCCCTCCCTCCACCCCCTCCTTCCTCCCCCTGCATCCTCCTTCCCTCCTCCCCCTCCTTCCTTCCTCCTCCCCCTCCCTCCTTCCTTACCCTCCCTTCCTCCTCCCCCTCCCTTCCTCCTCCCCCTCCCTTCTTTCTCCCCCTCCCTTCCTTCTCCCCCTCCCTTCCTTCTCCCCTCCCTCTCATCCACATTCAGAAAAAAGGAGTGAGGTCATTGGACGGCTATGGCCTGGATTAGCTGTTCTTGCAGGGCAGAGTTTCCACGGTTACCAGGGCTGGTTATTTGTGCGAGGACAAGCTGAGTGGTGAGAGAGACGAGGACATATTGGGGACAGAGGGTGGGGGAGGGTGGGTGGTTGGATGTCTGGGTGGGAGGGTGTTTGAGGGGTTGGGTGGCTTGGAGATTGGGTGAGGGTCAAGGGTAGGTAGGGGCAGGGGTAGTTGGGGGGCAGGGTGACTGGGGGGGCAGGGGTAGGTGGGGGGCAGGGTGTCTGGGGGCCAGGGGTAGGTGGGGGGCAGAGGTAGGTGGGGGGCAGGGTGACTGGGGGGGCAGGGGTAGGTGGGGGGCAGGGTGTCTGGGGGGCAGGGGTAGGTGGGGGGCTGGGTGTCTGGGGGGGCTGGGTGTCTGGGGGGGTAGGTGGGGGGCAGGGTGTCTGGGGGGGTAGGTGGGGGGCAGGGTGTCTGGGGGGCAGGGTGTCTAAAAGGTCAGGGTGTCTGGGGGGGTAGGTGGGGGGCAGGGTGTCTGGGGGTCAGGGTGTCTGGGGGTCAGGGTGTCTGGGGGGGTAGGTGGGGGGCAGGGTGTCTGGGGGTCAGGGTGTCTGGGGGTCAGGGTGTCTGGGGGGGTAGGTGGGGGGCAGGGTGTCTGGGGGTCAGGGTGTCTGGGGGTCAGGGTGTCTGGGGGGGTAGGTGGGGGGCAGGGTGTCTGGGGGTCAGGGTGTCTGGGGGGGTAGGTGGGGGGCAGGGTGTCTGGGGGGGTAGGTGGGGGGCAGGGTGTCTGGGGGGGCTGGGTGTCTGGGGGGCAGTGTGGGGTTAGTGTCAGTGTCTCCTCAGATTGTGCTCCTCAGTGCAGGAGCCTTTCGTCAGCGTGACGTCATCCACCGCCATCTCTCCACTCCTGCCCCGCCCGCGCTCCCCCTTCAGGATGACCTGGGAACAGCAACACACGTTCTCTTAGGCATACGTTCATAGAGCACATTTGTAAAGCAGCAAGTGTCAACCAAAGTGCTGATCAGCAGAACCAAGTGTAGGAAATACGTTTATAGCACACAGGAAGACACCGCATGCTCTCACACACGCACACACACACACGCACACACCCAGCTGTACTCACGCTCTCCAGGCACACACACACGCACACACCCAGCTGTACTTACGCTCTCCAGGCACACACACACACACACACCCAGCTGTACTCACGCTCTCCAGGCACACACACATGCACACACCCAGCTGTACTCACGCTCTCCAGGCCCGCTCCCCAGAGGGTGATCTGGGTGTGTCTCCAGCCGCTGCCCCCGGTCCTACCCCACACGGCCGGGCTGTACCTCTTCCCCTTCTTCACAAACACCTGCAGCACCCCCACGTGGTGGCCCGCCATTTTGTTCCTGAACGACAGACACAGGTTGCCGTCGTTCCAGGGCGCGGCAAGGGGCAGGACCAGCCGAGCGCCACGCCCACTCCGCCTCTTCTCCCCCGCCTCCGGGATGGTCAGGTACCGCCCACCTGGGGGGGAGAGGAAGTGACATCAAACCATGTGACCAGGTATAGCAGGATGTCGATTGTGTGCTTTTTCTGGTGTCTGGTTCCATGTGTGTGTGTGGTACTGTGTGTGTGTGTGGTACCATGTGTGTGTGTGGTACTGTGTGTGTGGTACTGTGTGTGTGTGTGGTACTGTGTGTGTGTGTGGTACCATATGTGTGTGTGGTACTGTGTGTGTGTGTGGTACTGTGTGTGTGTGTGGTACCATATGTGTGTGTGGTACTGTGTGTGTGTGTGGTACCATATGTGTGTGTGGTACTGTGTGTGTGGTACTGTGTGTGTGTGTGGTACTGTGTGTGTGTGTGGTACCAGAGGGGTCGTCTGTGGTCTCCCAGTGCAGGTCTCCGTCTCTGTCTCGTATCCAGCCACACAGACCGTCATCGAAGGAACAGCTCAGGAAGCCCGCAGCTGCAGAGAGGAACACCTCAGACACAGGACCACAACATGCTGAGGAACACCTCAGACACAGGACCACAACATGCTGAGGAACACCTCAGACACAGGACCACAACATGCTGAGGAACACCTCAGACACAGGACCACAACATGCTGAGGAACACCTCCACCGCCAGCAACATGCTTAACACTAACCAGTGTCTGTGTTGAAAAGAGAAAGGTGTGTGTGTGATAGAGAACTGTCTGTCTGTGTAATAGAGAAATGTGCGTGTTTGTGTAATGGAGGGGAGGAGGAGGGAGGAGAGGAGGAGGGAGGAGAGGAGGAGGGAGGGGAGGAGGAGGGAGGGGAGGAGGAGGGAGGGGAGGAGGAGGGAGGAGAGGAGGAGGGAGGGGAGGAGGAGGGAGGAGAGGAGGAGGGAGGAGAGAAGGAGGGAGGAGAGGAGGAGGGAGGGGAGGAGGAGGGAGGGGAAGAGGAGGGAGGAGAGGAGGAGGGAGGAGAGGATGAGGGAGGGGAGGAGGAGGAAGGAGAGAAGGAGGGAGGGGAGGAGGAGGGAGGGGAGGAGGAGGGAGGAGAGGAGGAGGGAGGAGAGGAGGAGGGAGGGGAGGAGGGAGGAGAGGAGGGTGGGAAAGTAGAAGCGAGGAAGGTAGGAGGTTAAATGTCCAGTTCCCCAGAGGACCGACTGACAGAGCAGAGAGTGATGAAGATGGAACGACCTGATTTCAACCTCTTGCTTTGATCTGTCTCACTAAAGACAAGCTTTCCCGCCTGCACGTGCATATGTGTGTTTGAGCACTTGTGTGTGTGTGTGTAGGTATGTGTGTTTGATCGTGTGTGTGTGTAGGTATGTGTGTGTGCTTTCTGCCTGTCTTTGCCTGTATTTGTTTGCATGTTCATTTGGACTGGATAAATCATTCCTCACAACACAAGCTGTAATAAAACACATTACTGTCTTGACAGAGACTAATCTAATACGAAGAATCGTTTCCATCTGAGCTGAGATTGATCTTCAGCGACAGCAGGATGCTTGCAGAAACGCCCGTCTGCGTTAATACATGCATCGTTGTACAAATTGGATTGTGGATATAACTCTCATTCCTCATTTTCGCTGCGTGAAATGGGGGTTTGTGAAAATCACTTTGCGGCTCAGCCTCTAAGCCAATGAAAACTGCTGGAGCCAAAATGATAAGCCAATGAACGACCTCCAAAGTAAAATCATCAGGAAGTTTAAACTGTGTACAATCAATTCATCTCCATAACCGTCTTGGTACGTTCAGGCACGAACGCTGATTTCTAATTTAAACCTTAAACTAGAACAGATCTAATAAGCCTGATGAATGTTCCTGCAGGAACGTCTCATGTTTGGTCAGTATATCGTTTATGACAGCTCATTCTACACTGGTGCAGAAGACTGCAGAGCTACAGTTCAGATCAATTTATTTGTCTTCTGAGCCAGATGCAGTTTTTCCCCCTCTAAGTCATGGACTTTAGGCGTGTTTTTGGTATTCAATCGCCCATCAGTCATTTAACTCAATCGCTCTTTAAGGTGTGTGAAAAGGGAGAACGAGAAAGCGGGAAAAAAGGAAAATTGTCTGGAGACGAGCTTCGAGTCCGGGGACCGTTTAAATGAGACGGACAGATTTCATCTGTCACTTCCTCGTTGACGGCCAATCACAACACACCTGGGCTCCTATCACATCTCTCCCTCCAATGCTTCACAGCGGTGCAGAAATTGAGTGTCAGTTTAATCTCGGCCAGCGAATGTAACTCGTCCATCATCGTTCAAGCTCTCCTCGCTCTCTCTCATCCCTCTCTCTGTCTCTCTCTCTCTCTCTCTCCTTTGCTCTCTCTTTCTCCTCACCCCCCCACTTCCCCATTCGCCCTAACTCTCTCCCACAAACATTTTCTCTCCCACCCCCACTCACTCTCTCATCCCTCCCTCTCTCTCTCTGTCTCTCATCCCCCTGTCTCTCTAACTCTCTCTGTCATGCTCCCCCTGTCTCCCTCCCTCTATCGCTCATCAGTCTCCCTCTCCTCCCTCACTCTCCCCACCGACCCCCCCTCCCCCACCTCTTTCCGTCCTCCCTCTAACACCCCCATGTCCTACCTTCCTCTCTCCCTCCATTTCAGCCCCCTTCCTCCCCTCTCTTATCCTGCCCATTCCTCCTGGCCTGTCTCTAACATCCCTCCCTCTAGGGAGGGGATGAGTCGCAGTGCTCATGTTGGGAGACGGACGGCTTCATTGCTCACCTGCGTCATCGCTCGCCTCAGCGGCCGTGTTGCCCAGCTCCACGTCCAGGTCGATCCCCACCACGCCGTTGTAGCCGTGGAGACGAGGGACTGGAGACAGGGGGGAGAGAGACAGAAAGAGAGAGAGAGGAAGAGAGTGGAGAGAGAGAGAGAGTGGAGAGAAAATGAGTAGGGAAAGGAGAGGGAGGAGAGAGAGAGAGAGAGAGAGAGAGAGAGAGAGAGAGAGGGAGAGAGTGGAGAGAGAGAGAGACAGAGAGAGAGAGGGAGAGAGGGAGAGAGAGGAGGCAGAAAGGAAGTACTGTCAGGATCTTCATTAACCTGTCAGCAGATGTTCACACCTTGACTTCAACTACTTGGTGAATATCTGTTCTTTCAGTGTCTGTGTGTGTGTCTGTGTGTGTCTGTGTGTGTGTCTGTGTGTGTGTCTGTGTGTGTCTGTGTGTGTCTGTCTGTGTGTGTGTCTGTGTGTGTCTGTGTGTCTGTGTCTGTGTGTGTGTCTGTGTGTGTGTCTGTGTGTGTCTGTGTGTGTCTGTGTGTGTGTCTGTGTGTGTCTGTGTGTGTGTCTGTGTATTTCAGATCTGAAAGGGACAACATGCGTTCACACATCCATGTGTTCACACACACAGGCAGACACACAGACACACACACAGACACACACAGGCAGACAGACTCAGACTACTGGAATAGCCCAGCTCATGTGATGAGACTGTGGTTACACTGCCCCAAAATACTGTACACCCCCCCTCCCCCAAAGGTCAAGGGTCAACTAGCTTCTGGTTAGAGGATCTTTGTGTGGTTCGTCTACACTAAGGCCGTTTCTGTGGAAACGCCACTAATTGTAAACCGTAGTGTGTATTGTTTCCCATATAGAAACGTACATGCAGTGGCCAGAAGTCACAAGTTCGTACATGTCCTTTCCCACAACGACAATCAAACAGGTGTCAGCCTCCCAAGATGTCTTAGACTCTCCATAAACACACTGATGTGCAAACATCACCCCCCAACCCCAACATGAGCCCTTCCAGTCTGCTCAGTTCACCTCTGGACTGGGCCATACCATCTGGCATACCACCAAGTGGGGGGATGTTGACACAGGACTGCCCCGGTCAGACACCAGGAACCTGCAGCAATGCTAAACATTTAGGTCATAGGGGGCAGTGTGTGTGAGTGTGGTGTGTGTTTGTGTGTGTGTATAAAACAGACTTTTAACAGACCTGGAATTAGCTGAGACACTCGAACCTCCCCTCTCAGACACGCTAACCTCCCCTCAGACACGCTAACCTCCCCTCTCAGACACGCTAACCTCCCCTCAGACACGCTAACCTCCCCTCAGACACGCTAACCTCCCCTCAGACACGCTAACCTCCCCTCAGACACGCTAACCTCCACTCTCAGACACGCTAGCCTCCCCTCTCAGACACGCTTACCTCTCCTCTCAGACACGCTTACCTCCCCTCTCAGACACGCTAACCTCCCCTCTCAGACACGCTAACCTCCCCTCTCAGACACGCTAACCTCCCCTCAGACACGCTAACCTCCCCTCTCAGACATGCTGACCTTCCCTCTCAGACACGCTAACCTCCCCTCTCAGACACGCTAACCTCCCCTCTCAGACACGCTAACCTCCCCTCTCAGACACGCTAACCTCCCCTCTCAGACACGCTAACCTCCCCTCTCAGACACGCTAACCTCCCCTCTCAGACACGCTAACCTCCCCTCTCAGACACGCTAACCTCCCCTCTCAGACACGCTAACCTCGCCGTCCTCGCAGCCCAACACAGGTGTCCTGCCAGCCGTGTTTAGCCAGCTGCAGCTGGTGACACACAGTGACAAATAGCCCTCATTCGTCCAGCTTATCTCTCAGTGAAAGTCGTAGAAAGTCACCCTGTCTTGGATGACAGCCACAGGTTGCCTTTAAGTACACAATTTGCGTTTGCTAATTGTGCCATTAGCAATGTCAAACAGTCTTTTTTTGTTTGGTGGGCATTTACATGGCAGATTACCAAGGTACACAGTCAAGCTGGTTTACACTGCAAGAAGCCATTTTTTACGTTTAGCGTGTGGAATCATAGTAGTCTAGACAACCAGACTTTGTGTGTCTCGTTACTGGCCGCGTATCCTGTTACCTTAAAGAGTAAGACACTGTGTCTCAAGTATTTCATTTGAAGAATCAATCTGGTTCAGTCAACAGCTGAAATGAAAACCTCCATAAATCAGATTCCCCCTCCCTCTCTCTCTCTCTCTCTTCTCTCTCTCCATTTCTCTCGCCCTCCCTCTCTCTCTTGCCCTCTCTCTCCTTCTCTGACTTCCATCCTTTGACCTTGTCTTGTTCATTCCACCGCAAATATTTGGCTAGTCAATAAGGACCAAAGCTGCAGAGGCCCTCCTCTGCCAGCGAGACACATTCAGGTTGTTTTCTTCCTGATGTAGAATAAACCCAGCAGGCTTCTGTAGCCTACGAGTGACTGCAGTAACCCATGGAATGGACCCCCCCCCCCCCCCCACACACACACACACACACACACACACCAGGGGCGTAGCCTGGGTAGGCACAGGCCTACCCAATTTGTTCTAAGGCCTACCCAAAAACGAAAAATTATGCACTGGGTGCACATCACATAAAAAAATTAAAAATAAATGAAAAGATGCCTATCCATATTTTTCTAGATCTACCCAAAAATATTATTCTGGCTACACCCCTGACACACACACACACACACACACACACATAGAAAACACAAAATACCTAGAAGAAAATGGAAGGCCCCTGAGAATACAGACCAAGTCTTTCAGGGGGTCTGCCATTCCAGGTGTTTTGGGGCACACTAATCTATGCCAATTTAACGACTTTGTCACTACATTAAGCAACTTTTCATCTTCCCCAACTAAATCTTATCTAGCGATTAGATTCCGCTACTTTCGCAATCTTAGTGTAGCAGTAAATGACGTCACGTTGGTCTTTCTTTAGTGTTCTAGCGTTCCCAGTGTTTATAGAAGCTGCTAGATCTAGGATTGTACTTAGATCTACAGATCTAAAGGCAACACTGTTGTGGCTTGAAGCCTTGTTTAAGACCTGGATTCAAAACAAGGTGGCAGTTTCAACCAACTTCATTTAACTAATCCAAGACCCGTGATTGATTGGACGTCCATGCCTGAAAGCAGGTGCCAGAAAACCTCTGCAGGTCTTTGATCTTTGATGTCTTTGATCTTAAACTCGGGACGTATTCCTTGAGATGTGGTAGCGCTAACTTTCTCCCTCTGAAACTCACCCTGGCCTGCACTATTACCATGACTGACGCAAAGGGAGGGCAGAATTATGAACTAATAATTAAACAAAGTCAACTAGCCTAATCAAAGTGATTTTGCAAAAATAATTCTGGTCCAGCACTGCCACACTTGAGCTAAATCAGTATTTCTGTGCCAGCCTCTCCTTGTATCAAATCCTAATCCGACTGAAGTATCCTCAACACTCTCAATGTTCAGAACATCTTTGACACATCTCTGATCTCACACTCCGGGATGGGAGAGAGATATTAGATAGATCTCATCTTCAAGTAATGCACCCCGACATTGTCGTTATCTTTTCTTCTTTTTGTATCTTTTTCTTCCTCCCCCTTCTGTCTCTTCTCTAATTACCAGCCATCGTCTGACAGAGAGCAGAGCAATATCTCACCTCCTCAGACACCCCAGGTGCTGTTTCATCTCAGTGTCCTATCGCTAGTCTGAAGGCAGCGTTGTTGCTTTTAATCAACACTCGTCGAAGCGAAGCGACAAGGCACTTTCATCGTTATCCGTTGAGTACAGATATCTAAAGGGCCGATGTACCAGCACGTAAAGCTCGAACCGAAATCCAGTTTCCAGCCAGACGTTGGTCATTGATGATGCGTTATTTACACGACACTTGACCGAATGTCGATAACGACCCAAGAGTCGCTCGTCTCGCCCTATCATTCTACCCCGAAGGTTACTTTAATCAATGTCAGGATTCAGTTCTCTAATGCCTCAACTCGAAGACCCTGCAGTGTTAACTAAATGCTTTTTCTAGCCTCGGTTATCAGGCCTTACATCAGGGGCGATTCTCGGATCAGACCTTGAGGGGTGCTCAGCCCCCAATGAGAATGTGACATGAATACAGTGCCTTGCTAAAGTGCTAAACCCCCTTGCTAATAACAAGCATGCAAACAGGTCAGGGTTGAAAAAGGTGAAAAGGATACGGCGAACCCCCCGACCCTCTAGGGTGTAGAGGAAGAAGAAAATGTATTACATTTTTAAGTTAAACTCATGAATCTGGTGCAAAATTAAGAAGCTAGATCTATGTAGAATCTGTGCTCCTGTAAACAATGTCATGTTCTTTTAACCATAAAGACATTTTTTGTATAGCATACATCATAAAAAACTATAAAAACAAACAGGATTACCTGTGTTGAACTACTTTAAAAAGCAAAAAAAAAGGGTCTACAATTACCACTGCCTCACATTGCCCTATATTGATTGACTTTTATATATGTAGCAGGCTATCCTTGTCTATAGGCTACGTCACTATGAGGTTAAATAAATGCTTCTTCACCCAAATGGCATTACGTTTGTTCCTGCTTTTCTGTACCTCATTAACATGCACAGAGGTTTCACCAAGTGCGATGGAGTGTTCTGGGAAACAATGCTAATATTATGTACGTTTGAGATGGGTTGAACGTTATCATGCAACTTCCTTGTTAAGATACATTACTCACAGAAATCATATGTTGTGGAGAAAAATACAAAGTAGAAGCTAATGTGTTTTCTCTACAAACAGAAATATTCAATCATGATACTTTGAATCAACATGGTTTGGCAGCCTAACCCTTTTGAAATATATATGACGTATGACCGTGTCCTGCGATGGTTAGGGTTCTTACTGTGTACGTCTCCTCTCTGCTTGGTGACCTCCTTCTGGATGCTGTTGTCCACGGGCGTGGCCTGGGGGCGGGGCGGAGGCGGGGGTCTGGTGGGGGGCGGGGGCGCCTTGTGGGTGGGGGGGGGCGGGGGGGTCAGTGGGGGCCACCTGGGGGGCCCGTATGGCTTGAGGGTGGGTCTCTTCGTGGGGACTGCCGGTTTCCGCGGAGACGGGGTTATCCTCTTTGGGGGTGGGGTTATCCTCTTCGGGGGCGGGGTTATCTTCTTTGGGGGCGGGGTTGGGGGGGTGGGCGTGGTCGTGGCGATTCTCCTGGCAGTGACCCCCGTCCGGACTGTGGTGGTTAAGGTGGTCCTTTTGCGGTCGGAATCTGGGATGTGGTTGTGGTGGTTGGGTGGGGGCTGGCCTGGTCTGGGAGGGTCGATCACTACCTTGGGGATGGCTGGAACAACAACAGACAAATGAAACAGACAGCGTGAGAAACACACTCAGGGGATGAAAACACTTTTTCAAACGTCGACAAGGCACAGAAAGAGCACTTGTATCTGTGTGACCTTTCCCACTTCAAGGGCTTCTTTTATTCACAAAAGGATGCACTTGAGGACTTAAGGGTGTGCTTTGGTATTCAGATTAAATTAATTTTAATACTCTTTTGATTGGACATTGTTCTGCTCATATGAAGTTATTGGGAGAATGGGAGAGTCTTGTGGAAGGTTGGAGAGAGGTCATGATGAACGTATTAATATTCATCAAGAGGGTCGTCTTTCAGGATGGCTTTAGATGACCTCAGCATCAAATGCATCAATAACAGCCTTTAATCTTAATACACGCACACAACCGAATACACAACCACACACACACAACTTGCACACATCCAAACACACACACACACAAACACACTCGCACAAACTCACACAAGCCCATTTGTAAAAGCAACCTTCCTCCAGTTAACATAAACCCATCAGGTTTCACACAGCCCTGTCGTTCTGTGTGTTCCTGCTCCAGACCCTGCTATTCTCTCTGTGAGTCTTTGCCACAAGGCTTCATCCAGCCTCAAGGCTGCAGCTATGAGTGTGTGTGTGTATGTGTGTCTGTGTGTGTGTGTGTGTGTCCATGTACAGACTAATTCTCCACCACATTTCCCTTCCTGCTGATTCCTTCGTTCCAGTGTGATGTCATCAAAGCGAGACCAGGGCCATTGTTCTCTCTCAACATTCCTCAGGCTCAGGGCACAGGCAGTCAAGCAGGAGGAGGAGGGAGGGGTTATGAGGAGGAGGGGGCAAAGATGGAGGGAGGAGAGAAGGTGGAGGATGAGGAGATTGGGAGGGAGGGAGGGAGGGAGGGAGGGAGGGAGGGAGGGAGGGAGGGAGGGAGGGAGGGAGGGAGGGAGGGAGGGGAAAAAGAGGGGCTGGGCGGTCGAGCAAGGTGTAGGAACTCAAGTCAGTTCATCCTAAGGTTCCAGGGGACTTTGATATTGGATACACAGCCAGGGTATCAGGTTGGTTAGCAGTCTGTGTCACCCTGCTGACAGGCAACAAGAGCTGGGGGCACGGACAAGCCTCTGGAAGGGGGGGGGCTCTAGGGGGGGGGAGGGCTCTGGAGGGGGGGGGGGGGCTCTGGAGGGGGGGCTCTGGAGGGGGGGGGCTCTGGAGGGGGGGGCTCTGGGGAGGGGGGGCTCTGGAGGGGGGGGCTCTGGAGGGGGGGGGGGGCTCTGGAGGGGGGGCTCTGGAGGGGGGGGGGCTCTGGGGAGGGGGGGCTCTGGGGAGGGGGGGCTCTGGAGGGGGGGGGGGCTCTGCCAACACACACTGTTCAACAAGTTTATCATCTGTGCTCTCCTGTCTCTGCTCCCCACCATTCAGCTTGTGTGTGTTTAGGTTACAGCCCTCTAGGGGAAATTAAGGGAAAAAGAGTTTCACTCTTTAGCTGTGGTGTGTTTTTTTTTTTTTTTTTACAGCTGTGCGTTGCCTAGCGACCAGGGGACTCACCTCACAGTGAAACCAAATACTGAGGCCCTCTGGGGCCAAACCAGGAGAGAGAGAGAGAGAGAGAGAGAGAGAGAGAGAGAGAGAGAGAGAGAGAGAGAGAGAGAGAGAGAGAGAGAGAATGAGAGAGAGAGAGAGAGAGAGAGAGAGAGAGAGAGAAACAAGATCTGGATGTCTGAAATCATTAGACTCCTTTTCAGATATGTTTTGTCGGTGGTTTTTAAAAGGTAAAAAATGTATAAGATGTCAAGATAGAGCCCCCCCCCCCTCCCTCCCCCAGCCCAGACGGAGGCTGATGAGGAGGTTAGACTAATCTGGGAGTGACTGACGGCTCTGACAATAACAGGAATTTCAACCCCTGCTCTTAACGGTTCTAAACCATTCCTCACCACAACACCCCCACCAACCCCTCTCTCGCTCTCGCTCTCGCTCTCGCTCTCCCCCTCTCTCTCCCTCTCTCTCCCCTCTCTCCCCTCTCTCCCTCTCTCTCACATGGTGTGTGTACATAGGTGTGTGTGGATGCACATAATTGCATGTGTGCAGATTGTGTTTGTGCACATTGCTGTTTGTGAGTGCATAGTGTGGGTGTGCAGTTTGTGCATGTGTGTGCAGGGTGTGTGTGTGTGTGTGCAGGGTGCGTGTGCTCACGTTTGCAGTCATGGCCCAGTCCCCTGTAGCCCTCTTTACACTTGCACTTGTAGGATCCTGGAGTGTTGAAGCAGGAGGCCTGACTGCTGCAGGGGCTGTGGTCTGCACACTCATCAACATCTGCAGGGAACGACACAACAGGACAGAGAGTCTGTGTGAGTGTGTGTGTGTGACAGAGAGGGACAGAAAGAGAGAGAGAGGGGGGGAGATGGAGAGGGAAAGAGAGAGAGAGCAAGAGAGAGAGAGAGAGAGAGAGAGAGAGAGAGAGAGAGAGAGAGAGAGAGAGAGAGAGAGAGAGAGAGAGAGGGGGGGAAAGAGAGAGAGAGAGACGGACAGAGACAGACAGACAGAGACAGAGAGAGAGAGAAACAGAGAGAGAGAGAAGTAGACAGACTGATGGATGGATAGATGGATCTATGGATGGATGAAAGAAAGACCTGTGGAGAACGTGGCCTACTCATACTCATGTCCCTCGTAAAATACAGCTCTGCCTCTCCTGCCTCTCCTGCCTCTCCTGCCTCTCCTGCTGTCCCCCAGCGAGGAGAGGGGAACAGAGACCTGTCTGACTGCCTCTCAGAATAACTGTCCTTTAGTAACCTTCCAGTCCTACATAGGAACCCATCAGAGTCAGCCATTACTGCTTGAAACTAGATCTATGGACCAAAATAAATGCTTTTTAAGACGTTTAATCCTGCCAATACTAGCTTTGTCTTTCTTCCAGTTCTGAAAACAGAGAGGGGTTTTTCTGCAGGTGAAACTGTTCTCTACACAGGCTTCTGATCAAGGCAACCGTGTGATCTATTTGATGAACATAAACATCTCACAAAAGGTTGAACTCTTATTCAAAGGATCGTGTTTTATCCTCCTGTGTGTTTTACCTGTAAAATAATTCACTCTCTAACCCTCTTACTCTCTCTCTCTTTCTTCAATTTTTTCCCCCCTAGTGAACTTTTTCTGGGAGTTTTTTCTTGTCTTCCTTGAGGGTTTAAATTGGTTAAGTGGAAGTTATATGTGGAGCCCTCTGTGACATTTCTTGTAAAAAGGGCTCTACAAATACATTTTGATATGATTCTCTCTATGTCTGTTCCTCTCCTCTCTCTCTATAACTCTCTCCTCCCCTCCACTACGTCAAAACAGCACCTGCGCTTCCTTCTGCTGACACAACGACCCAGCCACAACATTCCAGCCCCGCCCAGCGCCCTTTGACCTTCCGTCGGGTCTGGGTCTGGGCGGGTGTGCGAAGGAGGTCGTCACCTATGCACTGGTATTTCCCGTTGATGTACTGCAGGTCGAAGCCGTCGTGACACTTGCAGATGTAGCTCCCGAACGTGTTGAGGCACTTCCTGAAGCGGGGGCACACCGCCAGCCCGGCCGCACACTCGTCCACATCTGGAACGGACAATAAAGTTGGTTGAAACATCATTTGAATTTCACGGCAGCCCGGATAACCTTGCCGGAATAAATAGACGTCTGGAATGAACTAAGATTTTCGATGGTAAACCTGTGGGAATGACTCAAGGTAACCAAAACAAACCAGAGAAAACAAGAACAGTAGTTTCTTAATAATGTATTTTAATTATGTAGAAATTTAATCATTTTAATCAATTAATCATTCACATATTCTCATAATTGACAGAGAACCCATGTCTCTCTCTCTCCTCAACCTCTTCCCCCACTCTCCATCTCTCTCTCTCCATCTCCATCTCTCTCTCTCCTC
Organism: Hypomesus nipponensis; assembly: GCF_054491055.1. NCBI lineage: Eukaryota > Metazoa > Chordata > Actinopteri > Osmeriformes > Osmeridae > Hypomesus > Hypomesus nipponensis. The sequence continues at coordinate 20,913,212 of NC_140382.1, read as the reverse complement.
CTCCCCCCCCTCTCCCTTAATTGGCTTTCCTGGTTGATATTCATAAAGCGAGCACTGAGATCATGTGTTGGACAGTGCTATGATCCAGGCTGCAGGCCTGACTGCAGGAGGCCTCTGTGCGGCACGTGGACACGCATACATTGACAGGACGGTATTCTCAGCCACGCAGGACAAACCCAGCACGCCGTCGTGTTCTGGATCAGGATAATAGAGTTCAACAGGATTGCCCACCTGCTCAGAATCTTTCCACGTCCAGAATCCAACCTTAAGGCGTCAGATATGGAGGAGCACGGCAGTATATGATGAGGCGTCGATTGTGTGATACAAGTTTCTAGAAACAAAATCCCTCGGTTGTCTTGATTTTATCAACCCAGCCTGGAAAATTTCATTTTATTTAATCACTTCCTGGTCTCACTTCCTGGTCTCACTTCCTGGTCTCACTTCCCGGTCTCACTTCCCGGTCTCACTTCCCGGTCTCACTTCCCGGTCTCACTTCCCGGTCTCACTTCCCGGTCTCACTTCCCGGTCTCACTTCCCGGTCTCACTTCCTGGTCATCAGTTTTTTCCCCCTTTTTTGTTGGTTTCTTTTGGTTGTCTTTAAAATAAATGTTACTTGCCAAACCCGTCTTGAGGAATGGTTTATTTGTATTTTTGTCGGACTGTGAAATGAAATATGATGCTGTCTCGCACTCGCACATACAAACTTCCGGAAGCATTCGCAAACAATGGAGGCGCACAGTGGTGACAGCAGCCCTCCTGTCATCCATCAGACTGGTTTGTTTACTCCATCGCGGTTTTTCTGCCCTCAATATGAGTTTCCACCGACCAGGTGTCAGACAGAATGACAGACGAGCGAGGGTCCTGAACTCCTTCTTGATAAAGTTCTACAATGACTTGTGTGTCTTTCCGGATACGACCAGAAAGATAAGTCATTCTAGAACCCTCCGGGACACTGTTGCAGCTGTTGAACGCAAGCTTTCCATTCCACCCCATTTACAGACACCTTCCTTCCCAATCTTCTCTTCTTTTTCGAGAGGTCAAAAAGGTCTCTTGAAATATTTGCAAAGTTGTTTTAACACCTGTGGTGCTACAAACCCCCTTTCTATTCCTCCCTCTCTGTCTCCTCTCTCTCACTCCCTCCCCCCTCTCTCTGTCTCCTCTCTCTCACTCCCTCCCCCCTCTCTCTGTCTCCCTCTCTCTCACTCCCTCCCCCCTCTCTCTGTCTCCTCTCTCTCACTCCCTCCCCCCTCTCTCTGTCTCCCTCTCTCTCACTCCCTCCCCCCTCTCTCTGTCTCCCTCTCTCTCACTCCCTCCCCCTCTCTCTGTCTCCTCTCTCTCACTCCCTCCCCCCTCTCTCTGTCTCCTCTCTCTCACTCCCTCCCCCCTCTCTATGTCTCCTCTCTCTCACTCCCTCCCCCTCTCTCTGTCTCCTCTCTCTCACTCCCTCCCCCCTCTCTCTGTCTCCTCTCTCTCCCTTCCTATCTTTCTTCCCCCCTCATTCTTTCTCTGTCAGCAAGCTCAATGATGATTGATGACGGCCGTGTTTAGAAATGTCCAGCTGTGGAGGCAGGGGAGGGGTGGGCAGGGATGAGGGGGGAGGGATAAGGGGGAGGTGTGGGGAGGGATGAGGGGGGAGGGATAAGGGGGAGGGATGAGGGGGAGGATGAGGGGGGAGGGATGAGGGGGGAGGGATAAGGGGGAGGGGTGGGGAGGGATGAGGGGGGAGGGATGAGGGGGGAGGGATGAGGGGGGAGGGATGAGGGGGAGGGATGAGGGGGAGGGATGAGGGGGGAGGGATGAGTGGGGGGGGATGAGGGGGAGGGATGAGGGGGAGGGATAAGGGGGGAGGGATGAGGGGGAGGGATGAGGGGGGAGGGATGAGGGGGAGGATGAGGGGGAGGGATGAGGGGGAGGGATGAGGGGGACGGTGAGGGGGGAGGGATGAGGGGGACGGTGAGGGGGAGGAGGCCCTTCCCACATTAACCAGAATTCAGGGACAGAAAACAATGTGTGTTTAAAGCTGACACGAGTTAACTACCACAATCAGTCCCTCTTAGTCCCTCTTAGTCCCTCTGTATCCTTCTGTGTCTGGGCTTCACTCAGCTAAGAAGGAGGGAAGGATGCAGAGAGAGAAATGTAGGGGAAGAGAGAGAGGGCAGGGAGAGGAGGGGGAGGGGACTGAGAGGGCAGGGAGAGGAGGGGAGGAAAAAGAGAGATATACAGTATAGGTTTAGAAAGAGGAGAGGAAGGTTTCAGTTTGGTTGAATGAGAGTTAATTCACCTTCATTAAGAAAGGCCATTATGCAGTTTCCATGTCCTAAAAATGTAATTAGCGACTCGGAGAGAAAGAGATGGAGAGAGATAGGCCGCAGGTTGGTTGTCAAGGACAACCTGAAAGCCAGTGGCCTCACATGCACACACGAACGTTCAATGAGAACAAGTGTACTGCGTTAAACAGCCCTTTTTGGAAACAAAAAGCTTAGCTCAAGGGGATTTATTTGAAAGTCTTGTCTTTTTTTTTTCTTTCGTTCACCAGCACATTTTTTCACCCTGTGTATGAGATAAAAAGCCATTTGATCTCAAGTCAGAGAAATCAGAGGCCGACAACCCAGAAAACTCCCACAATGCTTTGCTCTACAATGGCAGCTGACACAGAGTTAATGAGAGAGAGAGATAGAGAGAGAGAGATAGAGAGAGAGAGAGAGAGAGAGATAGGGAAAGGGGGGCAGAGAGAGATGGAGAGAGACAAGGAGAGGGAGAGAAGGAGGGAGAAAGGAATGACATTCAGACAGACAAAAGAGAGAGAGTAAAGGAGAAAGGCAGAGAAAGAAATAAAATGCTGGCCTCACCGGATAATTCATTTTCGAGGAATGAAGTAAAAACAAGTTTAGATCATCCAGACCTTTCTGTGTCCAAGCGAGGTGGGGATCGCTATTAAGATGACGCGCTAAAGTATATTTAAACTACAATTATGACTCGTTATTAATAATGATTATGATGTTTTAACGATGCACTTACAGTTGAATATTTACACTATGAACAAGCCAGGGCAGCTGTGCTGGTTATAACTGGACAATTATTGCAGCATGACATAATTTTACTTGAACAACGAACAAACAGTGAATGAATGAATGGCTGAAGGCAAACCTACCCACACACGTGCGTCCGTCTGGGGCCAGCTGGAGTCCTGGAGAGGGGCACTGACACCTCACCTCTCCCTTCAGAACCTCACAACCATACTGGCAGTTAGCCATGCCACACGTCCTGGTGTCTGGGGGGAGAGAGACTGGGTTATTGCTGTGTCACACACACACACACACACATCATTCATACGTGGACACGCACACATAGCCTACAGTGTGGGTGTAAATCTATATGGCCACAGACACAGTCAGGAGGTTGTGATCTCTTCAGAGTCCATCTCTCTCTGGGATCTCTTCAGATATTAGCCAGTCGGGCTCAGGCATCTGGACAGCACATAACCTCGCTTTATTAGATTTATATCCCTACCCCTCCCTCCCTCTCGCGCCAACCCTCCACCCTCCCTCCCTGCTCCCTCCCTCTCTCTCTCTCTCTCCTCCCTCTCCTCTCTTGTCCCTCTCTTCTCCCTCCTTCCTTCCCTCCCTCCCTCTCTCTCTCTCCTCCCTCCTCCCTCTCTTGTCCCTCTCTTCTCCCTCCCTCCATCCTCCCATCCTCTCTTCTCCCTCTCTGCTCCCACCCTCCCTCTCTCCTCTCCCTCCCTACTCCCTTCCCCTCTCCCTCCCTGCTCCCTCCCTCTCTCCTCTCCCTCCCTCCTCCTCTCTCCTCTCCCTCCCTACTCCCTTCCTCTCTCCCTCCCTCCTCCCTATATCAAAAAGATATTTTTCGAAATATCAAAAAGAGAGTGAGAATGTGTGAGAGAGAGAAAGACAGAGAAAAAGAAAAAGAGAGAAAAAGATGAAGAAGAGAGAGAGAGAGAGAGAGACAGGGCTAGTCTAGTCAGGGGGTCATTACCAGTTGTAGCAGGTACCTCTCAGTTTAAGCCCCTCTCATCAAGTCACACCCTGTTACTCTGAGATGTGACCTCCTGATAGGATTGTGTTAGAGAGGTGTGGGAAGGAGGAGGGGGAGGAGGGGGAGGAGGAGGGGGAGGAGGGGGGGAGGGGGAGGAGGAGGGGGAGGGGGGGAGGAGGAGGAGGAGGGGGAGGAGGAGGGGGAGGGGGGGAGAGGAGGAGGGGGAGGCTTGTCCTGTAGAGATGCAGGCTGCTCAAACACAGATGGACAAGCAGTGGCAGGATTTAAGAGGGAGGGAGGGAGAGGGAAAGAGAGAGGGAAAGAGAGAGGGAAAGAGAGAGGGAAAGAGAGAGGAAGAGGGAAAGAAAGAGGGAAAGAGAGAGGGAAAGAGAGAGGGAAAGAGAGAGGGAAAGAGAGAGGAAGAGGGAACGAGAGAGGGAAAGAGAGAGGGAAAGAGAGAGGGAGAGGGAAAGAGAGAGGGAACGAGAGAGGGAAAGAGAGAGGGAGGTATCTGGATCCGCTCCAACACCTCAGGGTGATGGGTAATAAACGCTTTAAGATTACTCCCAGGGTCAAAGATCACATCGCTTTCATATTTTCCATTTGACGCATCTTCAGGGGGTTTTGAACCGCTGCAGGTGATGCCGACTCAAACGGGAGTTTCTCGTTTTGGGGTTGAAGCGTTCTATCTCGGGGGAACGGGATAAAAGAGAAGCTGGGGCCTTCGAATGAATATATTTGAATAATATATCGTTTCTGATTTGTGAATGTGTATTTATTAACACAGCAAGGAAACTCTGCCAAAAATGAAGACTTGAAACAGAGAGTAGAGAGGGGAGAGAGAGGAGAGAAGAGGGAGATAACTTAATGAATTGGAAAAGAGGAGGAGGCATCAACAACACAAAGGCAAAGAAAAGGGACAAAAAGCAATGAGAAAGAGATGAATGGTTGAGGAGAGAGTGACATAGACACACAATCTCTCTCTCTCTCTTTCTCTCTCTCTCTCTCTCTTTCTCTCTCTCTTTCTCTCTCTCTCTCTCTCTCTCTCTCTCGCTCTTCCTCTTCCTCTCTCTCTCATACACACACACTCTGTCTCTCTTACACACACAATCTCTCTCTCCCTCTCCCTCTCTCTCTCTCTCTCTCTCTCGCTCTTCCTCTCTCTCTCTCTCTCTCTATCTCTCTCATACACACACACTCTGTCTCTCTTACACACACAATCTCCCTCTCCCCCTCCCCCTCCCCCTCCCCCTCCCCCTCCCCCTCCCCCTCCCCCTCCCCCTCCCCCTCTCTCTCTATCTCTCTCTCTCTCTCTCTCTCTCTCTCTCTCTCTCTCACACACACACACACACACACACACACACACACACACACACACACACACACACACACACACACACACACACACACACACACACTCCCGGGAGGAGACTTACTTCCGCAGGTGCCGTCTGGCATCAGCATGTAGCCGTTGAGACAGTAACACTTGTAGCTGCCGAACGTGTTCATACACCTGTGTTTACAGGGGCGGGGCTTAACCCCACACTCATTCAGATCTGCAGGGAGGGAGGGGGAGAGGGAGGGAGGGAGAGAGGGGGAGGGAGGGAGGGAGGGGGAGAGGGAGGAAGAGGGAGGGAGGGAGGGGGAGGGAGGGAGGGGGAGAGGGAGGAAGAGGGAGGGAGGGAGGGGGAGGGAGGGAGGGGGAGAGGGAGGAAGAGGGAGGGAGGGAGGGAGGGGGAGAGGGAGGAAGAGGGAGGGAGGGAGGGGGAGGGAGGGAGGGAGGGGGAGAGGGAGGAAGAGGGAGGGAGGGAGGGGGAGGGAGGGAGGGAGGGGGAGAGGGAGGAAGAGGGAGGGAGGGAGGGGGAGGGAGGGAGGGAGGGGGAGAGGGAGGAAGAGGGAGGGAGGGAGGGAGGGAGGGAGGGGGAGAGGGGGAGAGGGAGGGGGAGGGGGAGGGGGAGGGGGAGGGGGAGGGGGAGGGGGAGGGGGAGGGGGAGGGGGAGGGGGAGGGGGAGGGGGAGGGGGAGGGGGAGGGGGAGGGGGAGGGGGAGGGAGGGAGGGAGGGAGGGAGGGGGAGGGGGAGAGGGAGAGAGAGAGAGGGAGGGAGGGAGGGGGACAGAGGGAAAGGAAAAGGGAGAGGGGGGGATGGATGGAGAGAGGGAAGGAAAGGGAGAGAAACAGAGGGATGGAGAAAGTGGAAGAAGGGTGTAGGGAGAAAGAGATTGGAACAGGTGAGAGGGATGGAAAGGGGTAAAGGGAGAGAAACAGAGGGAGAGAAAGAGGCCCATTGTCAGTGAGGGCAGGTGATTCTGAGGGTGGGTGTGTGTGTGGCCGGGGGTTAGAACTCCCAGACTCAAAAGGTGACAGTCAAATGACTCAAGGTCAAAGGTTACAGGGTCACGTCCCACCAACCCATGGGGGTGGATGTGTGTGTCATGTGATGTGTGTGTGTGTTAAGTGGTGTGTGCATGTGTGTTAAGTGGTGTGTGTGTGTGTGTGTGTGTGTCGAGGGAGTAGTTTCAGCTAAGTGCCTTCGGAAATGTTCATGTTCAGACAAGCTTCACACCAACAGAGAAAACACTAAACCTGTCAATGATATCTCTATAACATGTCTTCAACCTGTCTATAATCTCTTTATAACCTCACTATAGCCTCTCTATAACATGTCTTTAACCTGTCTATAATCTCTCTATAATATCTCTGTAACTTCTCTATAACCTCTCTATAACCTGTCTACATTATCTCTGTAACCTGTCCATAACCTGTCTATAACCTCTCTACAACCTGTCTATAATCTCTCAGAGGGGAGGAATTCTTGGATTGCCAGTCATACCAACTGCAACCTGACAGATGCTGTAGACTTAAATAGATGAATGACTGAAAAAGAGAGGGAGGAAGAGAGAGGGGGGGGAGGGAGGACATGAGGGTAGACTGCCAGTCGTACACTTGGCGCTGAAGTATTAATGGTGATTGGCCTGCTTGCTAAGGTCACGTCAGAGCTGTGATTGGTGGCTGGAGGGGGAGGGGGGTTGTGACTATAAAAAGGGTGGTGAAGAGAGGGGGGGGAAGTGCTGGTTAAATCCCCTAGAATTCCACTGGGCTTAAGTCATTTCCATGCCGTAAATTTGAACAGACTCTATTTTGCAGCCATGACAGTGTGGTTCTCTCATGTACAGAACGGCAGGCAGTCACAACAGAGAAACACAGCAACACTGTTCCTGGTTTCCTTCATTAACCTCTAAAGCTTTCAGAAGCTTTTTTAAAACTTTTAGAACAAACCCTACAGTTTAGGAACTGATGCCTGTCTTGGTGAGGAAATAATTGTGCCGCAATCGACATTGATGGAAAATGAAACTACATGTAATTTGAAGGTTTGTATTCTGACCTTCACCAACCATTGATATAATTATCAGTGACTGTCTGTGCGTCAGCACAATGACAAGGCTTCTTTTGTGAACCAATTTTGAGCAGAGTCAGTCTCTAATTGATCTGTTCAGTTTTCTTGTCAGTTGAAGGTAATTAATAATTGCTACTTGACAAACCGGCCATCTCAGCCTTCCTTGTCAAAACATAAATAGTCGGATTTGGAAGAGTCAGGCAAATTATAAATGGCAAGAAAGGAATCATAACTCCAGTATGGCTAGCTTTTCTAACGAAAGTTAGAGAGCCAGAGAGGGAAAAAGAAGGAAGAGTGAGAGTAAAGGAGGAGTCCCAGAAGACTGAGCGACCCGAGTGTGACATGGTGCCCTCTTCTTTAGCCACAAATTGTCTCTCCGTTCTTTCCTGGCTCCCGGCTATTTTCAGCATCTTTCATCCCTTCTCTTGCTTTCTGTCTTTCATTTGTCCGTTTGTCCCCTATCTTGAAGGACAGATAACTACCCCAGGCGAGCTCAGCCAGGATCAACACTCTGGCTCTGGCATTTGTCAGCCTTTTCCCCTGAACTATGTGATTGTGTGTTATGTGTGTGTGTAGTGTGTGTGTGTGTGTGTGTGTGTGTGTGTGTGTGTTGTGGGTGCGTCTGCGTGTAGTGTGTGTGTGTGTGTGTGTGTAGTGTGCGTGTCTCCATCCAGCCCGTGTGTCTCTTGATTGGCAAACTGGACTGCACCTTTATCACCCACAGCAGATTCTGAGGAGAGAAAGAAACAAAGAAAGAGACAGGAAGATGGAGGGAGAGGAAGAGAGAGGGAGAGAGACATGCAGCCCATCTCTAGAGAGAGTGTGCAGTGGATGCTGGAGGTACATTCACGTTTTTGCCTGCAAAAAAAACTACACAGTCGGAAAATTAATGTGACAGATGAGGGGAAAGAGAGAGAGAGAGACAGAGAGAGGGAGAGAGAGACAGAGAGAGAGACAGAGAGAGAGACAGAGAGAGAGACAGAGAGAGAGACAGAGAGAGACAGAGAGAGAGACAGAGAGAGAGAGACAGAGAGACAGAGAGAGAGAAATAGAGAGAGAGAGAGAGAGAGAGAGAGGTCACGCTTGGGGTCAATTTCTCAGACGGCGACATCGACGTGTCACATGCCCGGGCCGACAGCGCGAGGACAGCGACAAGATAAAGGAGGGAGGGAAGGAGGGAGGAGAGACGGACTGCGTGGGAGAGAGAAACAGACAGGGATGGATGAGAAAGAGAGATAGGAGACAGATTGGACCACCGTTGGAAGTGGGGCCCAGGGCACTGTGGGATACGTGCAAGGCCGTGTAAGACCCTCTCAGAGGGAGAGGAGAGGGGAGGGGAGGGGAGGAGCGGAGAGGAAAGGAGAGGAAAGGAGAGGAGAGGAGAGGAGAGGAGAGAAGAGAAGAGAAGAGAAGAGAAGAGAAGAGAAGAGAAGAGAAGAGGAGAGGGGGAGAGAGGAGAGGGGGAGAGAGGAGAGGGGGAGAGTCTTTCCCCAGGGATTTGCAGGTCTTACAGAGATAACGTTCAGTACAGGGTCTCTAGTTCTGTGGAGGAGAGACACGATGAGAGCCATGATGGTGTGGCTGACGTGTCTGAAAGGAGAAGTGTTTTTCCAAGAGGCTAAAAGTTCAGGGAAAAAGGAAAAGAAAAAAGAGGCAGGGCTGAAAAAAGAAATGCACAGCAGACCTGTGGTGCTGAGAGAGTGAGAGAGGAGAAAGAGATGAGAGAGAGAGAAAGAAAGATAAAGAGTAAGATTTAAAGAGAGAGTGGGAGAGAGAGACAGAGTAAGAGAAATAGGGAGAGAGAGAGAGATAGTAAGAGAAAGGAGGAGAGGGAAAGTAAGATAGAGAGAGAGTAAGAGAGAGGAGGAGAGGGAGAGTAAGATAGAGAGTAAGATAGAGAGAGAGAGAGAGAGAGAGAGAGAGAGAGAGAGAGAGAGGTGCCAAAACATAGCATGTGGGTCCAAAAGGTTGAAGCGCCAAGTCACAGTGTGGCGTGAACAGCAAGGCGAAGCCTGGCTTGGAACGGCATGCACTGGCATCTTCTCCTGGTTCCCCCTGCCCAACCAGCCTTCAGGGTATGCTCTGCTGAGAGGCAGGGAGGGAGGGAGGGAGGGCATTCATGGCTCGCTCTCCGGCCCAGCGCCATGCATGGGGAGGCTGGAGAGGAGGGGGAGGAGGAAGGCTCACCCTCCAGGGACACCCCCGGTGGGAGGTGGTCGGCAGGAAGGTAGATGGGGGGGTGGCGGCCCCACTGAGGGGGGGCAAAGTCCTGCTCCTCTTCTTTAAGGAGGGGTGGTGGGGGGGGGGGGAGACAAAACAACATATATGCTGAGAATGTTTGAGAGAGAGACAGAGAGATAGATAGAGAAGTAAAGTGAGAGATAGATAGATATAGATATAGAGAGAGAGAGAGAGAGAGAGAGAGAGAGAGAGAGAGAGAGAGAGAGAGAGAGAGAGAGACGTGAGAATAAGAAAATATCACCAGCCTGTGGATTAGTGCACCTCTGACCACAGCACATTCCGGAAAAGTACGGAATACATTATCCAGCAAAGAGGATTACCCTGGTGGATCACCCAGCCTGGTGGATCACCTAGCCTGGTGGATCACCCAGCCTGGTGGATCACCCAGCCTGGTGGATCACCCAGCCTGGTGGATCACCTAGCCTGGTGGATCACCCAGCCTGGTGGATCACCCAGCCTGGTGGATCACCCAGCCTGGTGGATCACCCAGCCTGGTGGATCACCCAGCCTGGTGGATCACCTAGCCTGGTGGATCACCCAGCCTGGTGGATCACCCAGCCTGGTGGATCACCTAGCCTGGTGGATCACCCAGCCTGGTGGATCACCCAGCCTGGTGGATCACCCAGCCTGGTGGATCACCCAGCCTGGTGGATCACCTAGCCTGGTGGATCACCCAGCCTGGTGGATCACCCAGCCTGGTGGATCACCCAGCCTGGTGGATCACCCAGCCTGGTGGATCACCTAGCCTGGTGGATCACCTAGCCTGGTGGATCACCTAGCCTGGTGGATCACCCAGCCTGGTGGATCACCTAGCCTGGTGGATCACCCAGCCTGGTGGATCACCCATCCCTCTCGCAAAAAAACACTAGAAAAGGAGAGATTCTGTTCATATCTTCTCCTCTCCTTCCACCAGCAATCCTTCTTGTCAGAAAGATGAAATAGTCAGCTCACGCACACATGGAAGCACATGCGCAATCACACAAGCCATATGCTAACACACATACACACACACACACACACACACACACGTATAGACACACACACATGTACAAACAAACACAGAGTCAGACACACACACACAGTTCTTCATCTGTTTTCATCTGTAGTTCAAAGGCAAGCAGAGGTTTCCGTTTCAACAGCAGCACCAAGGAGCCAACAGTCAGCCTCTTCTCTCCCTCTCTTCTCCCTCTCTCCTATTCTCCCTCTCTTCTCCCTCTCTCCTATTCTCCCTCTCTCCTATTCTCCCTCTCTCCTATTCTCCCTCTCTCCTATTCTCCCTCTCTCCTATTCTCCCTCTCTTCTCCCTCTCTCCTATTCTCCCTCTCTCCTATTCTCCCTCTCTCCTATTCTCCCTCTCTCCTATTCTCCCTCTCTCCTCTTCTCCCTCTCTCCTATTCTCCCTCTCTCCTATTCTCCCTCTCTCCTATTCTCCCTCTCTCCTATTCTCCCTCTCTCCTATTCTCCCTCTCTCCTATTCTCCCTCTCTCCTATTCTCCCTCTCTTCTCTCTCTCTGCTCCTCCTCTCTCTCTTCCTCGCTTCTTTCCTTCCATCTCTCTCACCCTCCACCAACCTTCCTCTGCACTCTCTGCCCCCCCCCCTCCTGCCCCCCTCCTGCCCCCCACCCCCTCACACACACACACACACACACACACACACACACAGAGTTAACGGCTGCTATTGTTGGCCGAGAGGAAGGGAGAGTGCTGTGTTTGGGGCTCCATGCCATCACATGTTTCAAATGTCTGGCGGTTGGAGAGAAAGACTTCCTGATGTCAACTAAAACAGGCTGCCAGACACTTCCCAGGACCCTGGAGCTGAAGTCTGGTCTGGGGTCTGGGGTCTGGGGTCTGGGGCCTGGGCCTGGGGTCTGGGGTCTGGGGCCTGGGGCCTGGGGTCTGGGGCCTGGGGCCTGGGGTCTGGGGTCTGGGGTCTGGGGTCTGGGGTCTGGAGTCTGGGGTCTGGGGTCTGGGTCTGGGGTCTGGGGTCTGGGGTCTGGGGTCTGGGGTCTGGGGTCTGGGGTCTGGGGTCTGGGTCTGGGGTCTGCGGTCTGGGGTCTGGTAGGGTGTCAGAATTAGGCATGTAGGCTGAAGGGCATAGTTTATAGGGTGTAGGGGGTGCAGTAGGGGTTTGAACAGGGACAGGAATTTGAGCTGTCCGTTCAGTAATGGAAAATTTTAGTCTGCATTCTGCAGGACCGCTAAACAATGGAAGACTGAGTGAAAGATAATTATACAATGACATGTACAATATCCATTGTAATCCACACAGCTGTCTCTGCCCATCCACTTTAAAATTCCACAGAGAGAAAGATAGAAGAGGGCAGAGAAAAGCGAACGGAGGGGAACGGAGAAAGCGAAAGAGAGAGAGAGAGAGAGAGAGAGAGAGAGAGAGAGAGAGAGAGAGAGAGTGAGAGAGAGAGAGAGAGAGAGAGAGAGAGAGAGAGAGAGAGAGAGAGAGAGAGAGAGAGAGAGAGAGAGAGAGAGAGGAGAGAGAGAGAGAGAGAGAGTTACACAAATGAAAACAGAGAATATTAGAGAGAGAGAAACAGAAAGAAAGAAGTTGGACAGAAAGAGGGGAAGAGAAAGAGAAATATCAATTTTCGAAATCTGAACACTTGACGAAATGCCAGCGCCTCCCTCCCCCCTCCCTGCCTCCCCCCATCCCTGCCTCCCCCCTCCCTGTCTCCCCCCCTCCCTCCCTGCCTCCCCGTATCTAAACGAGCTCATAAGAAAATGGAGCCATCACAGAAAAGCCGTGGGAACGTTGTTGACATTTCCCAGAGCGAGGGCCTGTTCGGTGAGACAGAGAGCTGAGCTCCTGTCACACCTGTAAGAGAAGCTACTGCCATCATCACTGGCCAGATAGATAAGTAAGAGGGAGGGAGGGAGGGAGGGAGGGAGGGAGGGAGGGAGGGAGGGAGGGAGGGAGGGAGGGAGGGAGGGAGGGAGGGAGGGAGGGAGGGAGGGAGGGAGGGAGGGAGGGAGGGAGGGAGGGAGGGAGGGAGGGAGGGAGGGAGGGAGGGATGGCCTCCTCAGTGCTTTAATAGCTTCTCAACAGCAGGTGAACTCCAGCTAATTAAAACCTCCCACAGAAAATAATCATCTTATTAAAGTGATTGGATCAGCGTGTGTGTGTGTGTGGGGAGCGGGGTGTGTGTGTATTGTCCCGTGCCTTCACCCCTCTAAACAGATTATCCTTCTAATGAGTTTGTTTGCTCAGTGAGTCGTCGCGACACCCATCTGGATCTGAGGTCGTAACAGCGTCGCGATAGTGTGTCCAACACAAACCAGATGAAGACATGAACTTGTCCAACACAAACCAGATGAAGACATGAACCTGTCCAACATAAACCAGATGAAGACATTACCCTTTCTTGTGATGCTGTTTCTCCAAGAGCTGTGACTGAGTGAATGAGTGAATGAGTGAGTGAGTGAGTGAGTGGATGTGCGTGTGCATGTCTCTGTACACGTGTGTGTGTGTGTGTGTGTGTGTGTGTGTGTGTGTGTGTGCATGTACAGCCCCAGATCGCTCTCTCTTAACGGAACCTTGTTCAGCACAGATGGACCCAGCAGATGACCCCATCATCAATGAAACCATCGATCACCGTCTGCAAGCTGCCACACACAGCTGACCACACCCTTCACTGGCAGGCTCACGTTACATCTGGATTTAATCGGCACCTGATCCCAAATGAGGAAAATTAATCTACCGGATATGAATGATTGATTTGTTTTTAAAAGCAGTTGTCGCCTTGAAATACCACTCCAGGTCATGTCTAATATAATCTTAGATGAATGCTCTTTCAAAAAGGGTAAGAGTTGAAAGGTTGACAGTTGTATCGCAGTGCCTGCTCGCTGACTGGGAAGTGTAGTTTGTAGATGAGGGGATATGGTCTCGGGGATGAGGTCTAGGAGTTGAGGTCTAGGGAATGAGGCATAGGGGATGAGGTCTAGGAGGTGAGGTCTAGGAGGTGAGGTCGAGGGCCTGTACTGACAAGAAACACTTTTAACCCAGCGACTTTGGATGAGTCATCCAGTGCATTCCGGAAAGGATTCCAACCCCTAACGCCCTCCTCCACCTCCTTGTCTCGTTTAATTACACGGTTTCCCATTCCCAGAATAGGGTGTGAATTCCTCAGGTATTTTCAGACGTCTTGAGTTGAACTTGGACCATCGTCAGAACGGGGAGGATGTTTTCCCTGACAAGTACAGTATTATCTGCTTGTCTCCTTTAATTATGCACATGTATGCAAACACACACACACACACACACACTCTCCTGCCCGTCCTGACCAGGGGGTGTGGGTTACATTGTGTGAGTTATCTGAGGTTGGTAATTGAGATGTTATCTTTGCTGGGGAGGCAGCAATTTCTCTCTCACCACACACACACACACACACACACACGCTTGACTGAGAGTGCTTTTCCTTCCTGCTGAATCAGCTTTCCCTGGTTGCCGTGTGTGATCACGAGAGTATCTAACTGCTAGCTGCATTCATAAACATCTCTGCTTTGTGGACTTGTAGACAATAAACAATGATTAACCCCCCACACACACACACGTACAGTTATGCACACACACAAACAAACACAAACACACACAAATACAATGTTACTAACACACTTCACTCACACACAGTTATACACACACATACAAACACACATAGTGTTTATACAGTGCTGTGAAACACTCAGGTATTGTGAAAACACTCGGGTGCTGAGAAATACTCAGGTGCTATGAAATCACTCAGGTGCTGTGAAATCACTCAGGTGCTGAGAAACACTTAGGTGCTGTGAAATCACTCAGGTGCTGTGAAACACTCAGGTGCAGTGAAACACTCAGGAGCTGAGAAACACTCAGGTGCTGAGAAACACTCAGGTGCTGAAAAGACACTCAGGAGCTGTGAAAACACTCAGGAGCTGAGAAACACTCAGGAGCTGAGAAACACTCAGGTGCTGAAAAGACACTCAGGAGCTGTGAAAACACTCAGGAGCTGAGAAACACTCAGGAGCTGAGAAACACTCAGGTGCTGAAAAGACACTCAGGAGCTGTGAAAACACTCAGGAGTCAGAACTGGAGGACAAACTGTCTCTCTCTGTCTCTTTCTTTCTCTGTCTCTCTTTCTTTCTCTCTCTCTCTCTTTCTTTCTCTTTCTTTCTCTCTCTCCGTCGCTTTCTCTCTCTCTCTCTCTCTCTCTCTCTCTCTCTCTCTCTCTCTCTCTCTCACTCTCTCTCACTCTCTCTCTCTCTCTCTCTCTCTCTCTCTCTCTCACACTCTCTCTCACTCTCTCTCACTCTCTCACTCTCTCACTCTCTCACTCTCTCACTCTCTCTCTCTCTCTCTCTCTCTCTCTCTCTCTCTTTCTCTCTTTCTCTCTCTTTCTCTCTCTTTCTCTCTCTTTCTCTCTCTTTCTCTCACTCTCTCTCATGTGTTGTTCCTTGACTCTGGACTGCTTTGGCAACATTGTTTAACCTGAAAATCCATGCCAATAATGCATATTGAATTGAATTGACTTGAGAGAGACAGAGAGAGGCAGAGAGACACAAAGAGAAAGAGAGAGTGAGACCCACAGAGAGAGAGAGTCTGGGAGACAGAGAGACAGAAGGCAGGATGTGTGTTACTGTACCTTGGTTGCAGGTCTTGCCAGTGTAGCCAGGGTGGCACCTACACTTGTTGGGTCCGATACAGTCTCCGTATTTACAGCCATGCTGACAGAGAGCTGAGGGGGAGGAGGGGGGGAGGGGAGGGGGAGGGGGGAGGAGGGGGAGGAGGAGGGGGGGGCGGAGGGGGAGAAGGAGGAGGAGGGGGAGGAGGAGGGGGGAGGGGGAGGAGGAGGGGGGGGGGAGGTGGAGAAGGAGGAGGAGGGGGGGGGGGAGGGGAGAAAATTAGTAGACATGATGAGCACAAATTGAGAGTGTGTGCACGTCTGAATGTGTGTGTGTGTGTGTTTGGGGTGGGGTGTGCACTTCCCAGGCTAGCTTTGTCTCTGATTGATGTGTATGAGTATGTGTCAATGTGTGTGTGTGTAATAAAGTGTGTGTGTGTGTGAGTCCACAGCTCTCTTGTTGACTGTATGTTCCTCTCAGATCAGTGTGACAAAGCTCTTAATCCTTCAGTTATTTGACTTCCTCCCTAGCCATCAGCTATGTGTGTGTGTGTGTGTGTCTGGTTCTGGTGATACCAGGCACCTGGGGCTAAGCCCGGATCCGATAGATTGTGAGTGTGTATGTGTGTGTTTATGTGAGTGTGTATGTGTGTGTGGGTGAAGTTACATAGATTAGTGAAACGAAAGGGCTTCAGTTCAATACTGAGATAAGATCTTCCAGAGAGACCACTTCAACACAGTCTCTCCCATTATAATGGATCACTCTGGAGGCCACTGTTTGTTTCCTTGGAGAATTTAATACATTTTTTAAAACCTGTTTCAGAGCGTGAACTTTGAAAGTGCGACACACACACACACACTTTACTAAGCAGTACAGTACAGAAATACAGTACTTGCAGGGGAGTATAGCTAACACATGGTACTGTACCAGCATGAGTAGTGTATCACCTTATGTGTGCAGTTCAAAATGAACCTAAAACAAAAGGAAGTATTTAATTTGTGTTTTTGGTGTCAAACTGAATTACGTCCAACAGCAAAATGTACCACAAATCTTTGGCTGGCTGCAGATCTTCCATTCTCTGCTGCTAATCTCTATACTGCTGGTCTCTCTCCAGAATCTCTCTCTATACACCTGGTCTTTCTCTACTGCAGGTATCTCTACAACTGGTTGCTCTATATCTGGACTTTCTTCACTATCTACCTCTGCTGCTGGTCTCTATACAGCTGATCTCTCTATGGCTAGTCTCTCTATACAGCTGGGCTCTACTGCTGGTCTCTCCTGCTAGCCTGTATACAGCTGGTCTTTCCTGCTAGCCTGTATACACCTGGTCTCTCTACTGGTCTACTGGTCTCTCTACTGCTGGTCTCTCCTGCTAGACTGTACACAGCTGGTCTCTCCTGCTAGCCTGTATACAGCTGGTCTCTCTACTGCTGGTCTCTCCTGCTAGCCTTTACACTGCTGGTCTCTCATGCTAGCCTGTATACAGCTGGTCTCTCCTACTAGCCTGTATACTGCTGGTCTCTCCTGCTGGTCTCTCTACTGCTAGCCTGTATACAGCTGGTCTCTCCTGCTAGGCTGTATACTGCTGGTCTCTCCTGCTGGTCTCTCTACTGCTAGCCTGTATACAGCTGGTCTCTCTACTGCTGGTCTCTCCTGCTAGCCTGTATACAGCTGGTCTCTCCTGCTAGCCTGTATACTGCTGGTCTCTCTACTGCTAGCCTGTATACAGCTGGTCTCTCTACTGCTAGCCTGTATACAGATGGTCTCTTTACTGCTGGTCTTTCCTTCTAGCCTGTACACAGCTGGTCTCTCCTGCTAGCCTGTATACAGCTGGTCTCTCTACTGCTGGTCTCTCCTGCTAGCCTGTACACTCCTGGTCTTTCCTGCTAGCCTGTACACAGCTGGTCTCTCCTGCTAGCCTGTATACTGCTGGTCTCTCCTGCTGGTCTCTCTACTGCTAGCCTGTATACTGCTGGTCTCTCCTGCTGGTCTCTCTACTGCTAGCCTGTATACTGCTGGTCTATCCCGCTAGCCTGTATACTGCTGGTCTCTCCTGCTAGCCTGTATACTGCTGGTCTCTCTTGCTAGTATCTCTCAGCCTGCTTTCAAAGGCTGCCACACTAGGACCCAGCCAAGTGATTCTAATTTCCATTACCAGCCTCATTAGCCTGTCATAACACAGAGAAATCAGAGCAGTTAATTATCCCCATGGACGAGCCAGTGGGAAGAGCAACATGTAGGAGAGCGTGTGTGGAGGTCTCACATGAGAGAGGTGAGGTGTGTATGCCTGCATGTGTGTGTGTGTGTTTGTGTGTGTGTGTGTGTGTGATTCAGACAGAGAGGGAAAGAAAGAGAGAATACAAGAAGCCATGCGAGAAAAAGCTAAGTGTCTAAGTGCCAGGACTTCACGATGAGCTTGGCTTTTGAGCGGACTATCCCTTTACGGGCTATTTCCATAAAAGAACGGAACAATGAAAAATGGACACCCTGGAAATAGATCCTTGTATCCAATATGTTTAATCCTGTAAAAAGCGCTCTTATCTGAACGCGGCTCTGTGATTCATGGTAGCGGCTCACCCTTGGCTAGGACGCTGCTTGAGATGAAAGCAGGGCTTGGTTCTAGTCTTTCAAAGCAGAAGCAAGCTGTGTCGGTTTCAAAGACAACAGAACCACTCTGAATCCTTCACCTCCAGCAAGATACACATCACCTGACTCACGCCTCTTTATTACACGGCACAATCTAAAGAGGAGTGTGTGTGTGTGTGTGTGTGTGTGTACATGTGGATTCTGCTGTGTGTGTGTGTGTGTGTGTGTGTGTACACATGTGGATTCTGCTGTGTGTGTGTGTGTGCGTGGGTATTTTTGTGACATGCAGAACATTGAGAGCTCTCGATTAGGTCTCAGATAGAAGTGAGAAAGGGGAGGCCTAATTTGGGTTTGGGAGAGGAGGGGGGAGGGGGGCATGGGTGGTTTATTGGGTCAGACTCCTTATCTAGATGGGCTCCTCTAAGCGACAGTCAAATTGTGTATTAATAAAACACAAGCTGTGGTGATATTCAGTTTCACTGTCAGTGATGACGTGAGAGTGTGTGTGTGTGTGTGTGTGTACTTTTACATGTGCGAGTGTGTGCTTGAATATGTGTGTGTGTGTCTCTATTGAATGTGAGTTTGTGTGTGCACCTATGTGTGTGTGGCCATGCTTTGATGTGACCCAGCTCAGTAAAAGGGGCGTGGCTACCAGCTCAGTGAAAGGGGCGTGGCTACCAGCTCAGTGAAAGGGGCGTGGCTACCTCATATTTGGCAGAAGGGGGATAATCCCCCTGGCCCCTAAACCACATCAAGAGGCGCTCGTATATATAGTCTGATCAAACCATGCAGTCGACTAAAAATGTCTTCTCCTTGGCAGAGGGTCCCACGCACCCACGTTCCAGGAACACCATGGGCCCACGCACCCAGATGATACCCTGCCCTTTGATTCGATTTTCCATCAGGAATTCTGGCTGGCCACCTGACCCTACTCCATCGAAAAATGTTGAGTTGAAGGGGGTCCTAAATTATAGCAAGCATTGTTGGTGGATTTCAGCTTACGTGAACGGTCCTTGTGGAGATTTGTAACAGGGAAAATGTCCAAAACGGGGGATGAAAATAGTTCTTTTGTTTTATCATTACTTTTGTATTACTGTATTGTATTACTTTTCTATTATTGTTACAACAACAATCCAAGTCTTAAGTCAGCATGTAAGACTGTTGATCCAAAAGCTGAGTCTTTGTGGGTGGTGAATTATTACATTTAGTCATTTAGACACTCTTATCCAGAGCGACTTACAGTAAGTACAGGAACATTCCCCCGAGGCAAGAAGGGTAAAGTACACAACGTCATTTGGCAGGGCAGGAAGTCGCTCCGGCAACCTTCTGATTACTAGCCCGACTCCCTCACCGCTCAGCCATTTGATTCCCCAGTCATAAGAAGACATGGCAGTTTGTTCATCTGAGACACGTACGCTGCAGGTGTCAACACTGACTCCAGATACTGACACATGTTCACAAACATCCTACAGCCCAGAGAGGAAGTGTGTGTGTCTCTGTGTGTGTGTGTGTGTGTGCATGTTCGTTGTGTGTGTGTCTCTGTGTGTGTGTGGGTCTGACTATAAATAAGTTAGTGAAACCCTGAACCCAGAGAATATGACGCTTTAACCAGGAAATATATTGTGTTGAGCTAACCTTGGTTCTGGCACCTTATCCCCACTACTCGGTGTGTTAAGGCGTAGAGAGCTGCAAAACAAACGGCCAAACACACAAACAAACACAAGACAAAAACATAAACACAATGGCAGGCTTAAAAGAAAAAAAAGGATTAATGATCAATAACAGTCAGAATTATGCAAGTGATTATAAAGTCATGCTGGGACAATCTGATGTGAAAGCATTCCCGAACGCAAAAGATGTTATTATTTGTGCGGTTCTCTTCTAGCAGTACACGGCCTGACGGAGTCAATCGTCACCGGATCCCGATATCCAAAAGAGCAGGCAACAGACCCACGTTCAGATGATTTAGAGACCTCCGCGCTGTTTCCCCGGTGATTAATTAGGCATATCCCCGACCGCTCGCATCTTAAAAGAACTGCAAAAGAAAGTCTTTGGGGCGCTCGGAGTTTGTAGCGCGCTGCAAACAGGCTGTGATGTATGGTTCCATTTCTCCTTTGGTGAAGGAAAGCAAAAACCACCATCACAGAAGTGCCAAGGCGCTCTCCGGAGGATGAGAATAACTGACAGTGAGTTTCGAGTTTGAACAGCGAATTCCTCTGTGAAAGAATGTATTCCTGTCCTATTGCCGTTAGATGTTACCATAAACTGTCAATAGTTCCAATCCTGACTATTCCTGACTATTCTCACATCCTTTTCCCAAAACCCTTAGCTCCTTAACGCTTAGAGTCAACAAGACTTTCCTAAAGTTTCCATTGATTTTAATCCTCATTTGACCGTTATCGAAATCCTGACTTTCAGGATTTCATCCCCAAAGTTTACTTAAGATATTCTTCCAGGGAAGGGCTTATTAAGGGGCAGAGATGAAGAGAGAGAGTAAGGAATAAGGATGAGGAAAAGAGAAATATAGAAAGACTCAGTTCTTATTACTTTCTGGCCCCTGGCTTCATACTTCCCACTCATTCCCAATTCTGCTTTTTCTTCTAAATTCTCCTTCTCTCTCCTCACACCTCCCCCCCACACAAACACTCTCTCCTTCTCCACCCTTGCCTGTCTCTTTTTCTCTCTCTCTCTCCATCTCTCTCTACCTCCCCTCTGGTTCAATGACCTTTTAAACACAGGCCATATCTATTAAGTTCTCGATTGTACCATTGTATGGTGAGTGCCACTCATCCAGACCAGAACCCCACGCCGTGATCCTCCATAGCTTCTATCTAATCTCTTCCAGCAACACTCACTCCTCTCCCTCCCTCTCACCTCTCTCTCCTCCTCTCCCTCCTTCTGTCCTCTACTCTCTCCTCCTCTCCCTCCCTCTCTCCTCCTCTCCCTCCCTCTCTCCTCCTCTCCCTTCCTCTCTCCTCCTCTCCCTCTCACCTCTCCCTCCCTCTCTCCTCCTCTCCCTCTCTCCTCCTCTCCCTCCCTCTCTCCTCCTCTCCCTCTCACCTCTCCCTTCCTCTCCCTTCCTCTCCCTCCCTCTCTCCTCCTTTCCCTCCCTCTCTCCTCCTCTCCCTCCCTCTCTCCTCCTCTCTCTTCCTCTCCCTCCCTCTCTCTCCATCCTTCTGTCTCCTCTCTACTTTTCCACCCTCACTTTCACCACTTTCTCCTTGTTTGCAACTCTCCAGTTTGTATTCTCTCCCTCTCTTCCTCTCCTCTCCCCCCCTCCCCCTCCCCCTCCCTCTCTCTCTCTCTCTCTCTCCCTCTCTCCCTCTCTCCCTCTCTCTCTCTCTCTCTCTCTCTCTCTCTCTCTCTCTCTCTCTCTCTCTCTCTCTCTCTCTCTCTCTCTCTCTCTCTCTCTCTCTCTCTCTCTCCCTCTCTCTCTCTCTCTCTCTCTCTCTGTCTCTCTCTCTCTCTCTGGCTTGTAATTATTTACGCTTTCACCCCCCTCCCTTCCTCCCCTCCCTCCCCCCTCTCCGTTTCCGTGTCTGAGGTATAACTGCAGGAGGTGCATGGAGGACTGATTGTGGTCTCAAGTGATTGGATCCGTGCGTCTCGGTCGGTCAGGGGTATTTGCGGGCGTTAGCAAGCTAACACTGAGGTTTCCTCAGTGGTCATCGATTTAGCTCGCTGAAAAAGCTTGGTGCATCGAGAGAAGGAAGGGGGAGGGGGCCGGAGCAGGGAGGGAAGGGGGGCGGGGAGGGAGGGAAGGGGGGCAGAGCAGGGAGGGATCCAGGTGGAGCGCAGCAAAGGAACTCACAGGTGGAGCGTGGCGAAGTGAAAATGAGTGGAACTCATTTTCGGGGGGAGACGGGAGAAGAAGACCCAGGACCTCCATTCTCAACGTGACTAGAAATTTCCGTTGGTCAGCTTCCGGAAAGTGTAAAAACAAATGTAAATGGATTCAGTCACATCCCAACATTTTAGTGAAACCGGTACTGGAGACCTGGTCCAGTCATGGATGTCCTCCTATAGAAGACTGTTTATGGTGGCTTGGTCTAATGTGCGCTAGGCTGAGGCCTTGATGCGGTGGCCTGGGTTTGAATCTGACAATGTAATTCTCTCTTCAACATTTCCTGTCCTCTCCATAATGACTATCTGAATCAATAAAATATATGATAAAGGCAGTAATGCTTCTAAAAATATGTCTTTAAAAGTCTACTTCTGACCAGGCACCACCTCCAGAGTAGCACTGATGTCTGGTCTACCCCACCAGCACTCAACCCAATCTGGACCCACCAGAGGGGGACGAGTCCAGTATAGTCCAGGATATCAGTCCGGTCATCAACCGGATGTGCTGACTTCTCCTCGCACAGAACCACCTGGTTCTGCAGTGGTTCTCCGCACTTCACAGTTCTCGAAATAATCTCAGTTACAGCTACGTCCGGACAGCGCCCAAACAGAATGGGAAAAGAAGAGATCACAGTCCATCATGTATAATTTCCCGTCTGATCTCTTAGTGGCGTGCCGGCTTGCCTTCGCTCCAGGCTCACAAAGCTGGCACAGCCACAGGGAGCAGAGGCAGCTGGCTGGCTGGCTACCAAGTTCGGGGGTGGAGGTGGGGGGGATAGAGGGAGGGTGTTGGAGGAAGGTAGGGCGGGGGGGTTGGAGGGAGGTAGAGGGAGGGAGGGTACTGGATACCGAGGTAGGCTTCCAAACGTCACTGCCGCAGAACCGACTGGATCAGCCTGAGCAGAACCAGTGAGCTGAAACGAGGGCTTGATTCCGAGCTGACAGTAAACAGGACTTTACAGGAAGTACATTTCTTTGGTGTACGAAAGGACAAATGGGTCTAATCAACAGGAAATAAAGATAAGCATGAAATGACAAGTTAGGCTGAGCACAAACCAATTCAAATGACTGAACAAAATCAAACAAACATTTTAAACAGAAGCTTTGCGGTACAACAAAAGGAAGCAGGTATTATTAGCCACAGCGATTAGTCTCAAAACACCCGGGGCTTTCAGCCAATGAGGAAGCATGCAGTGCAGTCCTGTGTGAATGTGCAAGACTGGACGGCATCCACAGCCAGGACACAGCTGTGGAAAGCAAGAGAGGCAGTATCCTTCATTTTAGCACACCGTGCAAAGCGTCCACAACCCTCCTGCTAATTATACCATCGTATTTATACCAAACAGCCCCCACACAGCCTCACTCCCACAGCCAGCAGAGCAGGAATGCTCTCCGAGTATGAATTACATGTACAAGCGATACAAGTGAAATACAAGTGAATTACATGTATACATATCTCAGCCCACAGGCCTGACTGGTGACAGTCTCACAGAGGGACCGTGGAGTTGAGGAGAGGCGGGCTGATAACTGGGGTCTGTCACTGTCTCATGGGGCAGGAAGGAAGTGTGTGTGTGTGTGTGTGTGTGTGGGGGGGGGGGGGGTAAGAGTTGATTCACAACACATCCTCTGGTTCAGGTATCCAGCCAGAATCTACCAATCTAAGGTAGTTTAGCATCCCAATCAACTGGTCTGTGTGTGTGTGTGTGTGTGTGTGTGTGTGTGGTGTACGCACACATGCTTGCATGTGTATTAATTTTATAATGTGTGTGTGTTTATGTATTCCAGCTTACTAGGAAGTATATCTTTCACAGCAAATACCAACCTTACCTTACCCCCTGCCATTAAGCAGACCTGTCTCTCAGATGTCAAATTCTGCCAAATACTTGCTTTGAGGTGCACTTGATTTAGTTATCCTTGTTCCATTAAACCATTTGAACCACCCCAGAGTTGCACAGTCTGATCTAAAACAAGTGCACCAAAAACACTTCCTTTAAAAAAAACAAGTATTTGATGTTCACTGGACTGTATTTGACCCAAATCTGAACCAGAGACCAACCTACCCATCTCCCCCCCCTCACAGAAACCCCCGGTTGTCCTCGGTAACCTCAATCACCCCCCCTTCCCCCGGGCATTGCCATGGCAATACTTACGTTGGCACTGACCCCAGGACCGTCGGGTCCAGCCCCAGCAGCAGTCGATTCGGGCGCCGTAGCGACACAGCCCATTGGTCGAGGCCATCTGCCGAGGCCACCTATCAAGAGAAGAGCACAGGCAGGTTAGGTCAGCAGGCTAAGCTAACAGGCTAAAGTACTCTTGTGTACACAACCAAATGTTTGGTGAAAGATTTTCCGAATAACAAGACGTATATTCAGACTCTACATTCAGCCAAAATCCATGTCCTGTGTTTTATTTAACCTTGGCAGAGTGTTGAAAGTGGTCTGTATACACACAGTCACACTCACACCTCTTGCAACACGGAGCAAATTCTGTGAATCATTTCCTTCTACAGAATCTGGGGCAAAAAAAATCAATCGTAATCCCATTCACAACACATCACTTTTCCTCATTATCACTCTGGAGTCAAACAAACAGGTCACGAGCCGGTGACATCACACTTCCTGTGATGTCATATCTAAGCGCTTGCTTCAGTCCCCGTGATCCACCCAGGCAGGAGTTGCACCGTAGAGAGGGAGGGTCTGAGCGATCAGACACCTGTTGACGTTCACAACGTTCTTCCTCTCTTCCTGTCACCCCTAGCCTGACGTTGTCATACTCATAATTCTAGTCAGAATATGAGTCTGATACCGTTCCGTTGGGCTGTGAGTAGGTATGGGTTTCAACCAAACCCGGAAAAAAATGCCTCAATTGGACAGACCTACAACCAATCAGAGCACGGTTAGTTTGTTAACTTTTACTGAATCCCGTAGGAAGGACGGCAACAACTTTTTTCGATGCCTTGATCGCGTTTCTCTGTTCCTCTTTCAAAATGAATGCGCTGTCGATGTCTTCTAAAACAAATATCAGCTCTGCAGAGGCAGCAATGTTTGTTGAAAACAAAGTAAACCCAAGCGCTCTTTGGTGACGTGGTTGATTACGTTACTGTTGATCATCTGTCCATCATCGTATAAAACCCGCCCTGACAATTTGTTTGGTCCGAACAGCTCTTGTTCGGGCATAGTTTTTCCTCAACCGAGTGACCCCAGACCGAACTTCCCGACCAAAAATGTTGTGGACGGGGCTATGTTCGGTTGGCACCCAGGCTATCTCATCCCCCCACCCCTCTCTTTTTCCTTTTCAGTTCCACCACTTCTCTCACCCCATCCTGTCACCACTCCCCCCTCCTCCCCCCTCCCTCACCCATCACTGCAACTGTCACAGCAGGAATTCCAGACAGGGCTTTAGTCAAGCTCTGACAACTATGTTCTTTGTAACATTAGCATCAAAATAACTTCCTGAGGTACTTATGAATGCAGCGGAGAGGACAGTACTACTAGTATTACTACTACTAATGTAACGTAATGTAACATAATAATACTAATAATAATAATGCTTCCAGGCTGGTGAGGAAAGCCAGGTGCTGATTGATCATCTTGCATACAGGACATGCAGCAGCACACACATACACCCTAAATACCCAAATAAGAGCCGGATGTGTTGGTGACTTGGTGTTCTGTTCTATTCTGTTTCTCCTCGGAAAGAGAGAGAGAGTAAGAGAGAAGAGAGAGAGTAAGAGAGTAAGAGAGAAGAGAGAGAGAGAGTAGAGAGAGAGAGAGAGAGAGAGAGAGAGAGAGAGAGAGAGAGAGAGAGAGAGAGAGAGGGAAGGAGAGTGAGAGAGGGGGAGGGAGAGAGAGAATGAGAGAGAGAGAGAGAGGAAGAGTGTATGAGAGAAAGATTTTCTTGGCAGGCCATGGACTAGGATTACCTCCTTTATCTCTCCAGAGCATCCCCACATGTTGTGGAGGGGATAAGAGGTAGAAAAAGCCCATTTAAGGACCCTTTCTCTGGGAAATAGCAGAAGCACTGGCCACCACAAAGCCCTGATCCTTGGCAGGGACTGAGGTCTGCTGACTGAATCAAGCTCCTTGATGAAAAAGGGGGGGGACGGGGTGGGGGGGGGAACTAAAACTAAACCATCGTTCAGAAAGTGTCCTAAAGTGTCTCTGAAGAGGTCCTTGTTGGCTTCTAATTATGGAGGAAGAGGAGGAAGAGGAGGAGGAAGAGGAGGAGGAAGAGGAGGAGGAAGAGGAGGAGGAAGAGGAGGGCTGTCCAGTCGCCACAGTGAGAGGATGACACAGATTGGTGTTTGGTATTCAGTGAACGCACTCTCTTTCTCTCTTCCACCTTTCTTCTAGCCCCCCCCCCCCTCCCCCTTTCCTCCCCCCCCCCCCTGGTCTGTCCCAGGCTGTTAGTGTCCAGTGCCAAGCTGGGAGACATGCTAATAGCTTCCCAGGCAGCCAATCAGGAGGGAGAGGGGAGGGGCACCTGACAGGGGAGGCTGAGTGAGAGTGGCAGTCTCAGGGAGATGTTTGTCTGCTGTCTGGCAGGGCTGTTTGGTGGGGACAGGGGGTGGAGGGTAAAGGGGGGTAAAGGCACAGGGCTGGAGGTAGAGGGGTGTAGAGGGACAGGACTGTCTGTCTTGGAAGCACGGAAGCTGCAAGATGTCTTAGTAATTTAAGGACACACACCACTTCTGACCAGGGATAAACATCCATTTCCTCACAAAAATGGCACCAAACACACAAAGCTATACATGGAAAGTCTCTCAGCAGAGAAACTAATATCAATATTAGATGTGGATCAAGGGTTGAGAAACTGAATTAAAATGGCTTCATTTTGCAGGCAAAGTGATTAACAGCCACAATATTGCAAAATGGAGTTGCTGCATATTGGTCCATCAGGGTATTAAGAATTCAGACAACTGCCTTGTTGATAAAGCCATCTGACACAGGCGGGGTGATATTTAACCGTGCTCGTAAAACAAGTGTACGCATTATAGAGTGGGAAAAAGAGAGAGAAAGGACCTGTGAGGGCCCTGCTAAGCACTGAAGGTAATTAGTTAGCCTGCAGCGTTTTCACAACAAACAACCTGGACCCCAAAAAACTGTGCAATTCTGCCGCTCTGCGTAGCTGAGCTGGGGACATGAGGCGGAAGCAGAGCGCTCGCTGAGACGAGAGAAGAGCGAGCGATCGGTAGCTAAAGGAAGCATGTGGTGAACTCCCGCAGACAAATTGAGGTTGAAAAGGCTTTCTCTCTCTCTTTCTTTCTCTCTCTCTCTTTCTCTCTCTCTCTTTCTCCCTCTCTCTCTCTCTCTCTCTGTTTTGTTTGGCAGCCAGAGGTGGGTGAAGGGGCACAGAGTGGTCATAGTGAAGGTGGACAAAGCTCCGGTAGCAGACCTGTTCTGAGTGACTGAGAAGGTGAGAGAGAAGGGAGGGGAACACGCACGTATACACTCACGCACACGCACGCACACACACACACACACACACACACACACACACATACATACATGCACACGCACACATACATACATACAGACCTAGAATATGAGTTCGGCAATGGAGTTTTGTTTACTCATTTATTGTACATTTCGCTCTCGCTCTCTATGTCTCTCTCATCCTTCTCTTACAGCCGCTGGCAGTTTGCTGACCAACCAGCATCCGTCTTGTTGTTGATGCCGTTCACCAGCCGGCCCTTTGAATAATGTGTCATTTCTTTGTTACACACACCGGACACAACTGACTGGCCTTACTTCCTGTGACTGATCACACACACACACACACACACACACACACACACACACGTGCACACACACACACACACACACACACACACACGTGCACACACACACTTCATGTTATATTCATAACGTGCACAGTAGCCCATGTCATCTTTCTCCTTCAGACACTCAGAGAAACTCAACTGTTGACGGTGGGCTCCCAGCCCCAGGGCAGTGTTCTCTGATTGAGGATGATGGAATGTGATAATGTTGCTTAACCGAGGAAAAGTGTTCATTGGTGTAGCAGAGAATATCGGTGTGTTAGTGAGAGAGAGAGACTCACTCACTCACTCGCTGTCTCTCACTCTCTCTTTCACTCTCTCTCAGAGGGAGGGTAAGAGAGTGAGTGAAAGAGGGTGAGAAGAGAGAGTCATGTAAAACTGGCCTTGGTCCATAGAACAACTCCACCTCTAATCTCCGTTGATTCCCCCTAACCTTTTAGAAAACATGGAGGGTATACGCGCGCACGTACACCCAAGCATGCACTCACAGGAAAGGACAGGGTCTGATGTCACCACTGAAGCCATGTTTGGCACCAAAACTTGGCGTTGGTGTTCGACTGAGGTAACCTAGGAATGGGCTGGCTGGGCTGGCTGCAATCTCGCGCTATGCACTGACATCACTCTGGAACAATACCCGTGCCCTTGTATGTGCACGTAACGTGTGCGTGTTTCTGTTAAGTCTAGACTTTCATCCTGGCAAAGTGCTCTCGGCCCAAGATGAAGTACTTTCTGGACAAAACCTCTAAACCAAGCAGCAGCAACAGATAATGACAACATGAAGCACTGCCTGTTTCATCTCCAGGTCCTCCCACTCAACCACAGCTGACAATCAACCACGCATACAGAATGCCGGATCATTAGGATATCCACCCCATAATATGTTATTAATTAGTCCTATTATGGGATGACCTTGCTTGGGTTGCCATGGAGGCTTCCTTCAGGTAGCTAAGCCTTCTCTAAACAGTTTTACCAAGAGACGCGGCCACCAAGTAATGAATGGGATTTTCACGTCCTCTCTCTCTCACTCTCTCTCTCTCTCTCTCCCTCTCCATCTCTCTCTCTCTCTCTCCGTCTCTCTCTTTCTCTCT
This sequence comes from Hypomesus nipponensis, assembly GCF_054491055.1. Lineage (NCBI taxonomy): Eukaryota > Metazoa > Chordata > Actinopteri > Osmeriformes > Osmeridae > Hypomesus > Hypomesus nipponensis. The sequence goes on along the minus strand of NC_140382.1, from coordinate 20,884,681 downwards.
GTCTCTCTCTTTCTCTCTGTCTCTCTCTCTCTATGAATTTATATTGAAGCAGCGGGCCACTGGTTTATAACCATGGAAATTGGCAAATAATGACCCGCGTGACAAGCTCACTCCATCAGCAGGAGCCGTTAATAACGTATGCCGCCGCCGGGTTTGCGTTGACGCTCATTATGCGGTGGCACACTGGTGAAGTATCAGCGCTTCTCGGCAGACGGCGGCCCCGGTGAGCTGTCAGAACACACCGGCTAGCATAACTCACTCCGGTCATCATGATACGGACTATATGCACGAGGCTTGATCACATACATGACTCCTTTACATGCTGACGACACACACACACACATACACAGCAGTGTTTCACAACAGCCTGCCTCACAACTATCTCTCTCTCGCACGTACAAACATGGACCTATACACAGGTGATGTACATAATTCATAGCTGTAGATGATGTCATAAATTACGTGTAGGTAAAATGTTGTCTCGGAAGCTCAAAGGAACACTATATTACTATAGTGTATATTACTATATTAATCTCTAACAAAGATTTTTTCTATTAGTCCCCCATCATATTTGGCCAAAGTATGTCAAAAGAATGACGCCTATGGGCACAACCTGTCCAACGACGATAAATGGAGACAAAACGTAATCTAATTATAACGGCGTGACAGATTTTCTACTGGAAAAATCGTGGAGTTCATTGCAACACGCTCGTGCTCCGTTTACATGGCTTTACCACGGTGAGCAGAGAGTTCATGATTCTGTGACGGATATCTGCTCTGATCCAGCCTGAAATATAATTAAATAAATCTCCACGGTGCTTAAGGACGTGTATTTAGTGTTGTTGTGCAGGAAGGGAATCCGTCTTTAGGGTGATGAATACAGTTTAGTCAAGTTGGACCCAGTCCAGGTCTGGAAGACAACCAGCAGTTATTAATAAACAAGGATGATGCAATTGCTTGAAAGTTATTCCCCGAGGTGCAATAGGCTACATAATGTAGATTACTAGGAGGCCTTAGAAGGAAATGTAGGTCATGTTCTATTGACCTAAGATGGAAGTAAGTGTTCTGATACCTGCAGATGATTGTTGCCAATACCTCGTCTAACCAAGCCAAAAGAATTTGACCTACACTCAAGCTACTCAAAGGAGTCAATATGTGAATGTTAGACAAATGTACAAAAGTACACTTCAAGTTGTGTAAAGAAGGATAAATATAATGAAAATGTTTTAGGCTATTTTATTTTGACATTATGTAGGCATTATAGGTATAGTAGGCTATAGAACGAAATGCACAATGTTGACAATAACAGTCACCCCAAAAAAATCCTTGAATGCTTAAATTCTTGATGCTAACGGTCAATTACAGTGTCAGTAAATACCAAAAGTAAACGGGATCGGCTATATTGGGGGAGAATGGTGGTCAGAAGTTCGTCTTTATTGAATATAGTGTTAAATATGAGAGATAACCTTGCAGCTACTTGCTACTGATGTACGAACTAAAGTATAAAAAAAAAAAAAAGCTCTGAACTCCAGTTTGCTCGACATAAAACAGCCAGCACGCCTTACTTGAGAGTATTCTACTTCACCGAGGCACGCTGCGATGCCCGCGTGCACCTATAAGAAAAGGTTAGAATAGATTCCAATCTCGCGCACATTCTTAGGGTTTTGGCACGTTTCTTCTCGACCTCGCCACCTCACGCTCCCCCCCGGTTCGTGTTCGGGCATGAACCACCAAGTCAATGAGAACGCATTCTGTCACACATCAGCTAATTTCTAGAAAACTCACCCCCACCAGCAATACACGTTGACATGGAGATGGTGGACCAGATTTGGCAAAAAATGTAAACACTGCCAAGCCTAGATTTTAACTCCGTATGCAAATTTGGGCAAAAAGTACAGGCAGCGAAACAAATGGACATGGGCTACGATGATCTACTTTCCGTGAGAGTTCCAAATCAGATACATCCGATTTATATACTTGACGAAGTAGCCTAGGCCTATAATTCGGTGAAAAGTGCCACTGTTAATTTTAAGATTAAGGGGAGATCAGATGCAGTTGAGCAAAATAAACAAATAACTCGGTAGGCGATCTAGCCTACAGGCTCTAGTCTACTCGCACACGCTTTCGTTCACAGCGTGTCAAGTGTGATCCGTCGCTGTAATTTCATCAGAACAGCAACACGTTTTAATCTTTTCCGTTGTGAATATTTCAAACGTGCAAATCAAAGGGGTTCGCTGAAATGTCAGTCTGTGCGGAGTTCCCGGGCGCAGGGTGCAACTGCAGCGCCCTAATTGGAAGCGTGTAAGGATTTACTGTCAAAACATTGTTCACAAGAATGCACCTATTTACCATCGAAAATAATACGTGCGTGTTGTCTTACCTGCCGTCAAACTCCGCGCTCGTTCTCAAACAGAAAGTGCATAGCAATATCAACTTTATCCATAGGTCCATTGTGAGAGTCACACGCGCACGCAGCGCACGCTTTCCAAAGACAAAAATCAAAATGTAACGTTTGACTGTAGCTAAACCGCAGTAGCCGATAATCTTTCGTTTTGACGAAAGGTAAGAACCGGATATTTATTTCCCCCAAATCGTTAAAGCCGCACCGGAATGAGTGTCTCGCAGCTGTTCTTGAAACAGACCATTTACAATGTGTCAGAGCTACCGCGCGCACACGGGAGAAAGCGGTGCTACTGCCTCTTTCTGGGTGACCCAGCGCGTGTGGCGCCGAGTGCTCTCTACCGGTGCTCGTGGGATCCCGCAGCCTTCCCCTCCCGCGCGCAAGTTCAGTTCAGTAGCGCTACTCCCCTATGAAATCGCTTCACTGCAGTGTGTGTGAGTGTGTTTTTTCCTCAGCCTGCATGCGTGGCCGTGCAGCAATACAGCTGGTCTGAGAGAGAGACAGAGAGAGAGAGCGAGAGAGAGCGAGAGAGACAGAGAGAGAGCGACATAGAGAGCGAGAGAGAGAGCGACAGAGAGAGAGAGAGACAGACAGAGAGAGAGAAAGAGAGAGAGAGCGACAGAGAGAGAGAGAGAGAGCGACAGAGAGAGAGAGAGAGAGAGCGAGAGAGAGAAAGAGAGAGCGACAGAGAGAGCGAGAGCGAGAGAGAGAGAGAGAGAGAGAGAGAGAGAGAGAGAGAGAGAGAGAGAGAGAGAATGTCCGGCTGCACACTCTCTCAGTGGTGTGAGCGTTGGTGATGTGCATGCTTTGGAAAAGCCTTAATTAATTGCATAGCTTGCTGGGACACGCCTGCTCTCAGCCCACCCAGCCGGGCCCCACTGTAATCCTAGTGTTCACAGCCTGCATGAAATATCACCTTTATGACTGAGAACTATCCCGGAGTTGGTAGTTCAAACTATGTGTCCGCATCCCTAATTGTTTTGACAGTCCCTCACTCCCCAATTCTTTCGTCCACTAACATTACTGCATTGTTTGGCGATGTGCCTATAGGCCTATATGAAATGCGCATATTCGTTTTTTCGCTGTTCAGCATTTCATTTCTTGCATGATTGTTAATTATAAGGCTGCAGGCAACCACGTGACGGAATGAACAGCTAGACCTTTTTTATTAATTAAGTTGTTTTCCACGACCATGAACTAACAACATTTTAACCGAAGGCACTTGATCAATGTATGGCGCTATGTGTTAGCCACAAAGAAGGAAGCTAATTTATGTTGAAATCTGTGTTTAATGTGTTGCGAATTCTATGGTGGGGTTTTTTATAACTCAAATATGCTGCTGTATGTCAAAGAACATCCATTTTAATTAGCGGCTATGTGTTTGGCCCTGTGTGTAGCCTATTATCTCAACACACACACACACACGCACGCACAGTGCTGGAAACAGTGAGTTGTAATTATTACTTAGTGAACTGGTCTATTCATCAGTCTTGCGGTCTCCGTCCCACAAACACGCATACGTGATTTTAAGAATGAACAACAGCTCATTCTTCTATAAGAGGCAGAACATACTGGAGTCCAGACATGTTCCTAGGCAACCCCCCCCCCCCCCCCCCCCCCCCCAATTGCAACTGCTGGATGCTGTGGGTTGGGGCGACACACACATTACCCACCTCAGTCAACACAATCCTCCCAGAAACCAAAAGCAGAAACTTAAATTAGATTCTACAAAAACGGACTAAAGAAACGCTGGTGAGGTGATTTCTACGTCGGTTTCACCGACTCCAGCTGCTCTGAAGATGAATGTTGAAACACGATTCCCTGCTACCTGAGAAACTTGTTTACAGCCTGGTATTGCTTTCTGATTCATGGTCGAGTTCTCCTCGTGGCTCCCTGATGGATGTCGTGAATCTTCGTCTCCCATGACAGTGGGAACGAATATAGCCGATGTAGGCCTACTTTCTACTTTAAAGCGAGGCTCGTAACTAGTTTAAATCTGTATTTGGTGGCATGATCAATATTATGTATTGTCATTGCTTTTTAATTGAAAAAAGATGTGAAGAATTTTTTTTGAAAAAAAACCCAATTGATTTCAAAGGTTGAAAAAATGTGAGGTACAATAGGGATGGCTACTTTTTACTTAAGATATGTCAGAGCCCACATTTCTTTACTTTAACTTGAGAGAAAAAAGTGTTGTCAGTATTTCAAATTTTACCAGTCTTTTAAACATGAGTATCAGAAGGATGTGTGCACTTTTGCCATCTCTGCAAGGGAAGGTGAGAAATTGCAAAATTTAACAACGTCAAAAAGGTAGCACTTCTCAATGGTACAGGAAAAGTCAACCACTCGGCCGCCCAATGAGGAAGCATGTCCTAGCATGTCAGTGGTTAACTTTAAAATTGTAATTCTAAAATGACCGATGCTGACTAAAATAGTTAAGCAAAAGGCCCTGTTCCTATACTTAAAGAATACATCCATCCTTCCTAAGGGGAAAAGTGAGGGCTATCCATTTGATTTGATTCCACTTGCAAAGTGTCCTTCCCCAAGCATCCAACCAGCGCCGAATAATAAAACCCTTCAAAATAAAGATGGCCTACCACATACCAGAACAAGCAGCATTCTGGGAATTTCACTGGAAACCACCAGGTGAGAAGAGGTAGTTTTCAAAGATTTCAAAACCAAATAATGGCCTTGCTTCAGCAGAGTGATTAGCTTAGGGATGCTCGCTTCCAATTTGTTTCTATCAGGGACCTAATTATTTACCGTTCGCAGTATTTTACCAAACGCCCACAACGACTTTGATGCTCCTGAACGCTCCCTCTCCTCCGGGGCAGAGAATGTCGTGTGGAAACACTGCGATCCACGTTGATACAACGACTTTAGGGTGTCAGCGCGGCGCAAAACAAATATATTTGAGTAGGGCTCCAAGTACACCCCAGTGGATTCTTTGCACCGAAGTTGTTCTCATACCTAATCAAACAAACAAACAAACACTGAACCTTCCCTAATGGGTTGTCTTCTTGAGTGGTTGCCTGGTTTCCCCCCTGATCCTCCCTTTAAGGTTAGCTTTACTGGACCTTTAAACATCCCCCCTCCCCCCCACTCACCTGCCGGAACACGTCTGTGATGTGTGGCAAGAATGTGGGAGAGAGAATTGGGTGGAGGATGGGAATGGAGAGAGAGAGAGGGAGGATGGCAAAAAGAAAAAGAGGGAGAGAGGGAGAAAGAGAACGTTGCAGAGAGAGGGAGAAAGAACAGGGCAGGTGTGGAGGGAGGAAGTCAGAGATCCAAGGAGGGCAGGGATGGAGAGATGGAGTGATGGAGAGATGGAGGAATTGGGCCAGGGAGAAGCAAAGGGGAGAGGAAAGGAGACATGTGCAAACAAAGGAAGGGAGGAAGCGGCGAAGCAGGGAGGAGGTAGGGAGGGAGGCAGGCAAACAGAATCAGGCAGGAAATCAGGCAGTTTCCATTTGAAATCCTTCCTTCCACAGCTGCAAGATGGGCAGGAGTGTCACTGAGAGGGGAAGAGCTGTGTGTCTTAGAAAGAGAGGACAAGGGGGAGGGATGGAGAGATTTATGGAGGGAGGGAGAGGTGGAGGAGAGAGGGATGGATGGATGGATTGAGGGAGGGAAGGAGGGAGTGTCTCCAGAAGAAAAAAGAGAAGGATCGGTGTGTCTCCAGTCCGTTCACCCTAGGAAAAGATTGGATTCGCTCCCAGAATTCAGATGAGGTCGGTAGATTGGAAACCCCTCCACCTTCTCCCCCCTCCATCCCCCTCCCTCTGCCCCCTGCTGTGCTGCTGTGGGGAAGCAAGCAGGAGAGCTAGATCTCTTTGTCTTTCCTGTCTGCCCCCCTAATATTCTCAGGCAGCTGTACAACATTGTTAGGGTGAAGATTCCAGATGACTTTTTTTGTCCCTAGGAAATGTTGTCTTGAATTTGACATCTTGGGGGCCACGTAGAAACACATTACAGAAATAAAGTGCAAAGCGCTAACAAGTGTATAACCCAGGCCCTCCTGAGCTCAGGGAAATTCCAAGGAAGAGCAATGACAAAGAGTACAGGAGTTTGGGCCCTTGGTGTGATAAATAGAGGTCAGCATTTAGAACAATAAACTATCTGCTATCTAGAGTAAACAGCTTAAGGGACTGTGTTGTGAACACACACCATGAGTCAAAGAAAGTCATGGAGTTTGGATTGTTAGTGTGTCAGCTGGAGCCGGATGAGAACAACAGTATTTGTATGTGACGTGCACCCGCATGCGTGTTTGTGTTGTGTGTGCGCACACATGTATATGTGGTGTGTGTGCATGAGTGGGTAGGTGTGTGAAAAAAAATACTAAATGTGTGTGTGTGTGTGTGTGTCTGGTCCTGCAGCAGCAGTGTGTGCATGGCTGAGCACACTGACCTTTTCAACAGGCAGGCAGCAATAAAATATTCATGTCTGCTGATGTATTGTAGTACCTGGAGCTTCCAGAGAGTTTTTCCAGGCTTGGTCTGACTGGCTGCATTCCACTGCATAATCACTCTGGGATCTGCGACGGTGACCCCTTCATCCTCTGTCAGGAACCTTGGGGTTACCATGGATGACGAGCTCTCCCTCACGGCCCACATTGCTGCGGTCTCCCGGTCCTGTAGATTCACCCTCTACAACATCCGGAAGATCAGGAGATACCTGTCTGAGCACTCCACCCAGCTGCTAGTCCAAGCACTTGTCCTCTCCAAGTTGGACTACTGCAACTCGCTGCTCGCCGGTCTCCCAGCATGCGCAACCCGCCCTCTTCAGAGGATTCAGAAAGCAGCGGCCCATTCTGGTCTACAATCTACCCAGACGCTCCCATGTTACCCCGCTCCTTATCTCTCTCCACTGGCTACCCATCAACGCACGTATCAGATTCAAGACCCTGGTACTGACCTTCTGAGCAGTGAACAGGACTGCACCCGACTACATTAAGTCTCTCCTGCAGCCTTACACCCCCACCCGCCACCTACGGTCTTTTTCAGACAACCGCCTGTTGGTCCCACCGCTCAAGAGCGCCCGGTCCCAACACAAGCTCTTCTCCTGTCTGGCCCCCCAGTGGTGGAATCAACTCCCCACCTCCATCAGAGACACTGTCTCCCCACCTTCAAGAAACGGCTCAAGACGCACTTTTTCCAGCAGTTCAACGGTACTTAGAAATGATTGGCTGGACCTGATGTTAGTTTCCTCCAGGATCACAATGGCTCTTACTGAGAGACTTGTTGCTGTTGTTGGTTAGTTGAAACTGACTTTAAATGATTGTACTAGCTGTGAAATGTATTATTGTTGCTTGCTTTTTCCACAGGTACACCCCTTGCACTTTTGAGGTTCATGTTGTTAAGTTGTAAATTATTTAGCTACATGCTCTAATGGTTCTTCCCTTAGGGACTTATTTGGTTTTCACAATGTATGCTTCATGTTTTGGCTACCCGCAATGTTTGGAGCTACCTTGTTGTTATGTTCAGTGACCAATACAGTTTTGTAAAGCTCTCTCTTGGAAGTCGCTTTGGATAAAAGCATCTGCTAAATGAATACATGTAAATGTCCACATCATCCCTGCTTTCCAGGGAAGGTTGAGACGACCTGTCACAAACACAAACACACACACACACATCCAAGCCTTCACCACACTTACAAAAAAGTGTCTTCTAAATTGATACATGTAAACATGTCCTCATGCAAACACACGCACCACACACACAAACATACATGTAAGCGCACACTACACACACACACACACACACACACACAAACGTCCTCGTGCACACACACATTCTGCACACATGCCCACAGTTCATCCACCTACAGCAACACAGAACATCCACATCTTAACCACCTCCTAAATTAACATCAGCACATTCACAACTGCAGTACAACCACCAAAGTATAAACCATCACATTTCAGCAAATGCGAACAGTTAGTTTCACAATATTACTGAGGGGACAAAATGATGTATCTGTTTCTCCATCTGGGCTGTGAGGTGTTTATTTTTATGACTGCAGCAGACAGGAGCCATATTGAAAACGGTCACAATCAACGTTAAAATAAACGTCACTAGTCACCAGAGGGTAAGCGGGAGATTACAGCTTTGATTACCCACAGCAGCAGGTGAGGAAGACAACCCTTCTACTGTCACAAAAAATAGATCAGAGTTTCGGAGAAAAGGAATAAAATTAAGCTGACAGAAAATTATGTAAATAAAACCAGGAAGTGTTGCTGGCCAGTTAAAAGAAGTCCCACCGTGTATAAAAAAATCAATACCCGCTTTCTAAAAAAACCTTCTGGACATAAACACCTCACACATTTAGAATAGCCCCTCCATCATCCCTGAACGTCCTACTGGTGTATTATGGTCCTTGTAGTTTCAATCGGGCCACCATTCTCAGGTTGGACCTGCGGTTGTAGTTCTTCCTGTTTTCTTGTAGTTTCTCCGTCCGCCAGTGTGAGCACGCCCACCAGCATGTTGTTCTTCGGAGAGCAGCTTTCTGGCTCCATAGTCATCACACGCACAGAGTACCCATAATCCTCTGCGGCCCAGGAGCGGTCAAGGTCGACCAGACCCATGCACTGCTTACCTATGGGAGGAGAGGGGGAGCCATGACACCGACTACAGGGCAGAGTATGGAAGAAGGAGGAGAGATGGAGGGGAGGGGGATGGAAGACCACCAGGCAGCCAGTATCAGAGAGTTATCGCATCCCCATTACCAGGAGAGAGGGAGTCAAACAGGAGCCTGCAGACAGATAGCTGCAGGAGGTATCACTGGAGGTCTCTGGAACAGGGAGGGGGAGAGAAAGAGAGAAGAGGAGGGAGAGAGAGAGAGAGAGAGAGAGAGAGAGAGAGAGAGAGAGAGGGAGGGAGGAGAGCAAGCAGAGGATAGAAGAGAGGTGAGAAAGTGGGAAGAGAACAGGGAGGAGGGAAGAGAGAAAAGATAGAAAGAGAGATTCAGAGAGGAAGGAGATTGAAAAAAGAGATAGATACAGAGATGAAAGAGAGATAGATACAGAGAGGAAAGAGAGATAGAGACAGAGAGGAAAGAGAGATAGAGACAGAGAGGAAAGAGAGATAGAGATGAAAGAGAGATAGAGACAGAGAGGAAAGAGAGATAGAGACAGAGAGGAAAGAGAGATAGAGACAGAGAGGAAAGAGAGATAGAGACAGAGAGGAAAGAGAGATAGAGACAGAGATGAAAGAGAGATAGAGACAGAGAGGAAAGAGAGACAGAGACAGAGATGAAAGAGAGACAGAGACAGAGAGGAAAGAGAGACAGAGACAGAGAGGAAAGAGAGACAGAGATGAAAGAGAGATAGAGACAGAGAGGAAAGAGATAGAAAGGAGAGTGAGAGAGAGATGAAAGAGGTTGAGAAATACAGGAGAGAGAGGAAAGGGTTACCTATTACTCTTCTTTCGGGGGGCAGCTGGCCGGCAGTCTGGTCAGCAAAACGACAGAGCACCATGTGCTCCTGGGAAGACGGTCGGACAGAGAGAACCGATCAGACACACGCACACACATGCTAATGTCCCCCGTTATGTAAACAAAACCCAAGTGACCTGAACTCTCTCCATAGAAAGCTCAGATCTACCATTACAGTCGTTATCTTCCAAGAGAGGCTGGGGGTTAGGGTGTGGAGGGGGGGGGGGTTGGGTGTGGAGGGGAGAGGGGGGGGAAGGGGGGTGTGGAGGGTAGAGGGGGGGGAAGGGGTGTGTGGAGGGGAGAGGGGGGGGGTGTCGGGGAGGGGGGTGTGTGGAGGGGGAAGGGGGGGGAAGGGGTGTGTGGAGGGGAGAGGGGTGTGGAGGGGAGAGGGGGGGGGGGTGTGGAGGGGGAAGGGGGGTGTGGAGGGGAGAGGGGGGTGTGGGGGCTTGAGAGTCGCTTGGGTCTAGTTCTTGAGCCTGTTCTGTCAGAGGCACTGGACAGACATAACCTGGAGAGCACTGGTCATTAAACAGCTACTACAGACATAACCTGGAGAGCACTAGTCATTAAACAGCTACTACAGACATAACCTGGAGAGCACTAGTCATTAAACAGCTACTACAGACATAACCTGGAGAGCACTAGTCATTAAACAGCTACTACAGACATAATTGATTCCATTCTTCACTCCGAAGCGTGTGTGTATGTGTGTGTGGAGGGGAAGCAGAGTGTGTGTGTGTATGGGTGTGTGTGTGTGGACATGTAGCAGTGTGTGCGTGTGTGTGTGTGTGTATGGGTGTGTGTGAGAGGCCAAGGTGCAGACACTCTGAGTTAACACTGAGTACCAATATCTCAGATCATTAGTGTTCTGCTTCAGCAATACCCTATTTGTCACCGGGCTGTCATTTAGTTTAACAAGCTTGGGCCAGTGTGAGTGTGTGTGTGTGTGTGTGTGTGTGTGAGTGTGTGTGTGTGTGTGAGAGTGTGTGTGTGTGTGTGTGTGGAGAGGAAGCACAAAAACCAGCCCAAGATTCACGTGTCCTTCCCTGGAATGCTATATGGTCTATACTGTATGAGGCTCGAGGGGGTTCAAGCACCCTCTCTCTCCTCCTCTCTCTCAACTATCTCCATCTCTCCCTCTCTCTACCCCTCTCAGTCGACCATGTCTCTGTCTACCCCTCTCAGTCGACCATCTCTCGGTCTCTCTGTCTTTCCTTCAATCATCTCTGTCTCTCTCAATCCTCTCTCTTTATTATGGCAAATTGTGTCTCTTACACTCTGTCTCTGTCTCAAGATGAAAAGAAAATGTGAAAGTATGTTTATTGAGACCTAAATCGCCCAGCAGGGCAGAAGAGAGGGGAGAGCTCATGTTAACTGGCATTAAATGACCAGTTATCAAGATGGGGTCAGATGGCTGAGCGATTAGGGAATCGGGCTATTAATCAGAAGGTTGCCGGTTTAATTCCCGGCCATGTTAAATGACGTTGTGTCCTTGGGCAGGGCACTTCACCCAACTTGCCTCAGGTGGAATGTCCCTATACTTACTGTAAATTGCTCTGGATTAGAGCATCTGCTAAATGACTAAATGTAAGATGTAGGGTTGATTCCTGGTGTGAGAGAGGTCTCTACAGCTCTTTATACGGGGCGGTTTGCAATATGACAAACATACGCAGACAGACAAAACCAGACCGATTAAAAAAACAAAACCACCATACTGCTGGAATATTCCATGTATTAAGACAGAAATTTGCAATGTTAAAGGATATTTGTTCCCAAACAACATGTTAAGGGAGATAAGTGATATGTTGACGCTGTGCTGTCAGTGCAGTAAACATAGCATGATTTGGATGTTGTAGTTAGTGAGGGCATTATAATGAATTGTCAGCAGTCTTGTTGCCTTGACACATCATTATGGGATGGCGTGAATGTAGAACATGTGAAATAAAAAGCTGTCTTGGGTGGTACCTTGTAACTCAGAATCTCCTGGAACCTCTTGCTGCAAGATAAATGAGAAAGAGAGTAAGGGAGAAAGAGAGAGAGTGCAAAGAGAGAGAGAGCGAAGAGAGAGAGAAAAGAGAGAGACAGAGAGAGCGCGAAGAAAGAGAGCAGAGGAGGGAAGACAGAGAGAATGAAAGAGTGAAAAACAGGGAAAAAGGAATAGAGATAGAGACAAAGAGAAAGATGGAGAGAAAGAGACAGAAAGATAAATGGATAGGGAGAAAGAGAGAGAGAGAGAGAGAGAAAGAGAGAGAGAGAGAGCAGGAGAAAATGTGAGAAATCTGCAATTACGTTCAGACAACAGAGCCTTAAATTAGCAACATATTGAACTTTGTCATTTTTCCACGTGTCTTAAACACTGCTGGAGTCAGGCATTTTATCTCACTTTGGGGAAATGACTTAGAACAACAAACAAACAAAGTGTGTTTCAGATCTCAGTCTCCATGAGAACACTGCAGTTAACACACCCTCCCACCTCTCTCTCCCACTCTCTCCCACCTCTCTCCCTCTCTCTTCCAGCTCTCTCTCCCACCACTCTCTCCCACCACTCTCTCCCACCTCTCTCCCTCTCTCCCTCTCTCTTCCACCTCTCTCTCCCTCTCTCTCCCACCTCTCTCCCTCTCTCTCCCACCTCTCTCCCTTTCTCTCCCACCTCTCTCCCTCTCTCTTCCACCTCTCTCTCCCTCTCTCTCCCACACCCTCCCACCTCTCTCTCCCACCTCTCTCTCCCACCTCTCTCTCCTACCTCTCTCTCCCTCTCTCTCTCCCACCTCTTGAGAGAAATTAATTTACCAATTTTAAAGGAGGCAGTAGAAGGCATGGGAAGTAGTTTGTTTGAATAATCATTATGTGTTTGTGTGGGTGTGCTGTTAAACTGTGTGAGTGTGTGTGCTGTTAAATTGTGTACATGGGCTGTTAAAGTCAGTGTGTGTGTGTATGTGGGGGGAGGGGGGGTTGTGCGCGTTTGTGTGTCTGTCAGCGTTTGTGTGCTCTTAAAGTGTGTGTGTGTTTGTGTGTGCTCTTAAACAGCCAACCTGTGTCCATTCAAGTCAACTACCAATCAACATGCCATGGAAAGAGGTCAAGGGTCATGGAGAGAGGTCAGAGGTTATGGAGACAGGGTCAGGGTAGTCAGTGAGTCTGTGTCCGACGATGTTCAACTCTCCCTAACAGAAAACATGCTCTGATAGTCACTCACTCACTCGGACCTTTGCCTCTGTCAGGTTCAATGGAGATCAGCTATAAATCAAGCACCGACCGCAGAGAAAAGTTGTTGCGTTCTGACAAAAGATGCAGGGTGCAGCGCTGTTTCTCTGCGCTCTCTCTCCACTTTCCAACAATTGGGGGAAAAAGACACTGTCGCTCCGTACGCCATACGGACACTCAATACTGATAACGTTGATAAAAATATAAAAAATTCAATTAAAATGACTGTACAGTAGTAATACATTTACAGAGGTTTTACAACCCCGACCTTCAAAATGTTGGAAAACAGGAAGGTCTAGCGCTACATCTACTTTCAATCTCCAGCTTAGCAGGCAAGTGCTCTAACCACTAAGCCTTACCCACAGATTCGGCTCCAGAACTAATTAAACGAGGGGGCATTTTTTCACAAGGGGGGCACGCATTTACAAAGCATGTATGAGAGTCAAAATAACAGCAGACCTGCATATTCTGCAGGAAAGTGTAGCCATTTTGATATTTAATTTATAGCCAATGCCAGTATTTCTTATTTATACTGTAACAAAATTATTTTTGTAAGGGACACAGCATTCCATTTGGGGGGGCATTGCCCCCCATTGCCCCCCAATGCCCCCCCTTGGAGCCGACCCTGTATAGCCATTCCCCCTGCATGAACGGTATCATTCAGCAAGCCTTTGGCTCTGTCTCTCCATCATCAACGGTCAATTTTTAATTGCTGTGGTCTCTTCCTCCCTCAAGGCCAGTCAACACGACGCTGCCATGGCAACAGGAACAACGACAGCACAGGTCGGGGTGTTTTATTTATGTATTTGGATTACTCCCTCTCTTACTACTCTACCAATCTCTCTCTTCTCATCTCTCTCTCTTTCTCCTGTCCTCTCTTTCTCCTCTCTTCCCATCTCTCTCTTTCTCCTCTCCTCTCCTTTCTCTTCTCTCTCGTCATCTCTCTCTTTGTCATGCTGAGCCTGGGGCACAAGTTCACTCCTGAGGTCGTACTCCTGGAAATACGGAGACTCGGAATTCATTACAGTCAAACGCAATGGAGTCTTCAAAGGTTATTTGTCTCAGACTAATAGAACTTCTTATTAGCGTTTGTTTGTGTGCGAAGAGTCTGCGTTTTGTCATCCTGTGACAGGTTTTATACGCCCCACACAATGTGATACGGGAGGTGTGTGTGTGTGTGTGTGAGAGGGATGGAGGTGTGTGTGTGTGTGTGAGAGGGATGGAGGGAGGTGTGTGTGTGTGTGTGACAGAGAAGGAAGCTGACACGTGTCAGAGACTCGCAAACAAAAGATAAGGAGAGATGGAGGAGTGAGAGAAAGGGGATAAAGAAAGAGGATGAGACGGAGAGAGAGAAAGGGGGAGATAAAGCTGTGTAACAACTGATACATAGACAGAAGCAGACACACAACTAAAACCCCTCACACACACCCCAAAGTCCTCCCACACACACACACTCACACACACACACACACACTCCTACGTACCTCCGGGGGAAGGTGCACCTGAGTGTGTTCTGTATGAATCCGTAACAGCAGGGGCTGAGCACGAAGGCTGCTCCGGCCTGGACACAGAGAGACATCACCATGTCTGTCGCTACGCCACACGCATGGAGAGCCACCTGCACACACACACACATGAATGGGTTCAGTACACACACACACACACACACACACACACACACACACACACACACACACACACACACACACACACACACACACACACACACACACACACACACACACACACAGCTGGTTTGATTATGAACCACCAGAGATGGAAAAAGTACACACATCCTTCAGTACTCATCAATGATGGAAACTGTTTTTTGTTTTTTTTACGTTTTTTTCACAAATCTTTTTCGAAAGGTTCAAAATCATTTTTTGAAAAACGTTTTTTGAAAATGATTTTAAACCTTTCTAAGCAAAAGGTTCAATAACAAATATTTTTTCAACATTTTTTTTTCACACCCAACAAGACACAAAAGTTTATTTTTCTTTTTTAACTTTATTTTCTTATTGCCTTCTGCCTTGCTCCATCGTAGCTTTGTACACATTTGTTGTGCGTGATAACCAGGAAATTATAAAAGGCACGCAATGAGAAGAAATAATATTGATATTGATTGACTACAGGTTAAAACTAACGAGCCTAGGAAATAGATAAAAACATAGAAACACACACACACACACACAAACACACACATGGGTTCAACTCATTATGGGATGTCCTGTGCAGAGTATCTAGACAGTCCTATGTCCCAAAGCAGACAGAGAAACCGACCAAACTATTTAATCTAAACTATTGATTAGTTGCCTTTCTAATACGAGCACCAAGTTCTCAGGCACCAGCTCACCCAGCTAGAACAAAACAAACTTAATTGGTTCTTGGGTTCCTGGCACACGCAGCACCAAACTTCCCCCAGTGAGTGGCTAAACCGAGCATGACCATAAGAACCTCTCTGGGTATCAGCCACATAGGGAGGGATGGAGGGAGAGACTGAGAGAGGATGTCATTAATACAACGAAGGAGGGTGGAATGGACGGAGAGATGGAGAGGGAGGTCTGGATGGAGAGATGGAGAGAGAAGTCTGGATGGAGAGATGGAGAGAGAAGTCTGGATGGAAAGATGGAGAGAGAAGTCTGGATGGAGAGATGGAGAGAGAAGTCTGGATGGAAAGATGGAGAGAGAAGTCTGGATGGAGAGATGGAGAGAGAAGTCTGGATGGAGAGATAAGTCTGGATGGAGAGATAAGTCTGGATGGAGAGATGGAGAGAGAAGTCTGGATGGAGAGATGGAGAGAGAAGTCTGGATGGAGAGATGGAGAGAGAAGTCTGGATGGAGAGATGGAGAGAGAAGTCTGGATGGAGAGATGGAGAGGGAAGTCTGGATGGAGAGATGGAGAGAGAAGTCTGGATGGAGAGATGGAGAGAGAGGTCTGGATGGAGAGGGAAGTCTGGATGGAGAGATGGAGAGAGAAGTCTGGATGGAGAGATGGAGAGAGAAGTCTGGATGGAGAGATGGAGAGAGAAGTCTGGATGGAGAGATGGAGAGAGAAGTCTGGATGGAGAGATGGAGAGAGAAGTCTGGATGGAGAGATGGAGAGAGAAGTCTGGATGGAGAGATGGAGAGAGAAGTCTGGATGGAGAGATGGAGAGAGAAGTCTGGATGGAGAGATGGAGAGAGAAGTCTGGATGGAGAGATGGAGAGAGAAGTCTGGATGGAGAGATGGAGAGAGAAGTCTGGATGGAGAGATGGAGAGAGAAGTCTGGATGGAGAGATGGACAGAGAAGAGGGGATGGAGAGATGGAGAGAGAAGTCTGGATGGAGAGATAAGTCTGGATGGAGAGATGGAGAGAGGGGGGGAGCGAAGGGGAAGCGGAGGAAGGTAACGGCTGGATGAGAGGCTGATGAGAGGCTGGATGAGAGGCTGGATGAGAGGCTGATTGAGGCTGATGAGGCTCCGCAGTACGGCCCTCCCGTGGCGTTTCAGCACAGCAACACTGGAGCCACGTCTCAAGAAATGAGAAAGAACTGCTTGAAATGTTGGGCCTCGTTCAAGCATCGATACCAGGAAACCAAAACAGGAGACGCATCCAACATTCCCACACACTTCATCTGCTCAAAAGCCCTCGGGTCTGAAACCCCCTGGGTCTGGACCCCAGCCCTCCTACTGGCTGTGCCAAGAGGAGGGAGGGAGGGAGGATAGAAAGAAAGAAAGAAGGATAGAAAGAAAGAAATGAAACTGCCAAAGTTTGCTGTATTTATGTATCTGAGATTATGGGCTCAGGACATTGCTGGCGCGAGTTGTGCGAGTCTATGTTTGTGTGTTTTCTGAAACAACAGCAGAACGAAGTGAGACACGTAGACTAACATCCATGAGACAGACTTACAACACAGATCGTTTCTCATCTCCATCCAGGGTTAACGAACCGGAAATAGAATGGGAATACAAACATACAAACAGTAACTAGGGGTCAGATGGCTGAGTGGTTCGGGAGTTGGGCTGTTAATCAGAGGGTTGTTGGTTCAATTCCCGGCCGTGCCAAACAACGTCGTGTCCTTGGGCAAGGCACTTCACCCTACTTGCCTCTGGGAGAATGTCCCTGTAGATACTGTAAGTTGCTCTGGATAAGAGCGTCTGCTAAATGACTAAATGTAAATGTAAACTAGTGGGTCAGTGTTGAGTCTGTGTCTGAACAGCATGCTTCAGCAGTTGAAAGTGGGCTCGTTAGAAACCAGTTAAACCTTGCACGACCCTTTTGACAACACGGCATCTTCAAGTGGAATCACTTGGCCGTGGTCCAGCAGTGACTCGTGAGAGCGTGTCTCGAGGTCAAGGCTGGGTCTAGCGTGCAGAGGGCTACGGGCGTTATTTGAAGCGTTCTTGCGATGCTGCGTGATAAAAACGAGCTGAGTAAACAGAAATCTTTGTGCATCTGCTGCCCTCCACACCAACGAACGATCAACGGCAACATCAAACTCTCAATAGTGCTGTTCCTACCAGGCGCATGGGCAACTAAAATTAGCCACAAAGGAAGAAGAGATTCCAGCCCCATCAGCACAAACACTCCCAGTAGTAGAGGGGGGTGGGAGGTGAGGGGGGGAAGAGTGGAGGGATGGGTGGAGGGAGAGGTTGGAGGGAGGGGTGGAGGGAGGGGTGGAGGGAGGGATGGAGGGTTGGAAGGAGGGATGGAGGGAGGGTTGGAGGAAGGGTTGGAGGAAGGGTTGGAGGGAGGGAAGGAGGGTTGGAGGGAGAGTTGGAGGGAGGGAAGGAGGGAGGGAAGGAGGGAGGGAAGGAGGGTTGGAGGGAGGGGAAAGAGGGAGGGAGGGAAGGAGGGAGGGGTGGAGGGAGGGAGGGGTGGAGGGAGAGGTTGGAAGGAGGGGTGGAGGGAGAGGTTGGAGGGTTAGAGGGAGGGAAGGAGGGAGGGTTGGAGGGAGGGTTGGAGGGAGGGAAGGAGGGAGGGTTGTAGGGAGGGAAGGAAGGAGGGTTGGAGGGAGGGAAGGAAGGAAGGAGGGTTGGAGGGAGGGTTGGAGGGAGAGAAGGAGGGTGGGTTGTAGGGAGGGAAGGAAGGAGGGTTGGAGGGAGGGAAGGAAGGAGGGTTGGAGGGAGGGTTGGAGGGAGGGAAGGAGGGAGGGTTGTAGGGAGGGAAGGAAGGAGGGTTGGAGGGAGGGTTGGAGGGTTGGAGGGAGGGTTGGAGGGTGTAAAAACAAAGCTGTCAGAAGGAGATGAATATCCAGCCTCGTTCTGGCGGCCCGGCGGCCAGACGGGCCTAGTTTCCAGCCCTCCGTCTGTCTCTCCACGGCGCTCGCCCGTGCCGCCCTCTCCCGTAATGGGAGAAAGATGGAGGTTCTTCCTGCTTCCTGTCTGCAGGAATGTGGTGTTGGCTGAGGACTATCTGGTGTCTGACGGCACAGCTTAGAGGGCTGTGTGTGTGTGTTACATCTGATAACTGCTGCTGCTGTCTCTATAACAAGATGGACACGCAGAGGGGAAAAACATGCCATTAACAAGCACAGCGCGAACCAACAAAGCTTCCATGCAAACAGGCACAGCCGTCTTCAAACCTGGCAACACATAGTCCAGTGGGAAAGCCAACAACAAAATAAATCATTAAAAATAGTTTGGAACCTTGGCGCAAGCGCGGGTAACTTAATAAGCTATCGAAGACTCTGAGAAACACTGGCTTTCACTATGAAAATGTTTCTTTCACGAAGGTGGGGGTCCAAAAACAGCGCCTACATTCTCTAGTAAGAAGGGAACATAAGGTTCCGTCTGCGTCCTTGGCCAGAAGGTTGTTTTTCAAACCGGAGCAAATAGCCACTCTTGGAAGAGAGACATGCCTCGCAAAGTGAAGCAATCAAAAGGAAAATGTGTTTCTTTTCAACCAGTGAGCTGGTGAGGAGAGCTGCTGGTTCTGGAGGAAGACGAAGACTTGTAGAACACCCCGGTGGATGTGATTCTCCAGGGGAAACGGAATAACTTAGCCCAGAATGCTTTGAGAAAAGCAGCTGAAAGGTAGCAATTATTATCACTTGAAGGTATAACGAAAGAAGAACGACACATCTATGGATGACTCACTTTGCTAGAGAGGGTGTTTAGTCCCAAACATACACACCAAAATATGGAAACCTCCTGTCGGTTATAGGAGCAGGATGTTCTGGTCTATGCCAGTAGAACATACCCCTATGTGGAAGGGTCCGGTGAAGTAATCCAGGTTGGCCTGGATGAAGCGTATGTTGGTGAGGCCCAGGTCAGAGCTCCTGGTCTGGGCTCTGACCAGCGACTCCTCCTTGTTCTCTATCAGGATCACCTGGAACACGACAGGACAGGAGAGGATGGAGGAAAAACATACTTAGTTTCCAGAACATGCTTAGTTTCCAGAACATGCTTAGTTTCCAGAACATGCTTAGTTTCTAGAACATGCTTAGTTTCCAGAACATGCTTAGTTTCTAGAACATGCTTAGTTTCCAGAACATGCTTAGTTTCCAGAACATGCTTAGTTTCTAGAACATGCTTAGTTTAAAGGGTATTTTGTACTCTTGACACGCATGCGCACATTTGGACATGCGTGCACACACACAGTCTCTCTCACACACACGCTTACTCACTTTTACGCCCACACTCTTACACACACATTCTCTCAGACACCCACGCTCTGTCACACACACGCTCTCTCTCTTTCTCACACACACACACACACACACACACACACACACACACCCATTAGTTGTGTGTCTTACCTGGCTGTGTGGTAAAGAGTGGGCCAGGACGATGCCCACATGACCCTGAGTGACAGAGTAGAGGGACACAGTAAACACACATCAAAGACATCTGTGATCACAGGCCGGCTGCTCTGAGTGTTGACCTGTTGTCACCTGAGTGAAGCTGCTGCTCGGAGATCCACTACAGCAGTTACAGCCCTCCCCTCCTCTGCAGTACGCTCTGTCTGTCTGTCTGTCTGTCTGTCTGTCTGGGTGTCTGGGTGTGTTCTGTCTGTCTGTCTCCCCTCCTCTGCACTACACTGTCTGTCTGTCTGTCTGGGTGTGTTCTGTCTGTCTGTCTGGGTGTGTTCTGTCTGTCTGTCTGTCTGTCTGTCTGGGTGTGTTCTGTCTGTCTGTCTGTCTGTCTGGGTGTGTTCTGTCTGTCTGTCTGTCTGTCTGTCTCCCCTCCTCTGCACTACGCTCTGTCTGTCTGTCTGTCTGTACGCTGGTGACCGATGGACGGACAGACAGACAGGTTAACAGACAGACAGACAGGTTAACAGACAGACGAACAGACAGACAGGTTAACAGACAGACAAACAGACAGACAGGTTAACAGACAGACAGGTGAGCAGACAGACAGGTGAACAGACAGGTGAGCAGACAGACAGGTGAGCAGACAGACAGGTGAACAGACAGACAGGTGAGCAGACAGACAGGTGAGCAGACAGACAGGTGAACAGACAGACAGGTGAGCAGACAGACAGGTGAGCAGACAGACAGGTGAACAGACAGACAGGTGAGCAGACAGACAGGTGAGCAGACAGACAGGTGAGCAGACGGACGAACAGACAGACAGGTGAACAGACAGACGAACAGACAGACAGGTGAACAGACAGACAGGTGAGCAGACAGACAGGTGAGCAGATAGACAGGTGAGCAGACGGACGAACAGACAGACAGGTGAACAGACAGACGAACAGACAGACAGGTGAACAGACAGACAGGTGAGCAGATAGACAGGTGTACGTACTCCACCGCTGCAGAAATCCACCACGGTGTGTCCCGGCCGGGTCAGCTCTGTCACCATGGCAACCAGGTTGTTGAGCTGCTGACGTTTCCTCAAGGCACGCAGGTCCGACATGTTTCCTGGGCGACACACACACACACACCTTAAGTACATTTGATATCATCAAAATAATCACAGGTTCAGCTAGGTGGAACTGTTACTATATTAAGTACACATTGTCTTTTTCAAAAGATGCTAATCATTCTTCCACATGCTGTTACAAAGAGGCAGAGATTGTACAGTGCGCACACACACACACACACACACACACTAACACACACACAATAATACACAAAAAAGCTTGCTTGGGACTGTAGTGGTTACTGCTCTCTCTCTCATGTTAAATTAGAAGCAATGTGGAGAGGAGAACACTGCCACTGTGAACTGTTAGCCTGTTAGTCTCACAGTGCTCTGAACACATGACCTGTAGTCTCACAGAGCTCTGAACACATGACCTGTGTGTGTTTGTTTTGCTGGTGTGTGGGCTGTGTATGTGTTGCAAGTGCATGCGTGAATGCGCCCACATTTCCTTCTGTGTCGAAAACCCCGGACTTGAAGTAGGTGGTCTGAACAGGCTGACCAAGCCATTGTCCAGTCGGAAAAAAGAACTGATCTCCATCTCTTTCATCCTTCCTTTCATCCTTCCTTTCATCCTTCGTTCAGGAGAAGAAAACGTGACCTGAAGCCTCAGGCAGATAGGATAAGTCAAAGAGCAGCCTGCAATTTCCCTTCCTCCACCAACCAACCAGCTCCATATTGATTTGCATGGAACACACATTCAGCCCTCAACAAAGGCTTCACCCTTCCACGAGAAAGGAGACTGAAGTGAATTTAAAACACCGGACTGATATATTCCATCGCGGTCGCCAAGCATACGTTTAGGTTTAAAATGCAGTGGATCAGAAAGTTCTCTCTCTGAGGCGACAGCGGCTGATCTGGGGCCAGATCGGTCATATCCTGTGGGGTAGCAGACAGACAGGTGAGCAGACAGACAGGTGAGCAGGCAGACAGGTGAGCAGACAGACAGGTGAGCAGACAGACAGGTGAGCAGGCAGACAGGTGAGCAGAGAGACAGGTGAGCCAGATCGGTCATCTCCTGTAGGGTTGTGTTTGCTCCAGACGAGGACCTTGGGCAGATTGAGTCTCTTTAAGATGTTCTTTATGGCTGCCATCGTACTCCTCAGTCTAGCGACGCTTATAACTGCCTCGGCCGGCACTGCCTACACACACACACATGTCTACACACACACACACGTCTACATGCACACACACGTCTACACGTACACACACACACGTCTACACACATCCTCAAGCCTGCAGGAGAAACCACAGCAATCTTTACCCCGTTAATCCTTTTAATAACACATCGATTAA
>NC_140382.1:20817500-20857500 GCF_054491055.1 Hypomesus nipponensis | reverse complement strand
AGACAGACAGACAGAGACAAAGAGAGAGACAGTCTCACCAGGGGTTCTCTGTGCGTGGGATTTCCGGAGCGTGGCTCCAGGGAAGATGCCACTGCAGACAGGAACATGCTGGTCCGCAGACCGAACATGACTCATCCAATATGAACATTACAGAACCTAGTTTTGTACACGTATCATCTGTAGCCACCCCACTTCACCACAGGAGCGGATCAGTCAAACTCAAAACACCGTCAACTGTCTGTCGTCTACTCTTTGCAAGCTTGGACGCCATTTTTGGGGCATTTAAGTCTTTAAGATGGAAAGTTTTGCCCGATTTTTCTTCAAAGCTGGGAGACGACGTTTCACGCCGTAACAAGGGGAGGGCCTGCTGGCAGACAGGAGCAGTTTTGGTCCAAAAATACCAGGAAGTATTAGAAGCCCCAGCCTTGCCCACACTCCTTCTCTCAGCAAGGAGGGAGGAGGAATGAAGGGAGGGGGGGTACGTTCATGTGGTGGAATGAATGATGGATGCAAGGAGGTATGAACCCATGAAGGTATGAATGAATGAATGTATGAATGAATGAATGAATGAATGAAGGGATGGAACGGATGGATAAACAGGAGGAATGGGAGGAGGGATGGATGAGTGGATGCAGGAATGAATGGATGGAGGAGTGAAGGAACAGGATGGAGGGTTAGAGGGATGAGGGAGGGATGGATGAATAGACAGAGAGATGGATGGGGGAACAGGAGGCCTCCAAGTCCCAACCCTAGCAGCAGTAAAGACACTTTCACTCCTCTAACGCCTCCGTCACAGACACGGCAGATGGCTTGTCGACAGTCACCCAAGACAGGAATTCCGGAACTCTCCATTCACAGCTAGACGTGCACATGACAGCAGCGACTGGCGCCTGAAGACAAATATTTGGGGGGAATTCATTTTTTTTGTCTGGGAGAGGGGAGGGTAGATGTCACAAGGCTGAAATGTCAGGAATCTGTCAGTCTTGGGTGAGCTGTGAGAGGTGAATGGGGCAGATCATCTGTTTGAGTGCTGAGAGTAGCGATGGGCTTCAGTTCAGGATCGGTCAAGTGGAGACTCTGATCTCCTCAATCAGCGCCTCGGGAAGCCCTCAGCACAACCCCAGGCATCTTTGCGTCTAATTGAAAAGGTACAAAAAGTCTTTAGTGTGAAAAGGTGTTTTTTCAACTGAAGTCCTAAATGTACTCAGCTACCTGAGGACTGTACTCCAGCACACAGACACGCTTGTATCTTCCGTCTTCCACAAGCTGAGGCACAAACATGATCTGCTGGTCTTCCCCCTTTCACCACCAAGCACGCGAGGCCAAATAAACGACACCCAATTATCCCGTTTCAACCCGACAACGTTCCAACAGCGGCTTGAAACTTCTGCAGGCAGTCAGGAGCATAACCTCCTCGTCTATTTATCTTGTCACCGCTTGTTTACTTTGGAAGGTAAGGCGCTGGATTTGTTGTCTCTATGAAATAAGCGCTAGAAATAACAATTGTGCCCCAAGGACCAGCGATAAGCCTGGCAGGCAGAAGCGCTCCACAGTTTAAAAGACACCTTGAAAACAGCTTGTGACAAGTCTTTGGCTGGCCGCCATGATTTCTTCCCCCCATTCTCTTCTTCATCTCCTTGTATTTAATAACCACAGTATCTGGCTGCTGACGTTATTACCTTGGCATGGATAGCTGAGAGATTCACACGACCCCTCTGAAAAAATAAAATAATAATCATTCTAAGAAATGGTGTGTTTGCCATCTGGATCTGAAAGGGCTGGCGGGCCCTCGGAGGGGAGAGCGTGGAGGACCAGCTCAGGCCATGTGCTCTTCATTAGGAGACAGCCTCGCAGCGAGAGAGGGAGACGGAAGGAGGGATGGAGGAACCTGGCAACGTCTCTGTGATCATTAGAGCTCCCTCTCTGGCACGGGCGAGGCTGCCTGCTCCAGCATCACCACTCTCTGGGACGCATCATCAGAGGAGAGAGGGAGAGGGACAGAGAGAGGAAGAGAGAGAGGGAGAGAGAGAGAGAGAGAGAGAGGGACAGAGAGAGGAAGAGAGAGAGGGAGAGAGAGAGAGAGAGAGAGAGAGAGGGACAGAGAGAGAGAGAGAGAGAGAGAGAGGGACAGAGAGAGGAAGAGAGAGAGGGAGGGAGAGAGAGAGAGAGAGAGAGGGACAGAGAGAGGGACAGAGAGAGAGAGAGAGGGACAGAGAGAGAGAGGGACAGAGAGAGAGAGGGAGAGATAGAGAGAGAGAGGGAGAGATAGAGAGAGAGAGGGACAGAGAGGAAGAGAGAGAGAGAGGGACAGAGAGAGAGAGGGAGAGATAGAGAGAGAGAGGGAGAGATAGAGAGAGAGAGGGACAGAGAGGAAGAGAGAGAGAGAGGGACAGAGAGAGAGAGGGACAGAGAGAGAGAGGGACAGAGAGAGGGACAGAGAGAGAGAGAGAGAGAGAGAGAGAGAGAGAGAGAGAGAGAGAGGGACAGAGAGAGAGGGAGAGAGAGGAAGAGAGAGAGAGAGGACATGGCTGGTTAGGGTTAGAGAGAGGACATGGCTGGTTAGGGTTAGAGAGAGAGATGACATGGCTGGTTAGGTGAGATATGTTCGTCGGTAGAAGTGGTGAGAAGTCGAAACGAAAGCCAACCAAGATTAGTAAAATGGTTGAGAAAGGGTTTTTACAGCACATCTTTGTACAGAGGCTGATATTCTGTCAGAAAATTTGAGGGTTTCAGCTTCAAGCAAGCCACGCTAAAGTAAAGACACCATACAGGAATATGCAGCTAAAAACTTGCTTGATTTCGAGTTTGTAGACAGCAAAACAATGTTTTGGTTATCGTAAATTACTTTCTGAATTAAACATTACCCAGAGGATATTCTCTGATTTATGTCGCCTGAGATAAGAAAAAAATCACTTGGCAGGGTTTCTGAAGTGCTCATTGTCACACCTTAGCAGGCAATAAGCAAACAGTAGAATTGGAGCAAAAATGTATACAAAAACATCTAAGATGTAAGACAAGATGATGAGGGTCTAGGGAAGGAGATTTAAGACAGAAAATAAGAGCCGTCAAAATCCTCTCCATTGTTTAAATCCTTTCATTCTGGAACTCTCCATATTTCGGCCTTTTCTTGTATATCTTTCTTCATCTGTATCCACCCCATTCTTTTCCTGACCACCATCTCATCCATGCCCACCCAGGCCTGGGAAAGACATCAACCACACACCGTATCGTCTGTCCTACACCCAGCTCACTCCTCCAGCTCACTCCTCCACTATGGTCCACACACCTCCTCCTCCTCCTCCCTCCTCCTCAGTTACTCTCCCCTCCACAGCTGTCAGTCAGTGTGTAATATGTGTATGTGTGTATGTGTGTATGAGTGTGAATGTGTATAAGTGTGTGTGCGACCAGGAGGATGGTGGAGAGGGAGGGAGGGCTTGGTGCTCAGTTGTCCTCTTCTACACCATCCTCCTGGTCGTCCGTCAGTGAAAGGCCACAGGCGGGTTGCCAGGTTTGCTGTCCCACTATTGGGAGGGATAAAGGGGACTGTGGTCATTAAACTGAGTCCTCAGGAGAAAGTTAGGGTTAGACAAATACGACTGAACCTCACAGGAACCAGTCTTGAGGGAACAGGAAGTGGAGTGTTCTTCTCTTACTCTGATCATCAAGTTTCTGGTTGGTCTTCCATTCCCTCTACCCCTCTCCCTCCTAACCCTTTCTCTCTCCCCCCTCCTCTATCTCTTTCTCCCTCTCTCCTCCCCTCCCTCTCCCCAACAGAACACCATTAGCCCTCAAGGGCTATCTGCAACAAGCACATTTCAGGACCTACTTTGAGCATCGACCCATTTCGCCAACACATTTAGCAAATGCCGGCGCAACGTGCATCGCAAGCAAGCTCTTTGTTTACCAGAGCACAAGGAGGAGAAGGGAGGAGAGCGATCAGAAATGCTACATGTGCCTTTTGGATAATTAGAGCAGGATTTGGACAGATCATTATTCTGTTGCAAAACATCACCTGCATTCTGACACAATCTGAGACGCATTCAGACTCAGGGGTCTGAATGTGAGGCAATGTTTTGTAACTAGGTATTATGTAAAAAAAATAAAGGGGAAAAAAAAAACCTACAAACATTTGAAATAGTCTGTTTGTCCAGTAATACCATACTTACAGAAGGGTATTTGACTAGTATTATTTTCAGTGTGCTGTAGTTATGGAAACGAAGCTTTGAGAGCTAAAGTCTTCTCAGACAGACTTAGGTCTAGATATGTAGACAGCTGTCCACTCACACGCTCCCACACACACCTCATGACAACACACACACACCTCATGACAACACACACACACACACACCTCATGACAACACACACACACACACGATAGTGAAACAGCCATGGGGGGGGGGGGGGGGGGAGAGGAGGTGGATGCTGGTGGCAGAAAGTGAGAGTGAGAGAGAAAGAAAATAAAAAAGAGATGGTGTGTGTGGGGTATGTCAGGATGATTAGTGTGGCCTTCTGTGGAGACACGGAGAGAGAGGGAGATAGAGGGACAAAGAGAGAGAGAGAAAGCGAGGGAGGTTGATTGACAAGAGGAGAGCCATAACATGCTTTCCTCCAACACCTGCCCAGGGGAGAGACAGTTAGGTCGTCAACACAGCTCAAGGAGGGCTCAACGTCATGCCTGGGCGCACACACACAGCCACAAACACACAGCCACACACACACAGCCACACACACACAGCCACACACAGCCACACACACACACACAGCCACACACAGCCACACACACACAGCCACACACACACACACACACAGCCACACACACACAGCCACACACACACACACACACACAGCCACACACACAAACACACAGCCACACACACACACACACACACAGCCACACACACACACACACACACAGCCACACACACACAGCCACACACACACAGCCACACACACACACACACAGCCACACACACACACACACAAAGCCACACACACACACACACAAAGCCACACACACACACACACACAGCCACACACACACAGCCACAAACACACACAGCCACAAAGCCACAAACACACACAGCCACACAGCCACACACACACAGGCACACACACACACACAGCCACAAACATACAGCCACACACACACAGCCACAAACACACAGCCACACACACACAGCCACACACACACAGGCACACACACACACACAGCCACACACACACAGCCACACACACACACACAGGGACACACACACATGGTGTTGGATAGAAAGCAGTCGATATGACTGAACAGTCCAAAGCTGGGACTCTTTCCTGTCTCACACACTCCAAATACCACACTGAGGAACGTGATGACTCATAACCACCCCCCCACCCCCGCCCCACCCACCAACTCCCTCTCCCCCCACTCCCTCTCCCCCCACTCCCCCTCCCCCCACTCCCCCTCCCCCCACTCCCCCTCCCCCCACTCCCCCTCCCCCCACTCCCTCTCCCCCCACTCCCCCTCCCCCCACTCCCTCTCCCCCCACTCCCTCTCCCCCCACTCCCTCTCCACCCACTCCCCCCACTCCCTCTCCACCCACTCCCTCTCCACCCACTCCCTCTCCACCCACTCCCCCCACTCCCTCTCCCCCCACTCCCTCTCCACCCACTCCCTCTCCACCCACTCCCTCTCCACCCACTCCCTCTCCCCCCACTCCCCCCACTCCCTCTCCACCCACTCCCTCTCCACCCACTCCCTCTCCCCCCACTCCCTCTCCACCCACTCCCCCCACTCCCTCTCCCCCCACTCCCTCTCCACCCACTCCCTCTCCCCCCACTCCCTCTCCACCCACTCCCTCTCCACCCACTCCCCCCACTCCCTCTCCCCCCACTCCCTCTCCCCCCACTCCCCCTCCCCCCACTCCCCCTCCCCCCACTCCCTCTCCACCCACTCCCTCTCCACCAACTCCCTCTCCCCCCACTCCCTCTCCACCCACTCCCCCCACTCCCTCTCCCCCCACTCCCTCTCCACCCACTCCCACTCCCCCCACTCCCTCTCCACCCACTCCCTCTCCACCCACTCCCTCTCCCCCCACTCCCTCTCCACCCACTCCCCCCACTCCCTCTCCCCCCACTCCCTCTCCACCCACTCCCACTCCCCCCACTCCCTCTCCACCCACTCCCTCTCCCCCCACTCCCTCTCCACCCACTCCCCCCACTCCCTCTCCACCCACTCCCTCTCCACCCACTCCCTCTCCCCCCACTCCCTCTCCACCCACTCCCCCCACTCCCTCTCCCCCCACTCCCCCCACTCCCTCTCCCCCCACTCCCTCTCCCCCCACTCCCCCCACTCCCCCTCCCCCCACTCCCCCTCCCCCCACTCCCTCTCCACCCACTCCCTCTCCACCCACTCCCTCTCCACCCACTCCCCCCACTCCCTCTCCCCCCACTCCCTCTCCCCCCACTCCCCCTCCCCCCACTCCCTCTCCCCCCACTCCCTCTCCCCCCACTCCCTCTCCCCCCACTCCCTCTCCACCCACTCCCCCCACTCCCTCTCCCCCCACTCCCTCTCCCCCCACTCCCTCTCCCCCCACTCCCTCTCCCCCCACTCCCTCTCCCCCCACTCCCTCTCCCTCCACTCCCTCTCCCCCCACTCCCTCTCCACCCACCCAAGCATAAGACGGACCACAAACACAAAACACCTCCTTCCAGTCAGCCCCCTGACGTTCAAGGCTTTAGCAAACAACTCAACCGAAACACGACATGTCGTTCTGTTTAGCGAATGGCTTCAGAGAGGGCACAAAATATTTGTTAGGGTCAGCGCCCTGCCATAAACGCATCGGACCAAATGTTTCTAAACGCCACGACACCCTTGGACAGAGCGGTCGCTAAGCCAGCCAACTGGAAGAGGCCAGGGAGATTCTCTCTTTTGAATAGAAACTTTATTGATCCAACACTTTGTTGTACAAACTGTACAATAAGACTGAAAGTGCAATCAATGCACCGATGCTGAGAGGCTGTGAGAAGAGCGACCCGAAGACACGGTGTGCATTCAGGTTAAACATGTGACACGCATTCAGCTGCAAGATATAGAGAGGATAGATGGGGAGGAGAGAGAGAGAGAGAGAGAGAGAGAGAGAGAGGTGGAGTGAGAGAGAGAGAGAGAGAGAGAGAGACAGAGAGAGAGAGAGAGGTGGAGTGAGAGAGAGAGAGAGAGAGAGAGAGAGAGAGAGAGAGAGAGAGAGAGGTGGAGTGAGAGAGAGAGAGGTGGAGAAAGAGAGAGAGAGAGAGAGAGAGAGAGAGAGAGAGAGAGAGATAGAGAGAGAGAGAGAGAGAGGTGGAGTGAGAGAGAGAGAGGTGGAGAAAGAGAGAGAGAGAGAGAGAGGTGGAGAAAGAGAGAGAGAGGTGGAGTGAGAGAGAGAGAGAGAGAGAGGTGGAGTGAGAGAGAGAGAGAGAGGTGGAGTTTGAGACAGAGGTGGAGTGAGAGAGAGAGAGGTGGAGTGAGAGAGAGAGAGGTGGAGAAAGAGAGAGAGAGGTGGAGAAAGAGAGAGAGAGGTGGAGAAAGAGAGAGAGAGGTGGAGTGAGAGAGAGAGAGGTTGAGAAAGAGAGAGAGAGGTGGAGTGAGAGAGAGAGAGGTGGAGAAAGAGAGAGAGAGGTGGAGTGAGAGAGAGAGGTGGAGTGAGAGAGAGAGAGGTGGAGAAAGAGAGAGAGGTGGAGTGAGAGAGAGAGAGGTGGAGTGAGAGAGAGAGAGGTGGAGTGAGAGATGTGGAGAGAGAGAGGTGGAGAGCAAAAGAGAGAGATGTGGAAAGAGAGACAACCAGTAGCAACACCAGGGATGATACCAGAATGAGTCCAGCGACCCTCTTCCATCCCAAGGACAACAACTGTGGCTTTGACGGTGCTAAACTCTGCAGCCATTTAAACCCCCCCACCTCTCCCCCCACCCCCTCCCCCTCCCCCCTCCCCCCACCCACCACCCACCAACCCCGTCTCAAATGAGCATATCATTCGAAAGAGGTGATTATATTTTGCGCAGCCAAGGGCAAGACAAAATGAAAAAAAGAGCAAGAGTGAGGGGGAAAGAGTGAGAAAGAAAGAGAGAGAGGGAAGGAGAGACACAATGTATGAGAGAGAAAACAAAAGAGAGAGAGAGAGAGAGAGAGAGAGAGAGAGAGAGAGAGAAACATGAGGTATGCGAGCAGGTTTCATCAGAGCAGCAACAGAGAGTACCAAAATGATCACGTTTAATCAACCAATAGAGGGCTGCCAGGGCTGGTGAGTGCCAGCAGCATGCTGGCGTGGACGGGGCTGAGAGGGAAAAAAGCACTGCACAGTCTCCCCCTCTGGAAGCTGAAATTGCTGAACACTGGAGTTTGAGCGGAAAAAAAAATCATACAAAATAACCAAACTGACTGGAGCTCATCTTTATTTCAGATGCGGTAATCGCCCCGGAAAATTACTTTTCTTCCAGGACCACATGAATGTTGTTTTGAAGACGGTTACCTGAGGAGGGAAGCAGGCAGGCTAGACCTCCCACACCTTCCTGCAGAAGACGTGAACACATTCCTTATATCATACCGTATCTATCCAAAGATAGATGATACCATCTCATATGAAAGGAGAACATTTAACCGTTTAGAAACGGTTTTACGGGGTGTTTTTCTAATTGACCTGAATCAAGGTTTAACGATAACTTACACCAACCACATCATCTTCAGTATGGTGATGACGGGACAATACTTTGAGAAGTCAAATATTAATTTATTATATTATTACCATGTTCTATTGAGGCCCACGGATAGTTGAATCATCAGCATGAGAACCAGACAGTCACCAGAGGGTAGGGTCTGTCATCCCAGCTACTAACAGGGATGAGGAGAAACTCTCTCTGGAGAACTGATTCTTATTCTCCACATACTGACTTGAGAGTACAAAGCACTAGTTAATTATGTAGCCCTGGTGGTGGAATCTGTAAGGAAGAACAGCCACGCCCTGTTAATGTCACTCAGGGAGGGGCGGTAAAGACCGCGCAACCTTTCTCTCCCTCATTTCTCTCTTCTCTCACTTCTTCCTCTCTAACTTCTTTCCACCTTTCTCTCCCTCACTTTCTCTCACCTCACTCTTTCTTCCTCCAGAACACTTCTCTTTCTCCTAACCCCCCCCCCCACACACACACACTTTCTTTTCCTCCCTTCATCAACCGGAGTGATATCAGCGCAAAACTGAATTGTGGGAAAAATAAAGGTGGTTATGAATATTCATGTTCTGACATTTGAGTGGGATCTCATCCAAGCCCTAGGAATGTGGCTCTGCATTCCAATGTTTCCACTTCCTCTCTCCCAGTCTCTCCCTTCCTCTCTCTCTCTCCCTTCCTCCCCCTCCATCTCTCTCTCTCTCTCGCTCTCTCGCTCTCTCGCTCTCTCGCTCTCTCGCTCTCTCGCTCTCTCGCTCTCTCGCTCTCTCGCTCTCTCGCTCTCTCCCTCACTCCCTCACTCCCTCACTCCCTCACTCCCTCACTCTGACTCTGCAGTGACAAATATTCCCCACACCTGCTGTGGTTCAGTCAGTGCAGCCCAGGAGTGTTTGAGCTGCTGCCGTTCTAATAAAGTGCCAATTACCCGTTTCGTTAAGAGTAACTAACCTGGAAGCCTGTTGATGCCGGCGCTGCCTATGGCTCGCTGTCTTCCATAAATCTCCCATTTAAAGAGCGACTGATGAG
Source organism: Hypomesus nipponensis (assembly GCF_054491055.1). Lineage (NCBI taxonomy): Eukaryota > Metazoa > Chordata > Actinopteri > Osmeriformes > Osmeridae > Hypomesus > Hypomesus nipponensis. The sequence goes on along the minus strand of NC_140382.1, from coordinate 20,847,800 downwards.
GCCAATGAATTGGGGCTGAGGAGGTGGGCAGAATCTCCCCAAGGGGTGGCTGACTCACTGCCTACTTACAATACAACACTGCTCACACACACACACACACACACACTCACACACACACACACACACACACACACACACACACTCACAAAGTGATGGCACCAGACCCTTCTCTCTACACAAATCCCTTCATTTTAACTAATGCGTGCTGGCATGGCAAAAATGTAAAGTTAGCATTATCACCTTGGGGTAAAGCAGTATCTAGGTTAGCATAGCATCCCAGTTGTAAAGTAATATCTAAGTAAGCATACCATCCTAGATGTAAAGCAGTTTTTAGGGTTTGCACAGCATCCCAGATGTAAAGCAGTTCCAAGGTAAGCGTAGCATCTCAGATGTAAATATAGCAGCCAGGTTAGCATAGCATCCCATCTGGGAATTTCCTCATATGCTAGCATGCAGGCTAACTGGAGCTGAGTGGGTGTTAGCCCACAAGGCTGTTAGCGGTCTGGCTAACTCCCCCACTGGCTGCTGCTGTTGGACCATGAAGGGATGGGAAATCTGCTGAGCTTTCTCGCAACACACATACATACACACACACACACAGACACACACACACACAGACACACACACACACACACACAGACACACAGACGGACACACAGACACACACATAGACACACACACACACACACACACACACAGACACACAGACGGACACACAGACACACACACAGACACACACACACAGACACACATACATACACACACACAGACACACACAGACACAACAACAACAACATTTGGATATTCTCGGGAGTTCTCTGGGAGACGTGGGTTGTTGTGTGTGTGTGTGTGTGTATTGATGACAGGAGAAGTCCTCGTCAGGGTATACGAGGTCATGGCATTCAGACATGTAGACCGTCTGCGTGTACCAAAACATCCCTGTGGCCGGTGTGTGTGTGTGCGTGTGTGATCCAGGTGACGACGAGTAGGTTGTCACAGCAGTGACAGATCCTTCACTCTCCTTCCCCCCTCCCTCCCTCCCTCCCTCCCTCCCTCCCTCCCTCCCTCCCTCCCTCCCTCCCTCCCTCCCTCCCTCCCTCCCTCCCTCCCTCCCTCCCTCCCTCCCTCCCTCCCTCCCTCCCTCCCTCCCTCCCTCCCTCCCTCCCTCCCTCCCTCCCTCCCTCCCTCCATTCTTTTTGCTTTCCCCCTCCTCTCTGCCCCATCACTTCTTGTTAGATTAAGCTGCGGAGACAGGAGGAGGGAGATGGAGGGGGGAGACAGGAGGGGGAGAGACGTGGTTACACACCATGGCTCCATTCAGTCTCCCCCTCACGGCTGGTTACCTGTGTGATGACTTCACCCGCAACGCTGCAATCACCCCCCCCCGCCAGTGCCGCCCCAGTAGGAGAAACAAACAGGCCTGCCTGGACAGCTCCTGGTTCCTCTCCTCCTTCTGTCTGCCTCACACCTCGCCATGAGGGGGGGAGGCATGGAGGGGGGAGAGCTGGTGTAGGGTTAGGCATATGTATTTGTTGTGTGTGCGTGGGAATGTGTGTGTGTTTTGACACTTGTCGTGTGTGGGCGCAATAGACAAATTGACTCGTCACAATAATTCAGGCACACACACACACACACACACACCCTCCACCATACACCCTCCACACACACACACACACACAGCCCCCACCACGCGCACACAGTCTCCACATACACACATTTTAGAATGCATTAACGTACTGCATCTCTCACGTAATTATGGTACGACATTCAAATGCACCTTTGCAGTAGAGGAGTAGATTGCTCTTGTTGAAATGAATAACCTCTTCTGAATCTCAGGCTCGTTTTTTCTCCTGCAATCTGCATGTTTGCAGTGTTAAGTTGCCACTCTGCATAAGTACTCCAGCATGAAACTGAAAAAACACACACTCACTCTCCATCCATTACCCTCTCTCCCCCTCTCCCTTCCTCTCTCTTCCCCTCTCCCTTCCTCTCTCTCTGTCTCTCTTCCTCCTCATCCCTCGCTCTGCCTCCCCCCCCCTCCCCCCTCATCATCCCTCCCTCCTCTGTCTCTCCTTCCCCCCTCCCCTCCTCCCCCACACAGACCCATGTGTATCTAACGGAGCGTCTCTAGACGGGAGCTCCCAAACCCGCCGTGGGCCAGACCAGCCTCCCCCTCCTCTCGCCGCCCACAGACGCAGCCTGGCCCTGGTCCGTGCGCCCACGCGCCCTGCAGCACCGCTCAGGAGGAGCCAAACACAACCTGCCTGTACGCGCCACCACGCACGCCCATGTGGCCGCGGTTACCTCAACTAGAAGAAGAAAAAAAGGTCTGTTGAACTGTCCAAGTACCTCCCTGACCGCTGAAGTTTGAGTTGTCATGTAAAATCACGGAAACGACTGTTGGATTCATCAGGAAGTTGGGCCAGAGGCGCGTTTGAGTTGGGTCTCCTCACACCTACATCTCGACGGACAGGACAGACTTCAAACTCGATACTCTATTGATGCACGATAAAACAGCATAGGATTCAAACTCAATACTGGATTGAACGTGGGAAGTCAAACGCGATTTTCTGTCTGAGGGAGGGAGGGCTCCTAAATCCTGTTACATAAAAAATAAACAGAAGGTAACTAACCACGGACACACACACACCCATCCACTCTCACCCACTCTCACACACGCTCTCACACACACACGCTCTCACACACACACGCTCACACACTGAAGAGTGGAAGAGTCTTACATCAACATCACGCTCTTATACACGTGCATAAACATGAACATGAACATTTGTACATAACACAACAGCCGTATCTGGTTATATTGCTGCTGTAGTGACAAGAGCTAAAAGAGAGATAAATAGAAGGAGAGATAAAGAGAGAGACAGGGAGAGAGAGACACAGGGAGAGAGAGAGACAGGGAGAGAGAGACACAGGGAGAGAGAGAGACAGGGAGAGAGAGAGACAGGGAGAGAGAGAGACAGGGAGAGAGAGAGAGAGACGGGGAGAGAGAGACACAGGGAGAGAGACAGGGAGAGAGAGAGACAGGGAGAGAGAGAGACAGGGAGAGAGAGAGAGACGGTGAGAGAGAGACACAGGGAGAGAGAGAGACAGGGAGAGAGAGAGACAGGGAGAGAGAGAGAGACGGGGAGAGAGAGAGAGACGGGGAGTGAGAGACACAGGGAGAGAGAGAGACAGGGAGAGAGAGAGACAGGGAGAGAGAGAGACAGGGAGAGAGAGAGAGACGGGGAGAGTGACAGGGAGAGAGAGAGACAGGGAGAGAGAGAGAGACAGGCAGAGAGAGGGAGGGTAAGACAGGGAGAGAGAGGGAGGGTAAGACAGGGAGAGAGAGAGAGGGTAAGACAGGGAGATAGTCAGAAACTCATGTTTCTGTGTCACCAGCGATACCAAGGACTGCGATCAACACGGCAACAGCCACCTGCCAGATATGGCTACCACGGCAACCAATGGCTGCCACGGTCACTGCACAGTGGTGTGTGTGTGTGTGTGTGTGTGTGTTTTCCTGCCTCCCCCCCCCCCCCCATCATAGAGAGAACACATCAGTGAGACACTTTAAAATTCATTAGAAGTACCTTCCGGAAAACACATTAGAGACTGGAGAGGCTTGGCTGGACACTCTCCCTCCCTCCCTCCCTCCCTCCCACACACACACACACACACACACACACACACACACATGAAAGGGGACAGAAAGAAGGTGGGTGGTGAGATGGATGGAGGGAGAAAGTGAGATATCTTTTAGGAGTGTGGATGCTGTGAAGGAAGGAGAGAGAAAAAAAGAAGGGAGGGTAGAGGAGTGGGGGAGAAGAGGGGGGAGAGGAGAGCAGGCGGAGGAGATGAAGGGAGTCTTACCTTCAGTGGGGTTCACGGAGGCAGGGAGACAGTCCCAGGAGAGAGACCAGGATGGGCAGGGATGAGGAGAGAAGATGGCCTCGATACCCCGGTCCTGGGGAACACACACACACAAATATTAACACTGGGAACGATACCAAGACACACAAACTGTAAACACAGGACATGACACAAACACACTACTGTATATATGAACACTGGACATGATGCCAAGACACAGACAAGTTTGTGTGGCTTTTCTTGTGGGTACAAACCCTAACCCTAGCACCTAACCCTAACCCTAGCACCTAACCCTAGCACCTAACCCTAACCCTAGCACCTAACCCTAGCACCTAACCCTAGCACCTAACCCTAGCACCTAACCCTAACCCTAGCACCGAACCCTAACCCTAGCACCGAACCCTAACCCCTAACCCTAACCCTAAAACCATCCCTAACTCCCAACCCCGTTAGGTCATTCTAACCACACTTCCTCTAAAACCCTCGAACAGCACTTCAAGTACTAGTTTGCTATTCTTGAGGTGGATTCAGGTCCCCACAAGAACAGTTCATAATGCCCACCCACACACCTGCACAACGTGTAGACATTTGGTACGAAACCATAACAACACACACACACACACCCACACACAACACGCTCTCTCCCGCCCTTTCATGTACTGTAGGTATGCAACCAGTGTGACAGCACACACACACACACAGCAAAGCTGATCCCCTGGAGACACCAGCAGGAGACACCAGCAGGAGACACCAGCAGGAGACACCAGCAGGAGACACCAGCAGGAGACAGCGTTGTGGTCTCTCTCAGCTGGCCTGCGCAGGAAGCTGTCAGAATCAAGGCAGCCACACACACACACACACACGGCTGAGGAGGAAGCAGCACAGTGGCTGACAGGGCCTTCTTCAGGACGAGACCAAAATGAGGACAAGGGAGGTGTGTGTGTGTGTGTGTGACTGCTGGCTGGTTAGCAGCGGTGAGGGATAGCGTGTCACAGGGGTTTTGAGTGGAGCCCTCTCTCTCTTTGTCTGTCTGGCACTCCGTGCCCTAGGAGACACACTGACACCCTGCCAGGAGGATTAGGAGGCTGGCTGCAGCTGTCAGGGCTGGGCCACTGTGGAGCCAGTGTGTGTGTGTGTGTGTGTGTGTGTGTGTGTGTGTGTGTGTGTGTGTGCTCCTGTGTGTGTGTGCTCCTGTGTGTGTGTGCTCCTGTGTGTGTGTGTGTGCTCCTGTGTGTGTGTGCTCCTGTGTGTGTGTGTGTATGTGCTCCCGTGTGTGTGTGTTCACTGCAGAGCATCTGTGTCTAAACACATTTCAGCTAGCTATGCCTTACTTTTACGACCCCCCCCCCTCCTCCAGCTTCCTGCCCCAGGCAGTCACATGACATGAGTGCGTGTCAGCATGCTAGCCAGACTGTACGGCAGGCCAGGAACAGGAGAGACCAGCAGAGCAGGGGAGACCAGCAGAGCAGGGGAGACAAGCAGAGCAGGAGAGACCAGCAGAGCAGGGGAGACCAGCAGAGCAGGAGAGACCAGCAGAGCAGGAGAGACCAGCAGGAGCTGAGCAGTCTCCCTCTCGGGGGCCGTATATCGCAAGTGTCAAGTGTCAACGACAATTCCAGCGGTTATATGAAGACTGAGTGTGCGTGTGTGCGAAGATCGCTGTTTGAGTCGTAACCATGCAGGGCAGTGAAAACCGGCGGTAAAAGATTATGGCTGCTTCGTCTTGAGGACTGTGTGTGAGTGAGTGAGTGAGTGAGTGAGTGAGTGAGTGAGTGAGTGAGTGAGTGAGTGAGTGAGTGAGTGAGTGAGTGAGAGAGAGAGAGAGAGAGAGAGTGAGTGAGTGAGAGAGTGAGTGTGTGTGTGGGTGTGTGCGTGGGTGTGTGTGTGTGTGTGTGTGTATGTGTGTGTAGAGAAGGGAAGGAGGAAGGTAGGAGAAGGTGGTTCAGAAGACCCTGGGTCTCTGAGGGATATGAACTCTCCTGGTGAAGCGATAGAGAAGTGGTTGTGAGGGAGTTCAGGGAGAGACAGGAAAGATGTCTCTTTTCACCAGCTAGTTGAAGGCTGCTGTTCCATGTACGGAGAAAAGGACATGTAAAGGCTATGATTCAGCTCTCTCCAGTGCCTGACAGGAAGATCATAAAAATCCATTTGGCTCGAAGAAAAGATTGTCTCACAAAAAAAAAAAATGGAACAAGTACACAGACAAGCATTCTTGAAGAGGTAAACTCAGGAGACACAGGACTCTCAATAATTGACCGTAGTGCATGAAAAGGTTTTGTTGTTCAGGGCAAGAAGAGGCCCAGATGGGCCATGGGTGTGTGTGTGTAGAGAGAGAGGACGTGTGTGTGTGTGTGTGTGTAGAGAGAGAGGACGTGTGTGTGTGTGTGTCTGGGGGTGTGTGTGTGTAGAGAGAGGGGACGTGTGTGTGTGTGTGTGTGTAGAGAGAGAGGACGTGTGTGTGTGTGTCTGGGGGTGTGTGTGTGTGTGTGTGTAGAGAGAGAGGACATGTGTGTGTGTGTGTGTGTGTGTGTGGGACAGCTATAAAAGAGTCCTCCGTGAGTCTTTCCAACAACTGTCTCCTAAAACTCCAGAGAGAGAGAGAGAGAGAGAGAGAGAGAGAGAGAGAGAGAGAGAGAGAGAGAGAGAGAGAGAGAGAGAGAGAGAGAGAGAGAGAGAGAGAGAGAGAGAGAGAGAGAGAGAGAGAGAGAGAGAGAGAGAGAGAGAGAGAGAGAGAGAGAGAGAGAGAGAGAGAGAGAGAGAGAGAGAGAGAGAGAGAGAGAGAGAGAGAGAACAGAGAAAGAAAGGCTAGGAGAACAAGAGGGGAACAATCAAAGGAAGTGCGCAAAACCACAAAAGAAAATCAATTACTTTCAGTTTAGTCATCGTGGGTCTGGGGCCTCCGACGAAGGCCACCTGGCCGGTCCCCAGGCTTTCCTGCTGCGCTTCACCGATCAGGAGAGGCTGCACTGGGGCAGGGGGGCGGGGCGGGGGGGCCTGGGGGGAGGAGAGGACCAGACCACAGGCCTCGGCAGCCAGGGCCACCCCAGGAACTTCCTGGACACGGAGGTACCAGCGCAGCAGGAGGGGCAGCTGGGATAGCATGCTGGAGGACCCCTGGGTCTGGAGGAAGATCTGAGGGACAGAGAGACAAAGAGAGACAGACAGAGAGAGAGGGAGGGAGAGAGACATAGAGACAGACAGAGAGAGAGGGAGAGAGACAGAGAGACAGACAGAGAGAGAGGGAGGGAGAGAGACAGAGAGACAGACAGAGAGAGAGGGAGAGAGACAGAGAGACAGACAGAGAGAGAGGGAGAGACAGAGAGAGAGGGAGGGAGAGAGACAGACAGAGAGAGAGGGAGAGACAAAGACAGACAGACAGAGAGAGAGGGAGAGAGAGGGAGACAGAGGGGGAGAGAGGGGGGAGATGACAGAGAGAGGGGGAGAGAGAGAGGGGAGTTGACAGAGAGAGAGGGAGAGAGAGATGATTTAAGTTAGTTAAGTGACCAAGGAGGAGTGATATCTCTACTGAACCGAGAGTCCAGGATCCCCACCACCGTCCTCAGGAGACAAAATGGGGAGAGAGAGTCAGTCAATCAGCTAGTCAACCCGCCAGCCAACCAGCCAGTAAGCCAGTTAATCAGCCAGCCAGCCAGTCAGAGAGCTAGCGAGACACCAGATTGAGTCTGAAACTGGAACCCGCTGACCACTAACAGTCTCACTGTGAGAACAAACTCCACAGATGAACTCTAACACACCTCATTAAAATAAACTAGTCATTCACCCACCCAGCCGTGGGGCTTCACAGCGTGGAATGACTGTAGAATCCACTACCTGGAAACAGGAAGATACACTGGTGGGTTTAAAATCAAAAGATGGAGATGGGGGGGAGGAACAATAACCAACTTTTAAAAAAATGATACTTTCCTTCTGCCGTGGAGAGACTTTGGTGTCCAGTCACTCCAGGGACCTACCTAGTAGGCAGATAAAGGTGTGTGCGTGTGTGCGCGCGTGTGAGTATGAGTGTGTGAGTGTGTGAGCGCACCCGTCTAGCCCAGACAGTCGCTCCGAGGCGCCAAGCATAATTTGAGACGGCCCTCGTTATGAAAGGGGGGGCGGTCGCCACGGAGATCAGGGTGTAAATACAGGACCGAGTGACGAGGTGGCACTGAGAGCTCTTTTGTTACCACGGTAATGGAGACGGCACTGTGGTTGTGGGGAGACTGAAGGCAGGTCTATATTAGGCCATCCCACAGGTGGAAGGTAAACATGAGGATTTAACACGCGGGAAATTAAATCTGCCTTGTGTTTGGGCTGCATGCAGGTAGCTCCCAGGAGTTATTACTGCACGCGCTGGCTAGGGTGCCCGTGGGTGATGTAGTGTTTACATTAGCTTTCTGTGTCTCTGGCTCGGTGCCCGGGGGCCAGGGGAGGAGACACACAGGAGGTCTGGATCAGTTACAGGCTTCATTCGGAGAGCGATGATGATCCCTAACCCTGACCTCTGCGATGAGGATCCAGGCCCTGTATGGAGTCTGAACAGGTCGATCACCAGAGATGGCAACGGTATAAACATCCTTCACTCAAGTAGAAGTACAGATACTCATGGTTAAAAAGACTATCGTCAGTAGGACGGCAAAGACAAAGAAGTAGCCATTTTGTTTGGTCAACCTGTTTTAGTGTCACCCTGGTAACGGGACCTCACATCATATTAATACATCCATACAGAAAGACACTATAGAGCATTCGCCAGGAATACTATTTGACGCTGACAATTTCAAAACACAACTCCTATGGCCATGGATGATCAGGAATGTCTCTATTCTCAGTTATATAAACATCGTTAACTCCCTCAGTCTCATCCATAACGTACATTTTTGGTTTCTTTTTTCACACACATAGTGAATAGAGTACAATAGAGTACAGTAGAGTAGAGTACAGTACAGTACAGTACAGTACAGTAGACTAGAGTACAGTAGAGTACAGTATAGTAGAATCCTCATCAAGTACTCATCGATGATGCAAACTTGTTTTGCAAACTTTTTAGCAAAAATATTTTTTCAACCTTTCCAAAATTTTTCTCAGAACGTTTTGTGAAAAAAAAAATATCAATCTTTCGAAACTCTTCACATTTGTTTTTCAACCTTTCAAAACTATTTTCACAACCTTGCAAAACTTTTTTCAAAACATTTTGTGAAAATATTTTGCAACTTTTTTTGAAATGTTTTCAAGCTTTGCAAACTTTTTTCACAAATATTTTTTTCAACCTTTGAAAACTTTTTTCACACACACAGTGAAAGAAGAGGACAAGAGAGGACAGGAGAGGACAGGAGAGGACAGGAGAGAGGAGAACAGAGAACCCTAAAACAGGGTAGATTAAAGCAGAGCACAGTACAGTGAAGGAGAGATTAGTTGAGTTCTCATCAATGATACCAAAGAAATGTGCCAACTTTTTTTTGTCAACCATTCAAATCATGTTTTTCAAAAACTAAATTGGAAAATATTTTTCAACCTTTTGAAACTTTTTTTCAAAAATATTTTTGAAACCTTTCCTGTCCTCTCTATCAGAAATCAATTATAAAGGTAGTCTAAAATCTATGCAAAGATGCACACTGTAGTTCCTGGTTGTCTTTCAGTCCTGTTTTTAATACAATTTGGGATAAGTAAATTAATTATAAAAGAGTAATTATAAAACTAAATTCAAGGGGTGGTTGATTTGCCATTGAAATATGTCAAATCTACCAAAACCTACTCCCCTGAGTTAGAGAAGTAAATAAAAAAGATCAAATAAAAGCTGATTAAAACTTGTGGTCTCACCAGGAAGTGATGTATGCAGGGCAACAACACCATGTCTGTCAGAGTGAAGTAAAGCCCCTCCGCAAAGACATGCTCCAGGGCAGGCAGCCCTGCGGTCTTCACCTTCCTGATCTCAGAGCACTCTCTGGTGGACGGAGGTGGAACTGCACCCACCGAGAGCTTGGCCAGTGCAGCCTGCAGCTCTAGCCCATCCGAGGGCTCCGGGTTCAGGGTAGGAGGGCGGGAGGCGGTGCCTGAGCTCTCCTGGGGAGTCTGGAGGTCAAAAGTAACATTCTCAAAAAAGGAACGTTTACAGACTGGATATAAAAAGGGGGAAATAATCCGGCATTTCTGAAGGCTTTTACAGTTGTTTAATATATTTAGACGGAATAATGTGAGCAGCTAATAACCAACAAGCTAAAACATATAATAATCTACTTATATAACGTTTCCTACTAGTTTCATAAGCCCAGAACTCACCTTCTGAGTATCTGAGCCCTCCTCTTCCTCCTCCTTCTTCTTTCTCAGCCGTAGTTTCTGCCGGCGGATCTTGTCATTGTTGTGAACCTTGACCGGCTCGCCCAGCGTCTTCTCTAATTGGAGGATGGCGTTGGGGAGGAGCAGGGATTGGGCGGAGGACCGCAGGAGGAGGGACTCCACAGCTGAGGGGATGCTGAGCTCACACAACCTGGTCCACGGGCTCACCTTGGGGAGGAGAGTTACTGTATATCAAGAAGTTCCAGGATCAAATCCCCCCCAAACTATTTGGATGAAAGTGTAATCTAAACAAACACTACTATAAGCATGATTCCCGTACCTCAGCGCAGGCTTTCAGACACGTACTCTTGAAGCCCAGCAGTGCAGACACACCCCCCCTGCAGGAGTCAGCCTCCACCGTTCTGCTGACGATGTGTCTGAGCACCACAGCCAGCCCCGCCCTGCAGTACCGCCCGGCCCCGTCCACCACAGCCGGCAGACGGCAGCCCCTCACCAGCTCAGGGAGGTCCTCCACGCACACCTCTGACACCCCCAGGAACTCTGGCACCCGCCTCCCCCAACATTGGGGGGAGCCGCGGGGGTCTGAGGAGACGAGGAACACCTGGAAAGACTTGCACTCGCAGTAGGAGAGGAGGAAGAGGGTGATGGATGTGTGGAGAGGGAGATCGGAGGTGGAGGAGTGGTCGAGGTAGAGACGCTCTTGCTGCGATGTTGAGTCCGTTTTCTTCATTGCAACCAACGGTGTTGACGTCTGTTGATGTTATTTCTCGTTTATAACATACAGTTGTTCTCAACTTAAAGTTGGTAGACTATTCAGGTCTTAATAACTCAAGAAGGTTAATTTTCCGAGCCCTGTATTAAACTTAAAATGGCATGATGATGTCGTATGTTCGTGCAAGCTAGGTGGCTCACAATCTGTAAAAAAACAACAACATCACAACAATGTAGCAACATTGAACCATGGCAAATCTAAGAATGTGTTCTCTTGCGTTTCATTCAGCTTCAACCGACTATACAAATTTAATGTAATAATGTAAACAACCAAATGTTCATGGTGTACTGTATTACTGTCAGTTCATGACTTGTTATACACGTTATACAATGCGGGAGGTAAAATACTTACAGTGTGAGTGTTATGTTTCCTTATCCAAACACACGTTGTTTTGAACGCAACCGACTCTGTGTAACACTTTAAGTCATCCGGGTTAATTTGTAGTAAAATAAAAAACTTACAGGGCTCTTTGCTACATTATTTGTTATAAATCCCCATATAATTAAATTGTACTTATAATTAAAATCTTTATGTATAAATTTGAGATAATATTTAATTTAATTGAGTTGAACCAAAAAGAATAAATAAAACCTTACGTTGTTTCTTGGAACGTATATCAATGGTGGACGTGTCGGCCGTGGTAGGAAGTAAAGGCGTTTCCTGCCGCTACTGTCGCAGCAGTAATGCAAGCGTCACTTGTTGTGTTGTCACTAAACATATGTCCTGATTAACCATAACATTGTGAGAAAAACACGTAGTGCAAGGTAAGGTAAACAGACACGACGATCTCAAACTGCACAGCTAGGAACGCAAGCTTGTCTAGCCTCGGTAACCTAGATGCTAGCTGGCTATCAGCTAACTTACTACTGAATGATGGTCAAGACTTCAATACTACTGTATGACCACTTCCTTATCTAGCTACTAACCAACCTCACACGTATTTGCTTTATCAAGTCACACAACTAGCTTGATATGTCATCGATCCGCTGTGTGAACTGAAAACACAGCATTAAAACGGCTGTTATTGTGTCCGCTTTCCCAGTCTCGGTCATGGCTGCGTCGGTGAGTCTAGAGCTGGACCCTGTCTTCTTGAAGGGGTTGGGATACCTGCACTCCAAGAGCAAAGACTCCGCGGAGAAGCTAAAAGCCCTCTTGGACGAGTCTCTCTCCGGAAGAACCACCGACTCGTCCTACCGGTCTCTACAGAAGGTAGGTTACTTGAGCGCAGCGGACATAGTTGATGGACTGTGTAGTAGAGGTTGGGGCAAGTGTTACTTATATTCCTTGACAGTGCAGACATTGCTTCGGTTGCGATTGTTCTCCCAACGTCAAAAGCATCAGATTCAATTTTCAATGTGTTGTAAATATACTTCTTGTACTAAGTCTTGTAGCGGAAAAAAAAAAAAAACCTTAATCTTGTGCTAGTAAACCTTATTTTGCTGTCTTGCATAGGCAACTGTTTGTTGTCTTTTGTAGCGTCAGCACTGAGTGTAGACTTTGTGTTTGTAGGAGGTGGAGGTGTCCAAGCTGTCGGTTTCTAAGATGAGCAAGCAGGACTCCAAGTCGTCATCTAGCTCGTCCTCATCCAGCAGCAGCAGCGGCAGCAGCAAGTCCAGCAGCTCAGACAAGAGCAGGAAGGAGGTGGAGAAGAGGCCTGCGGAGAAGGTGAGGATGGAGGGAGGGGCTCTCTGGAGGAGGAGAGGCAGGGCACAGAGTGAGGATGGAGGGAGGGGCTCTCTGGAGAAGGCAGGGCACAGAGTGAGGATGGAGGGAGGGGCTCTCTGGAGGAGGAGAGGCAGGGCACAGAGTGAGGATGGAGGGAGGGGCTCTCTGGAGAAGGCAGGGCACAGAGTGAGGATGGAGGGAGGGGCTCTCTGGAGGAGGAGAGGCAGGGCACAGAGTGAGGATGGAGGGAGGGGCTCTCTGGAGAAGGCAGGGCACAGAGTGAGGATGGAGGGAGGGGCTCTCTGGAGGAGGAGAGGCAGGGCACAGAGTGAGGATGGAGGGAGGGGCTCTCTGGAGAAGGCAGGGCACAGAGTGAGGATGGAGGGAGGGGCTCTCTGGAGAAGGCAGGGCACAGAGTGAGGATGGAGGGAGGGGCTCTCTGGAGGAGGAGAGGCAGGGCACAGAGTGAGGATGGAGGGAGGGGCTCTCTGGAGAAGGCAGGGCACAGAGTGAGGATGGAGGGAGGGGCTCTCTGGAGAAGGCAGGGCACAGAGTGAGGATGGAGGGAGGGGCTCTCTGGAGGAGGAGAGGCAGGGCACAGAGTGAGGATGGAGGGAGGGGCTCTCTGGAGAAGGCAGGGCACAGAGTGAGGATGGAGGGAGGGGCTCTCTGGAGAAGGCAGGGCACAGAGTGAGGATGGAGGGAGGGGCTCTCTGGAGAAGGCAGGGCACAGAGTGAGGATGGAGGGAGGGGCTCTCTGGAGGAGGAGAGGCAGGGCACAGAGTGAGGATGGAGGGAGGGGCTCTCTGGAGAAGGCAGGGCACAGAGTGAGGATGGAGGGAGGGGCTCTCTGGAGGAGGAGAGGCAGGGCACAGAGTGAGGATGGAGGGAGGGGCTCTCTGGAGAAGGCAGGGCACAGAGTGAGGATGGAGGGAGGGGCTCTCTGGAGAAGGCAGGGCACAGAGTGAGGATGGAGGGAGGGGCTCTCTGGAGAAGGCAGGGCACTGAGTGAGGATGGAGGGAGGGGCTCTCTGGAGAAGGTAGGGCACAGAGTGAGGATGGAGGGAGGGGCTCTCTGGAGAAGGCAGGGCACAGAGTGAGGATGGAGGGAGGGGCTCTCTGGAGAAGGCAGGGCACAGATTCATGGTGGAACATGTCTGTTGTGGTTGACTGGTTTGAAGTGGAAGGCTTGGAAAACAATATTGTTGCACCTACAAGTGCTCGATACAGGAGAAGTCTTGTTGACTCATCTTTTCTTTCCTCGCCCCTTCCCCCACACCCTCCTCCCTTTCCCCTCCCTCACACCCCTCCTCCCCTCCCTCTTCCCCTTCTCCCTTCCCCTCGCCTCTCCCCTCCCTCCCAGGTGAGGGTGGTGGAGCAGGGGGAGGGGCCTGACCCCCCTAAGAAGCCCCGGGTGGAGAAGCAGGAGAGCAGCTCGTCCCCGGTGACCGTGGCGACCAGCCGGGACCTGCCTCTCGCCCTGCCGGACCTGTCCAGCTTCGACGAGACCAGCGCCGACGACTTCGCCATGGAGATGGGCCTGGCCTGCGTGGTGTGCAGGTGAGGGGGGCGAGAGACAGAGGGCCTGGCCTGTGTGGTGTGCGGGTGAGGGGGCGAGAGACAGAGGGCCTGGCCTGCGTGGTGTGCAGGTGAGGGGGGCGAGAGAGAGAGCGAGGACCTGGCCTGTGTGGTGTGCAGGTGAGGGGGGCGAGAGACAGAGGGCCTGGCCTGTGTGGTGTGCAGGTGAGGGGGGCGAGAGACAGAAGGCCTGGCCTGCGTGGTGTGCAGGTGAGGGGTGCGAGAGAGAGGGCCTGGAGGGGGGGAGGAAGCATAAAAAAACTACAAATCAGACCCCCACACACCCCGCCCTAACCCTGTGGTGGCGCCCCAGGCAGATGACGGTGACATCGGGGAACCAGCTGGTGGAGTGCCAGGAATGCCACAACCTGTACCACCAGGACTGCCACAAGCCCCAGGTGACGGACAAGGACGCCAACGACCCGCGACTCATCTGGTACTGCGCCCGCTGCCAGCGGCAGATGAAACGCATGGTGAGGATCATGGGGTCAGGGGTCACACAGGGGTCAGACGCATAAGGGTGCTCAGGGACAAGATCGAGGGTCACGCTCTCCCCTCCTCCCCCACCCCCCTCCTCTCTCTCCCCCACCCCCCTCCTCTCTCTCCCCCACCCCCCTCCCCTCCTCCCCCACCCCCCTCCTCTCTCTCCCCCACCCCCCTCCTCTCTCTCCCCCACCCCCCTCCTCTCTCTCCCCCACCCCCCTCCTCTCTCTCCCCCACCCCCCTCCTCTCTCTCCCCCACCCCCCTCCCCTCCTCCCCCACCCCCCTCCTCTCTCTCCCCCACCCCCCTCCTCTCTCTCCCCCACCCCCCTCCTCTCTCTCCCCCACCCCCCTCCTCTCTCTCCCCCACCCCCCTCCCCCCTCCCAGGCCCAGAAGACCCAGAAGCCATCCCCTGTGGGGGGGGCCAGCGCCCCCCTGGTGAAGACGGAGCTGCTGGTGAGGAAGCAGGAGGGGAGGAGCCGGCCGGACATCAGCACCACCTTCCAGGCCTTCAAACGCTCCGAGGGGAAGGTGGGCTCCACACACACACACACACACACACACACTGGAGATGTTATTAATTTTGTAAGCTCCACAGCTGTGTCACACTGGAGATGTTATTATGATTGTTTGTTCTTTAGCTGTGTGTGTGTGTGTGTGTGTGTCTCCAGCCCTCCTCCAGTGGCTCGTCCGCCCCCTCTGTCAGCAGCTCCTCCCTGCCCTCCTCCAGCGGTCTGACAGGCTGGGCTGCCTTCGGAGCCAAGACCTCCTCCACCGGGCCTCCAAACTCCAAACTCCCTCCCCCTTCCTCCTCCTCCTCCTCCTCCTCTTCCTCCACCCCCAGCAGCAGCAGCAAGGCTGCCCCCCCAGCCCCCCCCTCCGGACAGAAGCCGGTGGTACTGTCCGGCCTGGCCGTAGCCAAGTCGTCCCTGGGCAGTACCAAGTTGGGGGGGGGCAGCAGCAGCAGCAACAACGGCTCCGGTTCTGCTTCTGTGCCTCAGAAACCCCCCCCCCTCCCTGACGGGGGGCAAGCAGGGGCTGAGCCGCGCCCCCAGCGGGGAAGGGAGGGGGGGCGGGGCCAGCTCTCCCGGCGGGGGGTCCCCGAGTCTGGGGGGGAACGGGGGGGGGGCGAAGGCGGCGGGGGGGGCGGGGGGAGCGGCGGGCGGGGACAAGACACCGACCTCCCAGGAGTCGCAGCTGAACGCTCTGAAACGCCTGCAGATGGTTAAGAAGAAAGCTGCCCAAAAGAAACTGAAGAAGTGAGGGAGGGAGGGGGGGAGAGGGCAAGGGAGGCAGGGAGAGAGAGAGAGACAGAAAGAGACGGAGGGAGGGAGGGGAAAACAGAAGGGCAGGGGGGTAAGAGATGGCTCAAGTTAGAAAGGTTTGCTTATAAGGTGTATGTGGAATTTGCTATAGTAGAGGGACAGATAGATGGATGGAGGGGTGATCAGAGAGGACACAGAAGTCCAGAAGCGTCCAGTGAAGAGAGGGGCACCATTCCGGTCACAGTGTTGTGTCGAGAGGAAATACCGTTAATGTGGAATCAGCCCAGTAGAACTGAATACTTGAATTTTTACGTTCAAAAATATGAAATGCTGCTGGCAGGACCTTGTGGGTCGCGGTCGGCGTGGCAACAGTGTCAGTGCCTCCTTGTTCGACCCGACTGGATCATCAATGGCACGTTTTTTTTACTGATGGAAAAAAATAATAAAATGCCTCTATGAACTTGTCTGTCTTTTTTTGAGGTGGCGTTGATTGTTTTGGAAAGTTGTGAGGGTGTAATTGACTGACTTTGAAACAATAGGGACAATATCTTTTCAGTAGAGGATATTCATATATTTATTCATTAAAGTGACATCTTAAATTACATATATATATATATATATATATATCCTATCTTATGAAAACTATTACTTCATTTAAAATCTTTCAAAATACATTCTTTAAATATATATATTTGAATAAATCATCTGAATCACAATAAACACTGCAGATGGCTAAACCAAGCACCTTCAATCTGCATGATTTGGCTTTCTCTAAGCAAATATGTCTTATTACAGCAATTAAGCTCTGAACGGATCATTAAATAAAGAACTTAATTGGACAGAAAACTGTTGACACTGGCTTCTTTGAAATACTTAAGCATCTGCTCCCTCTCTGATTCCCCCAGCGGAAATCAGCGATCTGAACGGTACACAGCTCTCCAGATATCTTCCAGATCAGTCGGATAGATCACACACCTCTCAGCAGGAAGGAACCATGTTGTCCGAGGACTCGGACATTCTTCACATGCCTGTAGGTGTCCTTTCACTGGTGTACCCTTCCTTCACTCTCTCCTGTCTTCCTTCTAGGGCTGGGCGATGTATAAAAAAGATTGATGTCTCGACATTGTCCCAAATATTATTCAATATATATCTCGATATGTTTGCATTGGCATTTAAATTAAATAAAAAACATAATTTTCTTTTGACCCCCATTAGGAAACAACAAAAGCGATTTAGATAGAACAGCTATTGTTACAAAGTTAAAAATGTGTAGTGCAAATTTAATCAGTTGCCCTAACATGGTACTTGCAACTTGACAAAATGGACCTCACATGGAACAATTCATGCAGAGGTCCTTATGTGACAGGACAAAAAGAGAGCAGAAGAGAGCCTGTTCGAGTGCAATTTTCAGTTTGTGCATATATGCTCACAAAGAGCATGTGCACAAACGGTATCTGTGTGTGTATGTGTGTGTGTGTGTGTGTGTGTGACGGTGATTTTAGAACACAAGCAACACAAGGACCAGCAAATATATATATTCGATGTTCACGATATTTTCAAATTTTACATCGTCGTCAAAACGATGGCGATATTATCGCTAATATTCGATATATTGCCCAGCCCTATTTCCTTCACTCCTTCTTTATATCCTCCTTTCCTTCCTTTACTCATCCTGCCTTCCTCCCTGCCGCTCTCCCTCTCTCCTTCCCTCCTCCATCAAGCGTAAGACATCTTGCCCAGGTAGTTAGCGGGCACGTAGCCCCTCCGCCCCTCAGCCTCAGCCAGCCACCAGTCCTTGTTGCCCCCCAGGTCGCTGAACTGCAGGATGCTGACGTGCTGGTACTCCTGCAGGGTGAGCTCCTGCTCGCAGCGGGCCGTGAACGCGTACACTGCATAGAACTGGGGGGGGGGGGGCAAAGGTCAAAGGGTCAATGACAGGCCCGTCAGTCGTCAATCAACACACTCGTCAGTTGACCTGACTGTCAAACAGTTCATTATTCCAGAGGTGAATGTTTTTAATGTTTCTCATCAGATCAATGAGTAAACTTGTGTTCATGAGGATGGGTTGGTGGTTAACCAGTAGATGGCACTGTTGGTTCATAACACTGGCAGACAAGCACGCTGGCAGTGGCACACACACTCACTACCTCATACCACTTGCCTATTGACTTATCTCACCCAGTGTTTATATAAACCTGAAGCAAGGACAGACCTCAGCACCCCTGTGCCCCCCTCCTGGGGGTCTGGGTCTGGAGGGGGCTGGGGGGTGTCTGGAGGGGGCTGGGGGGGGTGTCTGGAGGGGGCTGGGGCTGGAGGGGGCATGGTATGGAGGGGGCTGGGGGGGGTGTCTGGAGGGGGCTGGGGGGGGTGTCTGGAGGGGGCTGGGGGGGGTGTCTGGAGGGGGCATGGTATGGAGGGGGCTGGGGGGGGTGTCTGGAGGGGGCTGGGGGGGGTGTCTGGAGGGGGCTGGGGGGGGTGTCTGGAGGGGGCTGGGGCTGGGGGGCTTGGTATGGAGGGGGCTTCGTCTTCTAATCATCTGCTCTATAAAGCAGCATGCCAGGTTTTACTGCCGCACTGGAATTAACGCCCCTATTTTACAGAGGAGTGCACAGCCCCCCCCCCCCCCCCCCACACACACACACACACATTTGTTCTGACAATACAGCTGAGACCAGAGCCTGTTTGAGGAGAGCCTGCCCAATCCCTGTTAAGCCCCATTGTACTGAATTTTGTTGCAGTTCCACCAGAGTTCCACTGGGAGTGATTGCAGTCGAGTGCAAAATGAATGGGAGTCTATGGAGCTAAATGGCTAAATTTGTCTCTTTCGCCTGATTGTCGTTGAGAAATCTCAGTTTTTGCATGTTCAACATGGATTACAGGTCAAAAGTTGAATGAACGAGTACTTATGTCCTTTTAATTTCTTACAGGGTGAGTCGTTGCCCATAACACGCTAGTATTCTGCTAATGAATGTTGATTGGTTAGAGAAGGACTGATACGACCAGAGCTCCTGCTTGATGGCATCCGAAGTAGAATCATAATGTTGGAGCATTAGCAACATTAGCAACAACATTAGCAAGCCAAAACTCTTTCTAGCATGTGTATTGACAGGGAGAGCTTAACCTTTCAGCTGTGTTGTTGATGCCCTGAGAGAAAAAAGTAAGTAACCAGAGCTTGCCGTAAAGCAGTAGCTCTGGTCGTACGATGTGTATGACGTCAATTACATTTTAAAAGGCTTTATTTAAAAAAAATCTAGCGGGCTTCATTTTTTTTGCCTCCCCTTTCGAATTCATAATTCAAATTACTAGACAAAAAATCATAACCTGAGAAAAGTGGATTTTGAGGGGTACCGCTCCATAGACCGCCATTAATTCTGCACTTGACCGTTAGCGCCCTCATATGGAACTAGAGTGGAACTGCAACAAGTTCAGAACCCGGAAGTTTCCCGAGAGTGGCAGTTCTCCCTTTATTAGACATTCTCTGGCTGAGACCCTCACCTGCTGGTCGTCCCCGTCCACACTCAGTTCCAGCTCCCCCTGCAGCTCCCCCTGCAGACCAGACAAGGTGCTGCAGCTGTCAGACCCCTGCAGCCCAGACAAGGCACTGCAGCTGTCAGACCCCTGCAGGCCAGACAAGGTATTGCAGCTGTCAGACAGGCTGAAGCTCCTCATGCTACCGCTGCCCGACACAAACAGGCTGAGGTTGTCGAAGTCGTCGTCCAGGATGAGGGACTGGTGCTTGGGGTGGCTGTCGTGGGGGAGGGGGGTGGAGGTTGGGGTGGAGGTGGGGGTCTGGTCTCTCTGGGGATTGTAGCGCTTCAGGAAGGTGGAGTAGGTGTAGCCTTGGGAAGCTGGGGGCGGCGTAGAGAGAGGGAGAGTTACCGGTGTGTCTGTGCATGAGTGTGTGTGTGTGTGTGTGGTCTTGTTTAACTACCCTTGTGGGGACCAAATGTATGGATACATGAACAAATGTACCTTGTGAGTGAGTTTGTTCGAAAGAGAGAAAGAGAGAGTAAGTCAGTCAGAGAAAATTGTGCCAGAGTGAAAGAGAGAGAAAGGAAGCAAGAGAGAGAGGGGGGGTAAGAAAGAAGAAGTGAGAGAAAGAGAAGATCCTTCTCTCTGTGGAACACCCTATCAGTACTGATTCTGCATGTAGGGTTAGGGTAAGCATGCATGCATGCATGTAGGGTTAGCATGCATGCATGTAAGGTTAGGGTTAGCATGCATGCATGCATGTAGGGTTAGCATGCATGCATGTAGGGTCAGGGTTAGCATGCATGCATGTAGGGTTAGCATGCATGCATGTAGGGTCAGGGTTAGCATGCATGCATGTAGGGTTGGCATGCATGCATGTAGGGTCAGGGTTAGCATGCATGCATGTAGGGTTAGGGTTAGCATGAACGCAACCGAAGTCTTGGCGCTAGTGAGAGAGAATACAATGGATTCTGCTCCACAACAACAAGCTGTGTCTCCCAGAGAGCAGCTGACGGTGGCCTCCTGTCATCACGGCGCTGATGTCATCAAGCCAGAGACAAACAGCCGGTGGAACAGAACACGAGTACAGGAGTACGCCCTGATGCTTGGGAAGCACGAGGAGCCGTGTCTGTGTGCATACACCCACACAGACGCGCTGCTTAAAAAGTCTTTGGCTTATTTAAGGGCTTGTTGTTGTTGAGTACAGAGGAGTGTGTGTGTGTGTGTGTGTGTGTGTATTAAAGTGAGTGTATGAAAGTGTGAGTGTGTGTGTGTATGCTCTGTGGGTCCTCTCTGCGTCAGGGTCCCTCTAGGGAGCAGCTTTGTAGTGAGCTGCTCTGCTTCCAGCTCTGTGTGTTCCAAACAGCCGCCACACGAGATGGAAAGACACGAGAGGAACGCAGGCTAACTATCTCTGGAGTCTATCCTGTCTCCCGGGAAACAAGCCAGGGAGATGGAGAGGGAAAGGGAGAGGGAGAGGGAGAGGGAAAGGGAGAGAGACAGGGAGGAAGGGAGGGCGGGAGAGCGGTAGAGCTTGAGAGAGAGAGAGGGTGAGACCGAGAAGGTGAGACCGAGAAGGTGAGACTGAGAGGGTGAGACCGAGAGGGTGAGACTGAGAGGGTGAGACCGAGAGGGACAGAAAAACTTTACACACACACACAGAAAAATCTTGTGTGTGTGTGCGTATGTATGTGAGAACAAGAGAGAGAGTCAGAGTGTGTCTGTGTGGGAGAGAGAGAGTCAGAGTGTGAGTCTCCCCTCCTCCCCCTCACCCCCAGTGTGAACCAGCCAGCGAGTGTTGCTGCCGTGGGGGTCGGTCTCCTCCAGCAGGGCCACCATCTCCCCCTCCAACAGTGCCAAGTCCCCCTCCTGACAGCCGTTACAGTTCCTCTTCAGCAGGAACAGCCGCTCCGCGCTGTGCCCCGCCCGCAGCCTGGCCCGCTGCTCCTCCGACTGACGCTGCACCTCCGGCACCTGGGGGGCACGGATCAAACGCACCCTGCTCAGACGGGATGTGGCTGTGAGAGATGTTGTGTACTGTGTGTGTGTGTGAGGTGGTGTACTGTGTGTGTGTGTGAGAGGTTGTGTACTGTGCGTGTGAGAGAGATGTTGTGTGTGGAGAGGAGAGAACTAACAAGCTCCCTTGTGTGAGGGCTGTGTGTTGGGGGGGGGGGCTCAGGGGAAGGATACGGTTTGATATTGCTCCACAGGGATCCTGATACGCTCCCTTACACACACACACACACACACACACACGTACACACAGCTGTTTTACGGGAGAGCTACCTGGGGGAGTGACTGCCAAGCGCTCTATTTAATCACCAGCCAGACTCTGCTGCCTACCATAAGATCCCCAATATCAGAATCAGAATCAGAATTGGTGTTTATTCGCCATGAAAGTTTGCACAGACAAGGAATTTACTTTGGCAGGAGAGCCTACTTAGGCAGCCATTTTCGGCGCCAAAACCAGCCAGACTCTGCTGTCTACCAGAAGATCCCCAACATCACACTGTAATTGAATTTTAATTGGTCCTATTTAAAAAGGGAGGGAGGTCTCGGTGTGTGTGTACGAGGGGGGTTCATTGTTACACACTAAAGACATTCTTAAAGGAAAAACAAGCCTACAACAAGGATTCCCTAACTATTCTGCCTGCAGAACATGAACAACAGTTTATATATGATTTCAGTACAGGATTTTTCCAGTATAGATTAAGTCTTGATTACAACAAACACAGCAGGTGTGTCCTCATCTCTGGTCCCCGGGACCCCCGGCATGTTCTAGATGTTTCCTTCCAACACACCTGATTCTAATGTATGCGTCATTACCAAGCTTCTGTTGAGCTTCATAACAATCCAATCATCTGAATCAGGTGTGCTGGAGCAGGGAAACATCTAGAACATGCAAGGCAAGGGGGTCCCTGAGGACCAGGGTTGGGCAGCACCGATCTAGACCAATCGGACGGTAGCGCGAGAGGTACTTGCGCCCCATTGGTACCCGGCCTCACCGTGGGTCTTTTGTCTCGGGTCCTTTCGAAGCTGACCTTCCTCTCCATCAGTCTCTGGGCGTTGTCTCTGACGAAGGCCAGGCTGTTTAGCTCGTTCAGGATGCTGCTCTGCACCTCACTGATATTGGACAAGGGAGCCTGGACACACACAAACATGTTAACATGCAGGAAAATAGAATTCATTTCAAGATACAGTTCAATACTATCCAGCGCTACAATCGATTTCTATGGCAGCGATGAGGATAAACAACACAACGTGGTACTTGGACACACCTGCTCTCACACACACCTGCTCTCACACACACCTGCTCTCACACACACCTGCTCTCACACACACCTGCTCAGTCACACCTGCTCTCACACACACCTGCTCTCACACACACCTGCTCTCACACACACCTGCTCTCACACACACCTGCTCAGTCACGCCTGCTCTCAACCATGCGCACATGCTCTCAACTGCCTACACACACATTCTCACACACACATACACACTCACAGGCAGCTGCTGTATGGAGGGTGTGTGGTGGTGCGAGGTGTCCATCAGCTCTTTGAGCAGAGTGACCACACACATCACACAGCTGTCCAGGATGGAGCGGGCAGCCATGTTGAACCTCTGCAGCTCCTCCACCAGCTGGGCGTTCAGGGCCTCATAGTCCCTCCTGGCCTGCCCCCGGCCCTGCTCCTCCCCCGGGGGGGAGATGGAGGAGGGGGGAGCGCTCCAGCCGGCTGCAGTAGTCCAGCAGCTTGTCGTATCGCTTCTGGATGAGCTTCTGAGGGGAGGAGAACATGACCTGGAGGGAGGTCAGGGGGACGACCACCAAGCGCTCCAGACGCTGTTTCTGGGAGGAGGAGGAGAACTTTGTTACTTTTTTAATTGAATTTTGATGTGAGCAGGAAGGAGTGAGTTTAGAAATCTCGAGACAGACAGCACTGAGGATGGCACGGGCCGGGATTTGAACCGTGGTCTCGAGGTCTTTCACCTCAAGATATGATAGAGGCCAGACAAGACACAGGGTGCTCCTTATAGATCCTTGTCTGTGGCCTCAGTTCAACCACCTGCACCGCTGGTCTATTCAAGTCACCGTACTCATTTAAATAACGAGCCTTCTATTAGAATCCACACAAAGGGCATCTACACAAAGACAGGGAGGATTTCAGAATAAAAGGATCCCCTCTTCACTTCCTGCTATTTCTCAAATAGAGTGCATTAGGTCCATTACTGAGGCACAGGCCAGTGTCTATAATAGCTTTTAAGACTAATTAGAATGTAAACTAGAGAGACAAAGACGGTCAAACACAGACAGACTGGGATGAAGACAGTAAAGACAAATGCATTTGAGTTGCAATTACACTCATTTAGGGGAGGCTTTTACCCAGAAGGAGGTGCATCATGTGCACAAAGACAGAGAACAGACAGGCCTGACCGGCTACCTGCTGGGGGAGAGAGAGGGAAGGGGGGAGGGAGATACTGAGGGGGGGGAGGTGAAGAGAGAGAGGGGAGTCAGAGGGAGACGTGTCTTACAAAGCGCTTGTAAGGGTCATTTCCGTTCCTGGGCTGCAGGGTGGCGTTGGTGTCGATCTTGTCCTGGTCTCTGATGATGTTCTCCAGGTCAGGAGCATTCTGCACTGCTACTGACACCATCTCCTGCAGAAGCACACACAGGACCCAACACCTCGGTCAGGAGACCGGCAACACCACGGTCAGGAGACCGGCAACACCACGGTCAGGAGACCGGCAACACCACGGTCAGGACACCGGCAACACCTCGGTCAGGAGACCGGCAACACCACGGTCAGGAAACCAGCAATACCACGGTCAGGAAACCAGCAACACCACGGTCAGGAAACCAGCAACACCACGGTCAGGAGACCGGCAACACCTCGGTCAGGAGACCGGCAACACCTCGGTCAGGAGACCAGCAACACCACGGTCAGGAGACCGGCAACACCTCGGTCAGGAGACCGGCAACACCACGGTCAGGAAACCAGCAACACCACGGTCAGGAAACCAGCAACACCACGGTCAGGAAACCAGCAACACCACGGTCAGGAGACCCGCAACACCACGGTCAGGAGACCGGCAAAACCAACTCAACAGAGGAGCAGATATGCAGAGACAAATACAACAGTCCTTCAATTTCAGATTATCACACTATTAATTCATAATTATTTGGTTTATGTATGAAATATACCCGTAGAAGGTGAGGCTTTGAATGACATGAATGACACACACACCTCTATACTTGTACCGTATGTACTGAGGGTGTAGTAATGTCCAGACTCACTGGTGAGGGATCAGTCTATTACCTGGGTGAGTAGGTAGTCTATAGTGTCAGATCAGTCTATTACCTGGGTGAGTAGGTAGTCTATAGTGTCAGATCAGTCCATTACCTGGGTGAGTAGGTAGTCTATAGTGTCAGATCAGTCTATTACCTGGGTGAGTAGGTAGTCTATAGTGTCAGATCAGTCCATTACCTGGGTGAGTAGGTAGTCTATAGTGTCAGATTAGTCTATTACCTGGGTGAGTAGGTAGTCTATAGTGTCAGATCAGTCTATTACCTGGGTGAGTAGGTAGTCTATAGTGTCAGATTAGTCTATTACCTGGGTGAGTAGGTAGTCTATAGTGTCAGATTAGTCCATTACCTGGGTGTGCATCAGGTAAATGTGGATATTCTTGATCAGCAATTTGACAGCTTTCTCCAGGCATCTGAACATCTTCTCCTCCTTGTCGAACACCTCGTCTCTCACCTGGAAGACACGTTTGGAAGGAAAGGTTTACCCTGAACCAATATTGACCTTCTCAGCATGAAAGAAAACCATGGTGGTGGAAGTGGATTATGCCATCTGTCACCCTGCAGGACAGGAAGCATGTGACCAGGATACAGGGGAGTTATGTCACACTGACTACAAACTTCTTTGAGCTGGAGTTGGGTCAGGCTGTGAGTGAGGGAGAACTTAAAAAAAGAGAAAAGCGAAGAGAGAGACAAAAGAGAGAGGATGACAGTAAAGGAAAGACAGAAAGAGACTAAGAAAGAGAAGGAGAGATAGAAGACAGAGAGATAGACAGAATTTCAGTGCCCAGTCTGACCTTGTGTTGTTCTGTGTACCTGACAAATAAAATACTTGAACTTGAAGGTAAAGACAGAGATAGACAAACAGGTATTGACAGACAAACAGGTAAAGACAGACAGACAGACAGACAGGTAATGACAGACAGACAGGTAGAGACAGACAGACAGACAGGTAAAGACAGACAGGTAATGACAGACAGACAGGTAGAGACAGACAGACAGGTGAAGACAGACAGGTAAAGACAGACAGACAGGTAAAGACAGACAGGTAAAGACAGACAGACAGGTAAAGACAGACAGGTAAAGACAGACAGGTAAAGACAGACAGACAGACAGGTAAAGACAGACAGGTAAATACAGACAGACAGGTAAAGACAGACAGGTAAAGACAGACAGGTAAAGACAAACAGACAGGTAAAGACAGACAGACAGACAGACAGACAGGTGAAGACAGACAGGTAAAGACAGACAGACAGGTAAAGACAGACAGACAGACAGACAGACAGACAGACAGACAGGTGAAGACAGACAGGTAAAGACAGACAGACAGGTAAAGACAGACAGGTAAAGACAGACAGACAGGTTAAGACAGACAGACAGACAGACAGACAGACAGACAGACAGACAGACAGACAGACAGGTAAAGACAGACAGACAGGTTAAGACAGACAGACAGACAGACAGGTAAAGACAGACAGGTAAAGACAGACAGACAGACAGGTAAAGACAGACAGATAGGTAAAGACAGACAGACAGACAGACAGACAGACAGACAGACAGACAGACAGACAGACAGACAGACAGGTAAAGACAGACAGGTAAAGACAGACAGACAGACAGGTAAAGACAGACAGACAGGTAAAGACAGACAGACAGACAGACAGGTAAAGACAGACAGGTAAAGACAGACAGACAGACAGACAGACAGGTAAAGACAGATCATCCTGTGTACCTGAGGTTCCACCCCGGTAAGCAGCTTCAGATGTCCTGTCAGCCTGTCAGACTTCTTCCTGATGGAGTGCATGTTGAGCTTGTTGAACTTCACCCTCAGCGAGCCCTCATCCTCACTCCTCCTGTACTTCATCACTGCACACACAGAAACACCCCAGTCAGACACTTAACCTTCAGAAACATCCCAGTCAGACCCTAACCCTTCCCCTTCAGAAACAGCCCAGTCAGACCCTAACCCTTCCCCTTCAGAAACAGCCCAGTCAGACCCTAACCCTTCCCCTTCAGAAACAGCCCAGTCAGACCCTAACCCTTCCCCTTCAGAAACACTTCAGTCAGACCCTTTCCCTTCAGAAACACCCCAATCAGACCCTTCCTCTTCAGAAACACCCCAGTCAGACCCTTACCCTTCAGAAACACCCCAGTCAGACCCTTTCCCTTCAGAAACACCCCAATCAGACCCTTCCTCTTCAGAAACACCCCAGTCAGACCCTTTCCCTTCAGAAACACCCCAGTCAGACCCTTCCCCTTCCGAAACACCCCAGTCAGACCCTTCCCCTTCCGAAACACCCCAGTCAGACCCTTCCCCTTCAGAAACACCCCAGTCAGAGAGTCTATCTACACAGTGTATCCTCACGGTCCCAGCCTCACCTAGGTCTTTCCTCCTCTTGAACTCGTTGATGTTGACGTTGATGATCTTGGCGGCGGTAAAGGCCTGCTGCAGCGGACGGTTGTCGGGGTGGTTGTCGGGCGTGGCCTGCCAGAGCTCCCCGAGCAGCAGAGGGTATTTCATGACGCGCTGGACGGGCTTGATGAGCAGCGACCCCATGTTCAGCAAGCTGGGCTTCCCTCTGAGGCATCAACACAGCACAACATTATCTGAGGTTTAAGGGGTTGCGTACAGAAACGCATTTCCAGGAGTTGAAGCCTGTTACAGCTCATTAATAGTTTAAAACAACATTCATTCGTAAGTTTGAACTTTATTTCTGTTTTCCAAATTCATCAAAAGGAATAAAGAATACTCACTCTTCGTCGTATATTCGCCTGCAACGTGACAAAGAAATACTCAGATCAGAACGAGAAAAGACCATCAGCAGATCGTCTACGCAAACAAGAGAAGCTCTCCCAGTCAAACACTCACAGAGAGAGACAGAGAGAGACAGAGAGACAGAGAGAGAGACAGAGAGACAGAGAGAGAGACAGAGAGC
The DNA here is from genome assembly GCF_054491055.1 of Hypomesus nipponensis. NCBI lineage: Eukaryota > Metazoa > Chordata > Actinopteri > Osmeriformes > Osmeridae > Hypomesus > Hypomesus nipponensis. The sequence continues at coordinate 20,820,171 of NC_140382.1, read as the reverse complement.
GAGGGATACATTTACACAGGAAAACAGAGAGAAAAAGAAAGCGAAAACTGTTAAACACAGAGTGAGATGAGGAAGAATTAGAAACACATTAAGAGAAAGACAGAAAAATAACTAAAAAAAGAGAACAGCCACTCACAGAGAGACAGAGAGAGAGAGAGAGAGAGAGAGAGAGAGAGAGAGAGAGAGAGAGAGAGACATACAGAGAGAGAGAGAGAGAGAGAGAGAGACATACAGAGAGAGAGAGAGAGAGACAGAGACAGAGAGAGAGAGAGAGAGAGAGAGAGAGACATACAGAGAGAGAGAGAGAGAGAGACAGAGACAGAGACAGAGACAGAGACAGAGACAGAGACAGAGAGAGAGAGAGAGAGAGAGAGAGACATACAGAGAGAGAGAGGGAGAGAGAGACATACAGAGAGAGAGAGACACAGAGAGAGAGAGAGAGAGAGAGAGAGAGAGAGAGAGAGAGAGAGAGAGAGAGAGACAGAGACAGAGACAGAGAGAGAGACATACGGAAAGAAAGAGAGACAGACATACAGAGAGACAGAGAGAGAGACATACAGAGAGAGAGAGGGAGAGACAGACATACAGAGAGACACAGAGAGAGAGACATACAGAGAGAGAAAGACAGGTAGAATGACAGGGATACAGAGGGCAGTCAATCACTTACTTCAGTGCGGACTCACAGGAGAGGAAGAGTTGTCTGATGTCGTCCTCCTGACCGTAGGTCTTGAGGAGGATGTTGGCCTCCTCGTGGTGGAAGCAGTAGATCTTGTACACATCCTCCAGCACGGCCTTGTTCTGGATGAAAACGTCTCCTGGCAAGACAAGCAAGTAGCTAGGGCTATCATGTGGGACTTCTAAAGAATCAAACGAAGGGAAGCCCACTTCTATTTTACAGAGTTATAGAAGTATGCCACCGTCAGCGGTACTTTTTGCTAGCTCTGACGCTGACAAAAATACTCTGTTGACAGTGGCGAAAATCTGCTATCAACATTGGGGGGGACAATTATATTACATTTTCTCAGAACAATTCCTGAGGGGGACACTAATTACTGCTTTAAAACAGCATATTAAAAAAGCACCATTGAGTCCATAGTCAGCAAAGCGCTTTCATTGCGTATTACTATTAATACATTATCCACTAGCAAGCTGACAGATAATTGAGTACATTATAATGTAACTCAAAATGGCCTAGCTAGCACTACTAGCTACTTTTATAGTGTGAGTTAGACACACATACAAGATACAAAAACGTTTCTAGTTTTTTGGAAACTTTTTGGGAGGTGTTTTTCAAAAATATATTTCAACCTTTGAAAAACATCCTTTACACATTGTGTGTGAAACCCGACACAAACAAGTTTTTTTTTGTAACTTTTTTTTCCACACACAAAAAGTCGTACCTATGATGACAGCTTCGGGGTCGGGGTCAGAGGTGGCCTGCTGAAGCCTGTGTAGCAGCGTGGCGGAGACCTCACACACCGTCTCCATGTTGGTGAACAGACGATCCACGTCCACCAGCTGCCGCAACAACACAGAGGTCAGAGGTCACGGTTATCAAACCAGAGGTAAACCTACATTTACATTTAGTAATTTTAGCAGACGCTCTTATCCAGAGCGACTTACAGTAAGTACAGGGACATTCCCCTCCCCCCCGAGGCAAGTAGGGTGAAGTGCCTAGCCCAAGGACACAACATCATTTGGCACGGCCGGGGAATTGAACCAGCAACCTTCTGATTACTAGCCCGATTCCCTAACCGCTCAGCCACCTGACTCCCCTAGTAGCAAGGTTGTGAATGCTTCCTTGTTGTGTCTGGAGGAGACATGACTGGGTGAATGATTAGACGGCTCATGTTTGCCTATGGAAACAGATGACGTCATTTACTATACCTGGGGTTTTTCTCTTCCTCATTCTCCTACCCTGTCTCCCTACCTCACTCTCCCCCCTCTCCCTACCTCATTCTCCCCCCTCTCCCTACCTCACTCTCCCCCCTCTCCCTACCTCATTCTCCCCCCTCTCCCTACCTCACTCTCCCCCCTCTCCCTACCTCATTCTCCCCCCTTTCCCTACCTCACTCTCCCCCCTCTCCCTACCTCATTCTCCCCCCTCTCCCTACCTCACTCTCCCCCTCTCCCTACCTCATTCTCCCCCCTCTCCCTACCTCATTCTCCCCCCTCTCCCTACCTCATTCTCCCCCCTCTCCCTACCTCATTCTCCCCCCTCTCCCTACCTCACTCTCCCCCCTCTCCCTACCTCACTCTCCCCCCTCTCCCTACCTCATTCTCCCCCCTCTCCCTACCTCACTCTCCCCCCTCTCCCTACCTCACTCTCCCCCCTCTCCCTACCTCATTCTCCCCCCTCTCCCTACCTCACTCTCCCCCCTCTCCCTACCTCATTCTCCCCCCTCTCCCTACATCATTCTCCCCCCTCTCCCTACCTCACTCTCCCCCCTCTCCCTACCTCATTCTCCCCCCTCTCCCTACCTCATTCTCCCCCCTCTCCATCCCTCATTCTCCTTCCTTCTCTCCATCCCTCACTCTCCCCCCTCTCCCTACCTCATTCTCCCCCCTCTCCCTACCTCATTCTCCCCCCTCTCCCTACCTCATTCTCCCCCCTCTCCATCCCTCATTCTCCCCCCTCTCCATCCCTCACTCTCCCCCCTCTCCATCCCTC
>NC_140382.1:20720000-20815000 GCF_054491055.1 Hypomesus nipponensis | reverse complement strand
CTGTTTACAAACCAGCACATACACACACACACACATACACCACACACACACACATACCCCACACACACACACATACACCACACACACACATACACCACACACACACACATACACACACACACACATACACCACACACACACATACACCACACACATACACCACACACACACAGCAGGTTCATGTTTACAGACCAGCAGTGAAGCTGCTTTTCCCAAGCCGGGTTTGTACCTCTCTGCCCTTCAGCCTTCCCTCTCAGCTTTAGAAGGATTGACAAGTCCGTTGTTTTAGTTTGCCTTCTCAGAGCAAGGTCTAATATCACCTCATAATAGCTTTTTAAATGGATATCCTCTCTCTCCCTTTCAGTCTCTCTCTACCTCCTTCTCTGTGTGTGTGTGTGTTAAGTCACACACCTCAGCCTCTCCACCGATCAGGTTACAGGGTCTACAAACTAACTCTTCCTCGTCCATTTACTGCAAGTGTCAGGTGTTTCTGAGAAATGTAAAACTTTGTACACCTAAAAAAAACATAAGTGAATCCAGTTCATGTCGATTGTGTCCTTGTGGTAATTCTCCTCCTCCTGAAGACTAGCCTGGCTAACAGGGACCACACAACAAACACTGTTCATTTGCTACCTTCTTAACTTACACTCTTCCTACGACCGTGTCATGGATAAAGACAACAATTGTCAGACAACAATAACATTTGTGATTGATGGCGCTCAAACTGGTGGTTTGGTGTTCCTGCGCCCTGCAGTCTGGTTGCAGGGCGGGGAGTGTCACGGGGAAGACGATACGCCCGCTCTTTCACCAGAGCAGCCGCATAGCAGCCGGGCAACGGACAGCTCTCCAGAACAGGAGCCCTGCAGCGGGGTCACCTGACACACCACACCTCCATGTTTCCTCACCAGAACAATGCCGGCCGCTGTCTTCAGAAGGAAAAAACCCAGGGATGGATGAAATCCAGTGGGAAGATACTAATACTTGGGCTGTGTTTATAGAAGACAAGGCATGGGGGCTGTGAGGGGCTGAAGGGAAAGGTTTGGTGGAAAGTTTGACTGCAAATTGAGAGGTTGTAGGTTGAGATTTTCCTCTTGTTTGATAAATAGCTTCTCTGATTCTCTGTTTGTTATCCGTAACCGCCTGGCTGTAGTCGCGCTTCTCTGATCAACTCAGCGAAATGAAAACGGAACACAATAATGGCAGTACAGTTGATCAGACTGGCTTTTTACACACACGGTGAAACAGAACCAGGGCTTCTGAATTCAGCCAGTAGTCCAGTACTGACAGTTGGAAGCTTGTTCTTCGTCTTAATGTTTCAATACTAAGCAGAGTCTGAGGTGGGGATGGTGATGATAGGGGTTCCATGTGTTTATACTGACCTAAGAGAGATAGGGACTCAAACTACAACAAAGGGCTTTCATAAAGACGCCACACAGACACACTGGCACAGAGGGCGTACTGTCACTAGGAAAAAACTGTTCAAACACTGTTCATCCTCTATTGGACTGGACAGTCTAACATCCAACTGTCAGTCCATCGTAATACAGCAGAGAAGCAGGTCTTCCACAGTGTCCGGTGCAAAAAGTGGCGTTCATTGTGTTTTTATGACCATATCTACAGCTGGTTGCCATGACCTTGTGGCTTGACAAACCTGTTTCTCATAGGAACACACTGTTCAGGAACCAGTCTTGAATTTCCTCATTCAATGAAGTCACCTTTCATGTCAATATTTGCACATGCTAATACTGTACCACAGCACTTTAAATCAGACAGCTGCTGCTCTCCTTGTGATACATTTAACCGGTGTTCAATAAAATAAATTAAAAACTGATATTGACGCATTATAAGTACAACACTGAAAAGCCCCTGATCCGATTAACTCATTTTCGATTCTGTTTGAATACAGGTTTTGCCAATCGTTGTAGGTGGAGCTCTTTGAGAGGGTTGGCTGGTGGAGGTTGACTCTGGACAAGGCGCTGCAGGGTTTGGACTGGGTGCCAGGAGGCTGGGTCCTCTGAGCCCTGCAGCGAAAGCAGGAAGAGCAGACCATCCTGACAGTCTTACTGTGAGACTGGGTTCAGTTTAGTCACCTTCTGCTCACCCCCCTTAGGGGAACTGTGTCCTGTAACATGGGAGTTTGTGTCACTCATCACCGCATTACAACTGTCAAAAACAGTTAAGCGCTTGGCTTGGCTACTACACTAGGCCGTATTCTCAATTCTTAAATCCTTTTTGTTCTTGTTGTCATTATTGAGGACATTTTGCAGGTGATTGATGACGACGCAGGTCAGAAGCAAACAGTCTGGCTTCCGACACATTCCCACAATGACCTCATAACCTAACCACCCTAAAAATGGGTGTTCATTGTTCATTGACTCGAGTGGAACGCGAGGGAACCAGTGACACTGGAAAGTCTCCACAGCTTGAAGTGAAGCGTGTGTGTTTCCCCGAGGGCAGCGATAGACACAGGTACAGCCCGAAGGTTGGCATTCCTGCTGGGTGACAGGTGACAGGTGACATAAGACAGTGTCTGAGAGGACACTGACGTCTCCATCCGATAAACCGCGTCAGCTGTTAGCTATGGAGAAGTAGCTGACTGCAGGATTATTCTGCCTGTGCAATCTACCACATCCTCCCACCCCCCATTCATTCACGGTTTCTATAGCAACACCTTTTTTTTATAAGCTGAATCATCAGCAAACTATTGTGTCTAAAGTGGCTGTTTTACGGAAGGTTGTGGCTCAATGGTTAGAGAATTTTACTGCAGATTAAGAGGTTCAAGGTTAAAATCCCCCCCGTACTGTACGTTGCTTTGGATACAAGTGTCTGTAAATGAATAACATAAATACATTGATGTTATTTTGGAGGGATGAGGTTGTTGGACTGCTGGGTGAATGTTTATTAACTTTATTAAGCCCCTACAGAAAGTTTTCCCAATGATGTAACCTGACCAGCGGATAATTCTATACCGCAACATCAGAGTCTAAACCCACACATGTGTCATAATGACTTCATGGATGGCATTGCTTTTACTGCTGATAATAAAAGTCTCATTATAGAAAGTCGCTGATCGTAAAAGTCCCTGTGTGAGAGGCAGGTAAAAGTTCACTTCCTGGATTTGTTGACCTCCAGGCCAGGTAGTTAGCTTCACACAGAGGCCCTTGTCAAGGGGGGGCAGGTAGCTAGGGCCAGGTAGTTAGCTTCACACAGAGGCCCTTGTCAAGGGGGGGCAGGTAGCTAGGGCCAGGTAGTTAGCTTCACACAGAGACTCTTGTCAAGGGGGGGCAGGTAGCTAGGGCCAGGTAGTTAGCTTCACACAGAGGCCCTTGTCAAGGGGGGGCAGGTAGCTAGGGCCAGGTAGTTAGCTTCACACAGAGACTCTTGTCAAGGGGGGGCAGGTAGCTAGGGCCAGGTAGTTAGCTTCACACAGAGGCCCTTGTCAAGGGGGGGCAGGTAGCTAGGGCCAGGTAGTTAGCTTCATACAGAGGCTCTTGTCAAGGGGGGGCAGGTAGCTAGGGCCGTACACAGGCTCTGTCTTCTGGGGTGGGTCAGACCAGGTATCTAGCTCTGGGTTGGGTGAGAGGGGGGCCTGCACGGGAGCACGCTTTGCATATGGTGACCTCATCCCTGAGGGCTGGTCTGTGCCTCCGCCCAGCTCTCCGTCTGGTACATAACACAACAGGTGCTCCCCGCAGCCATGGCTTCAGAGCCTGTCGCCGTGTGTGTGTGTGTGTCTGCCTCAGCCTCTCTCCTTGTCTACTTATGCCCTCGAGTCACAGGTGTTGCTCAGGAATCTAGCGACGCTCACGGTAGCTAACGTCCAAAGAGATCAACCAGGTCTCCGTCTCAAAAGAGGATTTTCACCAAGGTTGAAAGGTTGCCTTTGTTGATTAAAACGTACAGACTTTGCAGGAATTTTATTATGTCGGTCTGAGAGCTTGAAGAGATGGTGTGGAGTCTCTTGCAGCTCTGTAGAGATTGTTGCCATAGTTGTGACCTCGAGGGAGGTCATTAACAAGATCCCAATCGTTAAGTTCAACACGGTACTTTCCCCTTTCAGCTTCAGCCCTGGTCTCCTGTACTCTAGTTTGTGTTCCAACCGACACGCGATCCTTACCTAACAGTTTGGCGCTGTACTCTGTCTTGTCAGACTGTGTCCTCCTGACCAGGGTCCCCAGGTTCACGTCCCCCTTGCTCGCGTCGTCGCTCACGATCGTGTCCGTCTTCCTCCTCTCCAGGTACCGCAAAAATACCGGCCGGTTCCTCCTTTTGATCAGCTTCTCTTTCTCCTTCTCCTTCCCGCTGCCCTCCATGGTGCAGGGCCCTGGTCAGCGGTGATATGTCCGTTGGGCCGGTGGAGAAAGCGAGGGAGAGGAAGAGAGAGGGAGAGAGAGAGTGTGGGAAGTGCAACAGGTGCACTCCTCTGCTTAATTTACACAGACTGGCAACTCAGCTCAGGTGCAGTCTGTGGCTCCTCCCCCTACCTGTTACAGGAGAGCCTCATAGCCTCGCCCCTTCCCTGCTAAGCAATACCTTTCTCCAGAGGCTACAGTATCCACAGAGACAGCGACGGGAAGAGAGAGAGAAACGAAAGAGAGAGAGAGGTAGACAGAGAGGGAGAGAGAGAGAGGGGGAGAGAGGGGAGAGAGAGAGAGAGAGAGAGAGAGGGGGGGGGAGAGAGAGAGATAGATAGAGAGAAAGGGAGAGAGATAGGGAGAGAGGAAGAGAGAGAGAGGGAGAGACAGAGAGAGGGAGAGAGGTAGACAGAGAGAGAGAGAGGAAGATAGAGAGAGGGAGAGACAGAGAGAGAGAGACAGGGAGAGAGAGAGAAAGGTAGACAGAGAGAGGTAGACAGAGAGAAAGGGAAAGACAGAGAGAGGGAGAGACAGAGAGAGGGAGAGAGAGAGAGGTAGACAGAGAGAGAGAGAGACAGAGAGAGGGAGAGAGAGGTAGACAGAGAGAGAGAGACAGAGAGAGAGAGACAGAGAGAGAGAAAAACAGAACATTTAGTAAGTTGTGTGATTTTACTGTGCCAATGTCTCATACAGTAGAGGGTCCACAGAAAGAGGAAGACTTTGCATGAATAGTATGAATGTTATGCAACATGTAAATGATTAGGTGTGCTATGCAGCTTGCTGTGTAATTCACTTGTAAGTACTATAATGATTGAAAGCATTTTGCCTTTTGTATTTTACTTTTAGTTTCCTTGTCAATGCTCATATGATAGTTTACCTCACTATTAAATTAGCTCTACAAATTCAACAAGTGAGCAGTGGAGAGAGCATTCACTTCAACATCTGCTCTGCTGTTCACTGGATCAGATGCTTCACTGGATCAGATGCTTCACTGGATCAGATGCTTCACTGGATCAGATGCTTCATGAATATGCCTGTTCAAAGCTGCACTATATAAATATTGATATCATGTATCAATATTTACATTACATTTATCATTATTTATGTATAAATTCAAAGATGACAAACAGCCATACCAGTTTTTGTCTGAACTTCCATGCTTTCCTCCAGCTCCAGTTTGATTGACAGGTTTCACAACACAAGCCGAGGACGGCATAGCCTGGCAAAAGGCGATTGGTTGGAACAGGATCGTCCAAACATAACTGGCTGGAAAGTAGAGGGCCGCTCCGAAATTTGCCGTTACAACTTCATGGGCACACAGACGCCTGATTGAAGGGTTTGTTAATAATATGTATTTGGATGACAAAACCGTAGGTTCTTTTTACAGAGAAAATATGACCTACTGTACCTTTATCCAGTAAAATGTTTTTGACAAATGTCAAGTATTTGGTAAAAATGCAAATCCAATCTGACTTAATGACCTGGAATGTTACCTTTTAGCTGAGAAAGTTTGTACAATACTTACATTTCCAGATAAAAAAAATCAGAAATACTATTTTTTATTATATAAAACATACTTAAATATACACTTTAGATATGCGATATTCTCTCAAGTGCTTACCTTAGTGTAGGTCAAAGCTCTTGTGAACGACAACAGAGCAAACAGAGCCCAGAGCAAAGTGCATCCCAGGCAGGGGAGGAAGGGAAGGGGGTCAGAGTCTGTATACTCACCTGGGCTCCAGCCAGCCTGTCGACCCAGCTCTGCATGTGCTCTCTCTCTCATGGAGTAGAGCCCTGACAGACCAAGCAACCAACAACAGCAGCTCAGGTCCATACTAAACTCTCCACAGAGAGAGACACGAAAGTTGACACTGAGGGTATATTTTAATTTTATTTGAATGTACAGTATAAAGAACCAAACGGGAAGTACACCGATTGTATAGAGATACAATCTCTATAACCGCTGTAGTCTGGCTAAGGTACCTGGATATTACCAATAGTAGTCCACGAACTAAACAGTCCTCATTAGCACTTGTGATAATGAATGAGTGTGAATCTATCATAATACATTTCCTGCACAAGGTTAGTGTGGGTTCTCTCATGTCACAATAGCCTACTGTCATCATTTGTCTGTAGCATAATGGCCAGATCTGGCCAGACAGGAATATTCACCTTCTGATACAATGAAGGCTTAGAGACAAGGCAGGCAGGAACAGCATTCCTGATGAGAACAATGAAGAACATGCCTGAGAGGCTTCCTTGCTGCCGTCAAAGTCAAAGTATTTCATTGGTAGTTGGCACAGATCTCCCAAGGTAACACTGGGTATTCACATAGTTAGGCAGACCCTGCTACACATAACTTCAAAACAGAAATTACACAAAGTGGAAGTTTCTAGTGCATACCAAAATGTACGTAAATATATTTATCAGACGTAAAGGGACAGATGGTGGAAGTAAAGGCGCAGGAAATCATGTTGTGTTTCCAGATGAGCATGGTGTTCTCACACAATACTGTTTGGATGTGTCCTCTCTCCCTCTACCTCCCTCTCTCCCTCTCTCTTTTTCTACCTCCCTCTCTCCCTCTCTCTTTCTCTCCCTCCCTCTCTCTCTCCATCTTCCTCTCTCCCTCTCTCTAGCTCTTTCTACATATTCCTCTCCCTCCCATCTCTCTCTCCCTCTTACATTGCCGCCTATAACAAATGATCTAATGAGAGTCTCGGTGACCCGACACACACGATCAAATCCTCGTTTCTTAGAGGAGGCTGTATATGAATCCATCAGCGCGGCCCCCGGAGGTGTGGAGGGGCCGCTGGCTACTGCTACGCACATGCCAGGAAGAGAAAGAGTGTCTACAATGACCTCACACAAGGACAATGGGCTACAGTCAATAGATGCTAGTCACATGCCACAGTCACGAGATAGTGATATTAAACACACACACACGCACACACACAGTCAGGTGAGTCTTAATGACATTTACAGAGTTGGACTCTTCCGTTGTGGTGGCGTAAGACGCATAAAGCTTTAGTTGCTTTCAACTTGAGAAACAAACACCCACTTGTAAAACCATTCCAGCCTGTCCCTCTCTCAAAGACTTCCTGCCACATGAAATATCGCGACAAATCAACGATCAGGTCTGATTTAATTTGTGTGTAACGCACACACTAGCATGCGTACATGGAGATTTATTTTGAGATTCCAGATGCTGAAAGACGTCAGTCGAATCAACAGCTTGAGTTAAGGCAGGGATTTCTATCCATGCTGTGTTTGAATAAACCAAGATGTTTATGGCTTTGACTAGAGAAATTGTGTGTGTGTGTGAGGGGGCAGATAGGACATACAGGACTTTGGTCATCTCCTGAACATCATTAGGCCCTCGAAACACACAAAAGCCACATGGCAGGTTGTTACTATGGAGACTGTTTTAGCCAGATGATATCTCTCTAAGGGAGGGAGGAGGCCTGTACCCTCTGTTTCAGGTGTGTGTGTGTGTGTGGGGGGGGGGGGGGGGGGAACATGTCACATTGAACTGTAAAGGGCTGAAAAGCATCACATCACTTACATCAGGATCAATAATTTAAGTGTTTTAATCCTTATAATTTTAGCGATTTAAGAAATGTAAGTCCACAAACAAGTCAATATTTGCACACCTACATCGCACGTGCCTACAGTGTCTGACAATCCAAGGCAAGGGTTAGAGAGGAAAGTAATACGTCATCAACGTCAGGTTAAGTTCCACAACACACTTCTCTGCTGGGCTAAACGGGATGTTGGCCTGTTTCCCCCATGAACGCATGTCCGCCATTTTCTCTTGCCAAATGTCGCCTTCATGTTCTCCTCTTTCCGAGACTGACCCTGGCGACAGGTAGGTGGCGGCAAAAGATAAGCGACACATTGAGGAACCAATACCGACTTGAGAAAACGGGTCGGCAAGAATAAAGGCAGGAACCGGCAGAAAAGGAGCATGTCATTAGACGAACTGCTCCGGTACATCATAGATCAAGCCTTCATATGGTTCGCTGTCATGGCAACACAAAATATATCCCCATATAGCCTAACATAATGTAATAAAGCTATGGTTGGAATAGCACTACCTTTTTTTCCAAAAATTTTAATATAGTAGGCTTTAGTGACACATTATCGAGGCACTTCAGCATGTGAAGACGGATAATCAGATTGAAATGAACACGCGTAGCCTTTTTCGCGTTTATGAAATCAATGATGTTGTACCATTGTTGTGGTTTGGCTGTTTGTTGCAAGACTATATATTTTTTCAGTTGCACCAACAGATGTCACTATTCTCTCCGTTTTAGCTTCGGATCTTATTCCGGCCGAAACAGGAAGAAAGTACTAACGCTAACCTTTTCCAAAGCTTCTTCCGCCCATCCTAATTTCTCTAACTGTAATGCAGCGGCTGTGCCCTTCGCTACGGTACACGGCGGCGTTACTCGATTTGCTGCCTGCCACTAAAAGCAAGCTGGTCTCAAACGTTACCCCCCCATATTTCAGAACAACAATGCACTACCGCACGGAAGCAAGAGGACGTCCAAACTCCACCGACTACAGGATTTATTTTAGTAAGTTGTGCGCATCAACACAGCGACTGTATGGGCCTACGTGCATGAATGACTAGTTTTGTTAAACGAATCCATTACCGTACAACGTAGTGAAACGTCCCTGGACACGTCATACTACTACCATACTTGCAAGCTGCTTTCGTATAAATAACTTGCTAGGCAGACAACACTAGCCGCTAACTATCTTATTGGAAAGCACCTTATTAAAGGCAGTGTTTTCTCTGCCTGTTAGGTTACGGTTTTGTATTTAGTGCGATAGCGGAAACACTACGTTGCACATCACTTGGTCACGTGTGCTACTTTGTTGTCATTGCGTGCCTGTCATTGGTCTGTGAATGTCACTCACTGCCATATTATGTTATGTGGCCGCAACACAGGTTAACACCTATTCCAGTGATCGAAGATATACCATTCAGACATTTCAGCACTTAGATGACATTCATGCCCCAATTTCCACCGTGAAAGTAAACGGACAAACTTAAGTTATTAGCTTTGTATTGTAAAATAATTGTCGTCGTCGTCGTCGTTTGAATTGGACGTCGAGATGGTGTTTACACACGTGTCGTTTGACACTAAATCCATTGAAGATGTAGGTTAACAAGGTCACATTAGCCAGGTGTGAATGATCACACCCAAGGTGTGAACCCCATCACCTCAGTCCAAATAGACTCACAAGGGAAGCCCTCAGGAAGGGCTATTATCCACATGACCTTTTATGGCTGTTGAAATCATTTGTGCCTGAAGATTACAAAGATGCTGTTAAAAAGATGTATCTGTGTGTGGTTGTTAGAAGGCTGTAGATCAGTTTGTTGTTGTGTGTTGATCCAGAGACCGCAGAGGGGAAGTACATTTCTCCATTTCATGATATCCCTCTGTTTGCGGACACAGAACAGGTAACTTGACATTTTCAAATAGCAGTTTGAATCTTGTGAACACCTGTTTGAGAAAGTTGAAATGTCATTTATTGACATTAATATTATATTTTGTTTTTCAATGTACATGTTTTACTTTCTGCAGGGAAATGTGCCATCTAAAAGAGTAAAGAAAAATGAGAGCGAGGTATGGTGGCCTTTTAGGGTCATTTATGTCTACTTAGAATACAATCACAGGACTTCAATGGTAATGGTTGACTTTGTTTTGCCCTTTCTTGAATGTCAGGTGCTGTTCAATATGGTTGTGGAAGTTCCACGGTGGTCAAATGCAAAAATGGAGGCAAGTATCAAGGAAACTACTGTCTAATAAAATTTGTTTTTAACAAAATGTGTTTATAGTTCTACATTTGTGCAATAAGCTTGTAAAAAGGAAATAGCAAGGGCCATGTTTTGACAGGTACAGACCCAGATGAAAGCTTATATATCCAACATGGTGTAGAGAGCCTTTAATTTTCCCTTTTATTTATAATGACACTCTTGCTACATGTTGGTGGTTAATGACATGAATGAAGCACTTGAAAATACCCTCCTCTTCAAGTTGACATAAAGGTCATATCAGTAAATAATAGAAAACGCAGAAAGAGCAAGCTGGAGTTTTTCACCCCTTTTAATTCAGCCATTCGGTTTGTGCGAGGACTCATGTGCTGGTAAGATGCACACAAGTTTGGTACTTTGAGATTTCCTTAGTTTAATTATTTTGGACAAAACAAACCACGCCCACATCACATTTGACAATGTTGTATATTTATTTTTAAACACTCAGTTTTGTCACTGTCTCAGATTTGTATTTGGTGGGTTTGTACTGTAGATCGCAACAAAGGAGCCTTTGAATCCCATCAAACAAGATGTCAAGAAGGGAAAACTGCGTTATGTGGCCAACGTGTTCCCTCACAAAGGCTACATTTGGAACTACGGAGCGCTGCCCCAGGTGAGAGCACCACCTTGAGGAACCTAAACCTCCACAGATACTTTCAAAGTTCAAAGAGAAACCGCAAGAGCAAAACACTATTGACTGTGATTTGACGTGCAGTGTACAACATCTCTTTATCTCTTTTGTTCTGCGTCCTCGCCGTCCCATATCCGAGCTGGGCCTGGAAGTTATCTCTGCTCGGGGTGGATTTTCTTTTAAGCATTTTTGTTCACTTATCCAAACCCTATTCATACTTTGTTTTCTGTAGCTGAAGCATTGAGACTTCCAGCCTGCATGTCAGCCAGCCTCCATACAGCCTCCTGCAGGTGTATTGATGTAGACACACGATAGATAGATGCCCAGAACCACTTCAGGATTAATTACAACCAACTTGTTCATTGAAGTCCAGTGTTTGGCCCTGGACTCCATTGTGTAAGAGTGCCTTAGAACGACCGGATGTTCATTGACGTCAGCGTCATCGATTCGGCCATTATTCCCTTGTTACATGCTGCACCTAAAGTTGGCTATCTATTAACAAACAAAACAACAGAAAGTTTTACAAAAGGAAAATGGGCGAAGAGGTCATAATCAATGAGTTTGACCCGGCCTTCATCTATTTCTTTTTAACGTTATTGACCTTCCTTCCTTGCTTTCTTTCTTTCTTTCTTTCTTTCTTTCTTTCTTTTGAATCACACAGACGTGGGAAGATCCGAACCACACTGACAAAGACACAGAGTGTTGCGGAGATAACGACCCGATAGACGTGTGCGACATCGGCTCCAAGGTGCGCCGTGCTCTCATGTGTACCCATGAGACTACAGCAGTGCAGCAGGATGTTAGAGAATATTTGGCTTTTTGACACAATTGTGACAGCATGGGGGATCAATGTAGTCTAAAAGAAAAACAAAACAAAAAATAAACTTCATAATCCAGTCGGGATATAACAAATGCATCCTCGCTTTTCAGGATCTTACTGTGAAAAAGGTTCTCAATGTAGCAATGTTAAAGAGATGGAAAAATGCCATTTGGTGATGCTCTTAATATGGTATGTGATGGGATGACTTCAGCACTTGTGTGCTCCCCTGTGTTCCTCCAGGTGTGTTTGCCAGGTGATGTCATCCAGGTGAAGGTGCTGGGGGTTCTGGCCATGATTGACGAGGGAGAGACGGACTGGAAACTCATTGCCATCAATGCAGAAGACTCAGATGCTCCCAAACTCAACAGTGAGACCGAACGAATACATCTCAATATTGCACTTTGACTTGGCCTGAAGTGTAAATATATACATATATCTTTTGTAACTTTATGATGTGTTATCCTGGGAATCCGACCAATCAGAGGTCAGGGTTTATCTGCTCTGGCAGGTGGGTCTGGCCACCCAATCAAACTGATTTCACTCCGGAATGAAAAAACGCTGGGCTAATCACAACCTTTTATCTGATACGGGGCGGGTTTAATACGATGACTTTACAGAGGAGTGCTGATCTTGTAAACAACCAAGAGAAGAATTTGTTGTATTTATCCAATTGCGTCCAGAGGCATTTTGGTTTGCACTCATTGATAACGTCCCTTATGGCCCCGTCACACCATAATGTTCTAGGGCGAGGTGGACACATCTGACGTGTGATTAACGCATGATTAGCGCGGGACTGACGCATGAGGAGCGTGTAACAGCGACCAAGACACCCCTGAAAACTATTAGCACTTTTGTGCATGTTCAAAACCTTTGTTTTGGACCAGCGTCCTCTGCCGATCACCGACGATTACCGACGATTACCAGCGTCACCAACACCCACACAACGCTCTTCTGGCGCTATACCAGCGACCATGGACGATTACCAACATTCCCTCTGACGTAGTAGA
The DNA here is from genome assembly GCF_054491055.1 of Hypomesus nipponensis. Classification (NCBI taxonomy): domain Eukaryota; kingdom Metazoa; phylum Chordata; class Actinopteri; order Osmeriformes; family Osmeridae; genus Hypomesus; species Hypomesus nipponensis. The sequence continues at coordinate 20,802,363 of NC_140382.1, read as the reverse complement.
ACGTTGACCAGAACATTAAGGTGTGACGGGGCCTTTAGACATCGAATGGTTCAAGACAAATACACGTACCGATCTGGCGATGCCAGGCTAAAGAAGTGTTGCTTTTTATCCCAGCAATGCAAACACAACATTGCAGTTGTGAGAATAAAGAATTGCAAAATACCTACTTCCCATTCTGAGGGGCAACCACTGGCAGTATTCAAAGTGCTGCTTACATTCACCAGTGTGTGCTTGTTTTGATACTCCACTTAGGTATTGAAGATGTGCGCAGGAGCAGACCGGGCCATTTGGAGGCTACTGTCGACTGGTTCAGGAAATACAAGGTGCCGGATGGGAAGCCAGAGAACCAGTTTGCCTTCAATGGACAGTTCAAAGACAAGGTACATAGACTTTGTCCCATTTAGCCTCGAACTGATCTAGCGATGTGGCGAAACTTAGCGATGTGGTGTGTTTTTATAGCCTGCATGTGTTCCATCCTAGTGCAGAGGATGAAGGATGCCCGAACGGCTTGTTTTCTACGAGGGTAACTGACCATGTTTTCCTTTTTTATTGTGTTCCTTGCATCCTCTCTAGGACTTTGCAGTGGACATCATCAAGTCCACCCATGAGCACTGGAGGGCACTCGTGCAGAAGCAGAGTAATGTCGGAGACATAGATTGGTGAGTTAGTGGTGTGTGAGTGGGGGAGAAATGAGCATATCTTTGCCAGTTTCTATATATATTTTAGATTGCTGTTGACACATTCTAACGTTGCTGGATGGGTTGTGTAATAGTCCTCACCAGCTGCACAGAAACGGAGACGGCTGTTTGATTGGAAACCGCTAATGGTTAGAGTAGGGCTGTCCAACCCTGCTCTGGAGAGGGTAGGGTCCCCAACCCTCCAACCCTGCTCTGGAGAGGGTAGGGTCCCCAACCCTCCAACCCTGCTCTGGAGAGGGTAGGGTCTCCAACCCTCCAACCCTGCTCCTGGAGAGGGTAGGGTCCCCAACCCTCCAATCCTGCTCTGGAGAGGGTAGGGTCCCCAACCCTCCAACCCTGCTCTGGAGAGGGTAGGGTCCCCAACCCTCCAACCCTGCTCTGGAGAGGGTAGGGTCCCCAACCCTCCAACCCTGCTCTGGAGAGGGTAGGGTCCCCAACCCTCCAACCCTGCTCCTGGAGAGCTACCTGCCTGAAGGTTTTTGCTCCAACACAAACCCAGCACACGCAATTCTAATAATGAACTAGTTGATCAGGTCAAATGCGTGTGATTGGAGCAAAAAGCAACAGGCAGGTAGCTGTCCAGGAACAGGGGGGAGACCCCTGGGTTAGGAATGCGTTTTTAGACTGTTTCATGTAAACGTAATATGTTTGTTTGTCCACAGTAAGAACGTGTCTGTCTGTGAGAGTCCACACAAATGCAGCTGCGAGGATGCCTCCTGTGTGGTGAAGTCGGTAAGAGCGGGAAACCAGACTTATCTGATCTTGTGTTTGAGTCAGACGCTGTGATGAGCGTCATGGCTGGCTGGCAGGTGTAAATCAGGTGGTAAAACCACATGTAAGTTTGTCTTTGATGAACATGACGTACGTTTCCTTTGATTCCTGTACGTTTCCTGTTTAGGCTCCGGCTTGGGGGGATCCACTTCCTGTTCCTGCTGAAGGTTAGTTTGGTGCTGAATCCCTTTACTTCCTCATAGCGACCAACCTAATATCATAGCAACCGGCTGCTGCAAGTGTATTGTAAAGCTCTTACCCTGAAACAATATATGAATTCAAACATTTTTCTTTTGTAGTGGACAAATGGTATTTTCCCAACAAATGATTCTTGGATTGGATCAAGACACCGGGAATATCTTAGTTGAGTCTAATATCAACTTCCAAGCCCTTCCAAGTACTGTATTTCTATTTAATTACAAATATTTTGTATGCAGTTAATTTCAGTTGGAAATTCATTTTTATTGAAATTGGATTTCAGGGTTTTATTGTTGAAGACATAAAACATCACATTTAAGTTGTCTGTATTAAAGTTTTGATCAGGATTGTACTGATGAAATAAGGGGACCCCCCCCTCTAAACTGTACATGAATACCAAAAGTAAGTTGGTTTATTACGTTTCTTATGTTCTTGTACTGGAAATCATGTACAGTAAGAGTACATTTTATTTAATGATGCCAGTTTATTGCCAATATGCCTTTCAGGGCCTGTTAAACGGATGAAAATGGTCCTTATTTGGATAAATAAAAGCATCAAGATGTTACATGTTTGCTTCAGCCGTTCAATCCATTATTACAGTTGCCTAACGTCCTATGTCAGTATTCATATCTGGTTGGTTACTAAGCCCAGTCTTAATACTCACTTAAAGAACACCAAGCAGGTGGTTTCCTCTGTGTCCTGTACCTGAGAGGGAAAGATACGAACACAAACAATAAACAGTACAAGGAAAGGGAGGTGACACTGTAAAGTGCTTTAAATAAATATAAATTTTATTAAAAACACCCACATCTCAGCAATATCAGGAATGATATAATAAACAGCTTTCAAATAAACTGCATTCAGTACATTACAATACTTACAGTATGTATATCCATCCTTAATCCCATTTTTTTGTAGCATACCAATCTTCAGAAAGGGGGGGGGGGGGGGGGAGCGGTAAAAAAAAAAAAAGAGAGGCAGAAAACAATTTCCTAAACCTTTAGTGTCTGAAAAACTGAAAAACACCAACGTGTGTATGTTAAACGGCTGACTAACCCAGAGCTGGGAGCTCTGGCGCGTTAGTCAAGATTAGAAAGTCATTCAAGTAACGCTGGCTCACTCTGAAGCGTCTTCAAGTATGGCTATGATGCTCACCCGCTATATTGTCATGGAAACATTGCCTTTCACGACCACAACCTGCTACTGTCGCTGGGTTCTGTACACAGAAATTTAACATTGAGAAAAAAATTCAAATTATTCATTTTCTTTTCTTTACAAAAATGGAATCCTGTACAAAAAAAGTCTTACTTCTTGGAGTGATTGAACTAACTGGAAGGGAGATCTGTGTTTGACAGAGTAGCTTCTACTAACCCTACTGGGGTTATTCAACCATAATCATTCTGTCAACTTGGAAAATACTCAAATTAGATTAAAAGGACAAGATGATGATGATGATGATGATGATTGCTGATAGACAATGGGTCGTGGGTACATTCTGACAAAACTACAAGAAACCTACACCATTTAACATATAACAATAGCAGGGTGTTAAAAAAGTTGTATTTTTTGCAATACAAACAACCATGGTATTTACAACGTGGCATAATTTACTTTTAAACACATTTACAATAATCTACTTTCTTATTTTAAATAAAAAGTTTTGTTTCATGACATTTTCTGAAAAAAAGAAGTGCTTTCAGAATACAAAAGATGTCAGAATAGGGGGAGTCCTCACTCAATCATACTAATTATTCCATCAAATACCACATTAAATCAAATGGAAAAGGGGTAGGAAAGTGGGGACTAACCAATTAACCAAAATACAATTGTTTAGTGGTTATAAATAAATTTAGAATTACCTATACACAGGCACACATCTTCTATGGTTATAACTGCCCTGGACTGGCCTCTTGGCAAAACCAAACACGTTTCTGTCTACCTTCAATGCCATACACTTTCCCTTTAGTCAATTTCAGTGCATAAATTCAAATTACTTCTTAAAAGTTTACCATCAATCTAAAACAGAAGAACAAAAAAGCAGGTTGTCAATATCATTACTGTATCTACCAAAGGTAATTGTGTTTTTTTAAGTGTAATATTTACAAGTAATTCATTGGGAATTTTTAAAAAGTGGAGAAAAATCCCTGATAGAAACTAGCTGGAGCACAGGAGATGTATGCGTGCACAGAAATTAGTTGAAAATATCCCTGATTTTGCTATCACAACAAAGCTTGAGTTCAAGTAATACTTTCAAACAGAGCAAGCATAACGAAAGTAAGCAATGAACTTTGCCTTGTGGCCTGAAGGATTTGTTATTGTAGTTGTAACGTTTTGTTGTAAATAACTATCCTACTGCCAAACTAGTTCTGAGGTATATGGCAAGTAGTTGCTGTACATTATTCATGAATCATCTTCTCACGCCCCAAAGTCACATTTCACGTTTCTAGTAGGTTGAGTATAGCACCATGGGAAATAAGAAAAAGTCAAAACCCAATGAAATATTACTTTTTTTTTTTTTTTTTTTTTACAGCAAATCTAAACTCGAAACTGTAAAATTGCGTAAATGACAAGAATTAATTTACTGTACATATCTCAACTCTTCTTTATCATACATCTACATTACAATTGCTCCAGACCCCACAGCAAGCCAGCTGCCTTTTGAAACTATGAAACTCTGAACCCTGGAACACATTCTTCATCATGAAACAAGATGGAGAACATGTTCAATTTAACAGTTGCATGACTTTGTGGCTAATATTCACAATCCAGGTTTGTTCAGTGAACCTGCGTTCAAAAAGTCAAAACGGTCAACAACAACAACCATGTAACTTTTACAAAGAAAACTGAAATAATTGCAAGACAACTTGCCTGTTGCCTGACGGTTTGAAACAGTACAATTCAAAACGGCACCTTTTTGAGAATGGATCGATTTTACAGTCTGAAGAATACAGTAAGGACTGGTAAACTGTATAAGAAGCACCAGAAAAAAATACTTGATACAAATTCCATTTGCATTATATCAGTTTTTACAGATCGACAAATCCATGCTCAATGTCATGGCTTAAATGTTCAGAAAGTAGTAACTTGCTTGCACCGTAGAAGACTGTTTCTTGTTACGGTAATGAAGGCGTTATCAACGATTTTAACTTATCAAAAGTGCTTAAGGAAACACAGATTTTCACGAAAGAAAATTTTGCTGATGATAGTTAGTCAATGATACAGTATTTTCAGTGTCATCCTGTTCAAATATTTCAACCAGCAATGTTGCTCGTTACTTAAAATGTTTACATATTAATCAATGAGTTTGAAGGCAATTTAACAAAAAGACTTCAGCACCGTGGATGTGGTCACCCACAAAGTATAGTAAAGTGTTTTTGTCATGATCTCTTGTATAAAACATTGGGTTAGAAAAGTAAAGCCAGCCAAACAGTCCAGTTAAATAGATCAAGTCCTTGTGTCGGACCAGAAGCACCAGAAGAGGAGTTTTGACAAAGTGTATCTTGTTACACAAACCCAAAGAATAAATAAATACTTCCTTATTGGGAAGGCTCACACCTACTTAATAAAGCTGGATTTCTCAGGAGATGACTGACCTGATATGTAAGATGGTACAAATCAATCAAACAGGTCTCAGGTTTGCTGTCTTCACCCACTCCCCAAACACACACACACCCATCTGCCATTGCATCTTGCCTTTAAGTTTGGATTCGATCCTCCAAACGTGAGGCCAGCGGTGCCTGAGGTTTCAGTTTTATGTCAAAATAGCACCTTGAGTGTTCTCACTGCTTCTCACGAGGGCTGAAGGTGAACTTTCCTGCATCTGGGTCCTTCAGACAAACTTGCTGTACGGCCCCGTGACCTTAGTAAATGCAAAGGGGGTTGAGTTGACGTAGGTGTTAGTGGTGAAAGAATGAGACCCTTGCATCAGGGACTGGATGAACCGCTTGTAAGGAGGTTCCCCAGCCGGCTCCGTCGTTTCCACGTGTTCTCGCTTCACCCCCTTCTTGTTGCTCTTGCTCGGCGTCCCCTCCCCTCCGTTCCTCTCCGCGTCTTCCTCCTTCTCCCTTGCCTTCTCCGCCATCTTGGCCTCCCACAGAGCCAGGCCGTGCTTGGCCTCGTTCATGTTCTTGTGCTGGTAGAACACCAGGGATATCCTCGTCGGGTGGTTGCGGTCGGGGTTCTTGAGGGGCGTTGTGGCGTGCAGTTCTCGCTTGGCGCACTCGATGAGGATGGAGCCGTGACTGGGCGCCACCGCCACGCCCCCGATGTCCGGGTCCAGGAAGTTATGCTCGTTGTCGGACCACATCTCAGGCTTCTGGGGTGTGGTGGGCGTGGTGGGGGTCTGCGGAGTGCCGGGCTCCTGCTTGATCATGGGGCTCTGAAAGCCGCCGTTTGGGAGCCCGAACCCGGGATGTGTCGGAGTCAGACAGTCCCCTCCCAGCTGAGGAGGAAGGTCCTGAGGCCCCATTCCCGCCGCCCCTGGGGGCAGACCCATCTCTGTCTTGATTTGCATCCGGAATGGGTCCTGTTCCGGAGGGTACATATGCTGGCTCTGGGCGAGGTACGAGTTGGGGTAACCGCCAAACTGATTGCCTTTGCTCACAGCTGCGGCGTAGTCCAGACCGGGGTGGGCCGCGGGAGATCGAGAGAGGGCGTCGAGGAACTGGGGGTCGGTGGCACCACCGGGGCCGTACGAGGGATACGGGCTCATGGGGTGAACGCCACCAGGCCGCATGCTACAGTTGCTGTACCCGTTGACCTGTAAACCGGGTTCGCCGTAACGTGGTGGGTAGTTCACCCCGTAGCGTTGGTGCGTGGCATACTGCTGCTCAGGGAACAGCGTTGGACGCTGCTGCCGGTACATGTCCAGATGCTTTGGGTTTGAAGTGTAGTAAGGGTGGTAGGTGTCCAGGGACATGCCTCCGTTGCACTGGTAACCAGTGTAAGGGCTCCCGGGGTTGAGTGATCCGGGATAAGCGCTGACTGCTGGATTTGATCCGTTCATGTAGGGGGAGTTTGGGACATGTAAGGGGGAAGGGTAAGGGTTTGCTGGTGCTTGTTGCTGAAGTGGGTACTTGCTACCTGGTTTGGAAGTGCTTGGAAAGGCGCTGGGGTGGTCAGGGAAGCGGGGGTAGCTGGCTGGGTGCGGGGAGCCTGGGTAAGGGGGAAGGGCGTTCTGGTGCTGCTGTTGCTGTTGCTGGAGTTGCTGATGGTGGGCGCCCAGAGGGTGGGGTGGCTGGCCAGAGCTTGGGTTCACACCTGTGGGGTTCACACCTGGGGGGGAGGAAGGAAAAACAAGTGAATCCCCTGTCACCGAAACGCTTCTTGGCAGAAATGTATTAAAACGTGTGTGAATAGTAATCAAACTAAGCTATGTTTGAAGCTCTAACCCAATCTCATACTACAGTGATTTGATACTGAGTGATTGATGGATCTCAACCCATCTGGACAAGAATCCCAACAGAACTGTACGACTAGTATAAGTATGTGTGAATAGTAGTCAAACTAAGTCGTGCTTGACGCTATAGTGTTCTTCCCAGTGATCGATGGATATCGACAGTCTGATGGCTCTCCACCCACCTGGCCCTGGGACATTCTGCGCAGTGCTACTTTCGTAAGTGCTACTCTTCATCTTAGCCTGAAGTGCGATGGCCGCCTTCTCCGCCTTGGCGTTGGGCGTGTCCATCATGGCATTCTTGTTGGCCGCCGCCTTCTTGGCGTCCAGCTTCTTCTGCCGGCAGGACTTGGCCGGCTCCGAGAGCATCCGGATCTGCCGGCGGAAGGAGCTGAGGACCTGGATGGCTCCTGACTGCACCTTCTCACGCTGGGCCTCCTCGCTGCCAAACTCGTCCGTGTTGGAGGCCTTGTAGAGGGGCAGCACGTGCAGCTGTTCGTCCTCAGGGATCTTGCCGATCTCGCGGTTGTCCTCCCTGGTCAACGTGCACACCTGGAGGGAGAGGGAGAGAGAGGGAGAGAGAAGACGGCAGAGGCATGGTGAGTGTCAGTACATTGCAGCATCTCTTCTCTGGTCCAACAAATGCAGCTAAATCTTTTTTTTTTTTCAAAATCCTTAAAAAAAGTACGGGTACAATTTCACTGAAGTCAGCATAAATATGATCTAGGATCGAATAGTGCCAGAGCACGTTTGAGGTTTCTACTCACCACAGTGCTGCCCCCCTGCATGTTGTGCAGGTCCCTGTGGGAGTGGGCACAGAAGTCCATGCAGGCAGTGACCCCTGAGAAAGGCCGTCCCTCCTTCAGACCCAGACGGCAGTCGGGCGCTCGCTGCTCATGCTCAACCTGAAACAAGAACGTGACAACAACGTAGGTTTATATATACACACACACGTGTACACACACACAAAACAGTATAGTATTAATATTTTATTGGCATAGTATGTAACTTGTATAAAAAAAATATATAAAGTGGATAATTAGTATTAGTATATAGCTAGTATATACACTATATATACACAACTATGTATAGTATTAATATATAATGAATGTCTGTATAGTACATGATGTTGTGTAATTTAGAATTGAGAGTATTTATGATCCTGCTATGCTGCTTGGACCTGAGTGTCCCACGCACACCAATAGGGAATGCAATTCCTGTGTTGCTAGGCAGGATGAGCTATTGGACAGGATGGATGGGTCATAGCACCATTACAGTGCACCATTGCACGCCAAAGCTACTAACCTGGTTTGCGTACGCATCGGGTGCCAGGATTTTGTAAGTGGGGGCCATCACGGTTGCCAGATTCTGTAGGTTCTGCTCCAGTTTCTCCTCCTAAAGAACCCACATAGACACGTCAGGTTGGTGTCACCTTCATATCTACACACTCCTACAACGTATCTACTCAGAAACTATACTGAAACATCACCAGTAAACACATTTCTTCAACTGTCCGGTTTGAAGTTTGTTTTATGTTTTTCAGCTTTTTTCCCGGATCAATAAAGTATATTTCTATCTAGTCGTTGTCTCCTACAACGTATCATCCCACAGCATCCTATACTGAAACATCTCTTGTAAACACATTTCTACAAGCGTCTGGTTTGAGGTTAGTTACCTCTCTGGGGTCGTCTCCCAGCAGCTTGAACTTGCGTGGGATCTTGCTCCTTGCAAACTTGCAGCCGTTGTAGTACATGCTCCAGGAGCAGCCGAAGGAGAAGGAGGCTCCGCACGCCTCCTGTTCCAGACCCTGACACGCACATGTCCGCCTAGAGAGAGAGACCAGGGAGAGAGACCAGAGAGAGAGACCAGGGAGAGAGACCAGAGAGAGAGACCAGGGAAAGAGGCCAGAGAGAGAAAGACCAGAGAGAGAGAGACCAGAGAGAGACCATAGAGGGAGGCCAGAGAGAGAGACCAGAGAGAGAGGCCAGAGAGAGACCAGAAAGGGAGACCAGAGAGAGAGAGAGAGACCAGAGAGAGAGAGACCAGAGAGAGAGAGACCAAAGAGAGACCAGAGCGAGAGACCAGAGCGAGAGGCCAGAGCGAGAGGCCAGAGAGAGAGACCAGGGAGGGAGACCAGAGAGAGAGACCAGATAGGGAGACCAGAGACAGAGACCAGAGAGGGAGACCAGAGAGAGAGACCAGGGGCTCAATACAGGATGGAGGTTTCACATGAGTGCGGCACTGCTTTTTAGAAAACAAGTGTTTTAAAAAAGTTTTCAGTTTTCAAAACGTTCAATGACAAAGTGTGTAAGTGGATTCTTTTTGCATATACCATGAAACCTATGCCCCTATCTGAATAAAACGTTGTCAGTGCATACAGTATAATCTCTGCTGTTACAAAAATCGTACTATGTCTCCATAAATAGTGCATGTAATAATATAAGATCATGAATTATATTCCAGCTGTAGAGAGGTGGTGTGTGTGTCACTATTCACACAAAAGGTGGTACACTTGCTTACATTTACAGGAATTGTATTCGTTTGTTTTTAGTATAATCCTTATTGCCATTCTAATTCAGTCAGGCTGTAAATACTCACCGTATTCATAACTACCTATGGAAAAGAGCGGTACACAGTTGAGGTTAAAACAGCTATGTGTGACTTCCAAAAAAGAAGAGTCGAGTGGCACATGGCGACTCTTTCCAGCGAGTCATCGTGTGGCTCAGACGACCCTTTGGAGTCGTCGATAAACCTGTCTGTCTCAGCGGGCAAACACTGCAGTGAAAGGAAAATGTACTTTTACTGTAGACGGAATGTCCATCGCCTTGAATATAGCTGTTATGGTTATGTTTATACAACATCGTTTTTAGGTGAGAGTTGGGATTACGTCACAATTGTTTGTGTGTGAAGGGAGTTTTACATATGTGAACATTTTAGGGACATTATTACACATCATGTGGGTGCACTGCTATTGAGCTGCTATAGATATGTGTTCTATAGATCTGGGATCTATAGATCTACATTCTATAAATCTATGTTCTGTAGATCTGCATTCTGTAGATCTGCGTTCTGTAGATCTGCGTTCTGTAGATCTGCATTCTGTAGTTCTGCGTTCTGTAGTTCTGCGTTCTGTAGATCTGCATTCTGTAGATCTGCGCTCTAGATCTGCGCTCTATAGATCTGCGCTCTATACATCTGCGTTCTATACATCTGCGTTCTATACTTCTGCATTCTATAGCCCCGCGGCCGTCCTTACTCCTCGTTGATGGCGCAGCGTCGCTGCGTGAGGGCTCCGTGTTTCCGCAGGGTGTCGCTGAGCTCCAGGTAGAGGCTGTCAGCCGTGGTGGTGGAGATTCCCTCCCAGATGAGGATGACCACGATGATGCACGCCGTTTCACACTTGTGAGCCGACCGCTCGCGAACCAGGACCAGCAGCTTCTCCTCCTTGCTCCCACGCCGGATCACCTAGGAGACCCCACACAGACACGCAGACAGACGTTACCGACAGGCCCTCAAACTGGATCTACTTTTTCCCCCAATCAAATGTAAATATGTATGTTGTTCTTCTGGTATGTTCTGTATGTGAACTGTTTTTTTCCCCCCCCCTCTGTGAAGCGCATTGTTTTGCCTCCTGGTATGAAATGCACTACATAAATAACTTTTGATATATCGATTGATTGATTGTATGGATATTTCGTGTTTGTGTTCCTGAATTAAAGTTACTGTAGAGTGCGTTACTGTTGGGAAAATTGAAGATGTAACACATTTATCCTGTATAAGAATGATTCTGTGTTCAGCATTCCTTGTGTGTAGAGAGAGGCCTACCCCCAAATCTGAACTTTGGGGAACACGAGGCATATGTAAATATCAATAAATAAATAAATATATATATAAATAAATAAACAATAAAGCTTTCTTAAACTTGTTCATCGACTGACTGTGCATTGCTTGATAGATTAATCTTTCTGACAGTTACTTACCCATTTGGCGATGGGACACCCCTGTGTGCTCTTCCCCTCCTTTCCTGTGTACACAACCTTCTCTATCCTGATGGCCTTACCAGTCAGGCCAGACCTGAAACACACCAGTGCAGTCAGAGGGATGACCTTCGTATGACCTTCGTATGAGGGGAATAAAGACTGTGTATGCATCTATTCATGGGCTGATCTGCCAATATAGACCGCTGAAAGATGATTGGTGAGAGAGCGAGAGAGAGTGTGTGTGGATTGGTCTATGTTAGTGAGAGAGAGAGTGTGTGTGTGTGGGTTGGTCTATGTTAGTGAGAGAGAGAGTGTGTGTGTGGGTTGGTCTATGTTAGTGTGAGAGAGAGTGTGTGTGTGGATGGGTCTATGTTAGTGAGAGAGTGTGTGTGGATTGGTCTATGTTAGTGAGAGAGAGAGTGTGTGTGTGGGTTGGTCTATGTTAGTGAGAGAGAGAGTGTGTGTGGGTTGGTCTATGTTAGTGTGAGAGAGAGTGTGTGTGTGGATGGGTCTATGTTAGTGAGAGAGTGTGTGTGGATTGGTCTATGTTAGTGAGAGAGAGAGTGTGTGTGACAGTATTTCTCACCTGGTCTCCATGATATCTCTGATGGTGCTGACATTAGGAGCAGCCCCTAAGTGAGTGTAATAGGGACCCTCATCCTTCTCACTGATTTGATCTACAGGAAACACAAAAACGAACTCAAACACTGAACAACCGCCCAGTCTCAAAACCAAAATCTCCTGATGAAAACACGCTGTATAACTAAACTTTTGATCGTTGATGTTCTGCTATATATTAACCTTCAGAACCTGGCAACTACATATTCTGCACCATGTGCACCACATTTTGAATGACAGAGTTGAAGGGTTGAATGAAAATAAATACAATCAAACTGATCGTACGCTGCTTTTACATGATTCTAATATTAACAGGTTGCTCAGTTTCTCAGTGTGTTAGGGTAGGTAGCAATTTTGGCTTCAGTTTGAAATTATTCCAAACAAAATATTCCTCCCTTCAAAACCACTCCTCCAAAACACACACTGCCTGTTTACTGCAAGGAGATAGGTAGACAGACAAGTAGCCCAACTGAATGAAATGATTGGTCATGTTCATTACAGTCCTGCATTATCAATCGAAACATTCAAAGACCCAGACATGCTACTCACCGACACAGTGGCATGATGGGATATCGTACTGGGTCTTAATGGGCGTGTCCAGAAGGTTTTTGATGGGCGTGTCCAGGAGTTTTAGAGGGGAGTCGACAAAGCTCTGGAGCAAGGGTTCCTTCTTAGGGGTGAAGTCAGGGTGCCTCTTCATCCCGCTGGTGGGGAACGTCAGCCCTGCGTCCTCTCTCCCTCCACCCCCTCCAATATCAGCATTGGTGGAGAGTATCGTTACACCACCTGACGACTCCACCTTGATCTTATTGGGCGACTTGATGTTGAGCGACTTCCTCTCGAAGACAGGCGACAGCTGGTACTGGCGGAGGGTCTGTTCCATGGTTGCCAGGATACTCCTCTGCTCGCAGGTTGACACGGGGTGCTGGGCGTTGGGCTCCTGCTTGATCTGCACCATGCCGCCTCCCATACCGCCCCCCATGCCCATCTCCCCTCGGCCTTGTGGGTGGTGCAGAGGCCCTGGAGGAACCTCGAAGCGCGGCCCGTTCTCCATCTTCACCGGCCGCAGGCCTGGTTTGAGGTCCCCAGGGTGAGGGGGGTGTCCGAGGCGCTGCTGCTCTTGCCTCTGAAGTAGGTGCATCCTCAGGGCAGCGTGTCTCTGCTGCTGATCCCCTCCCTGGAGCCCCGGGTGGCAAAGGGGCGGAGGAAGGCCTCTGGCTCCTCTCTCCTGCTGGAACTGGCTGCACGACTCAGAGGAACCTGGATGTTGTTGCTCGGTTTTGATGTACACCTGCTGCTGCTGCTGCTGCTGACACAACGCGCCCTGTGGCACTTGAGGTTGCGACAGCGGGAAGTCCATGTGGTTGGGCTGGCTGTGGCGGTGCTGGGGGGGGTAGGAGTGCTGCGCGGGGGCGGGGGCACCTGGACTGGTGGCGTACTGCTGCTGCATCTCCATCGCTGCTTTGCTGAACTTGTAGCTCTCTTGCAGGCTGGATACTTCTGCACTGCTGTAAGGGAAGAGGTTGGAGTCAGGCTGATGGGCCTGGGAGTGGAGTGGGGGGAGGCTGGACCGGGAGGGGAGCTCTGGGAAGGCTTGCCCGGGTCTGGACTGCAGCTGTTGTCCCGGCTGGGGCTGACTCTGGGGTCGGCAGTTGGGGGATTTGATCTGCTGCTGGCTCTCGTACAGGGCCGGGTGGGACAGTGGGCGTGGCAGGTGTGGATGTTGTTGTTGTGGGGGTATGAAGCTGGGCGACAGTATATCCTCCAGATCTTGGTCGCCTTCGCATAAATGCTGCTCGGGCTGAAGAGGGGGCCTGCAGAAGCTCACGTCCCCCTGGGGGGGTTGGTTACACCCCTGGGGGGGCTGGTTACACCCCTGGGAAGGGAACTGCCCCTCCAGTTGGCCTTGCTGGGGAACCTGCATGTGGGGGCCTTTCGAGTTGCCATGCGGCGGCCACTCAGGGGCAGTGTTGTGCCTGCCAGGAGCTGTCTGGGCTTCCTGCTGCCGGAAGGATCCAGGGCCAGGGGATCCGTTGACAAAGCCTCCCTGCGTCTGGAGCCTCCTGCCTGGGCCTGGCTCCCGCATCTGGCCCTGGGCCTGGGGGTCTGGGTGTTTCTCCGCCTGGGGCTGGGCAGGGAAACCCCTCCACTGTTGCTGGTTCTGTGGGACTCCCCGGTCGCTGCCTCCTGGTCTTCCTTCTCCACCTCCTATTCCTCCACCTCTTCCGCCTCCTTCTTTACCACCGGGTTGGGGCTGGGACGAGTTGAGGTCGATCCAGCCTATCTGAGGAGAAACAGAGCCTAGCTCCTCTGTGCCGTTGGATAAGCCAGAGCGAAGAGGCGGCTGCGACCCAGGATCTGCACCTCCATGCTGGGAATGGGGCAGAGGGCCCTGGGTTCCCATGGAGCCTTTGGGGGTTAGGGTGTCTCCTCCACACGGATTCCCCCCAGATGGATGCTGCGATTGTTGGGGCTGCATGCCGTACTGGAAGCTCCGCTGCGGGTCGTGGTTTGGCCGACCACCGCACCCAGGATCCTCACCCCTCTGTCCCGGTCTCGGCATTCCCGGACTGGGGAACGATCCATACCCGTGTACATCCTCTTCCGCACTCGGCCGCTCCGGGAAGGTGCCCTGGTGGTTCTGGTTTAACTCCACCTGGCTGGGTTTGCCAAATGCTTCTTGTTTGGAGTTCTGCTCGGCTGGATAACAATGCGTGCCGTTCTGGTGCAGTCCGTTGTCGGTACCAGACCCCTGCTGTCCCGGCTGACCCACGGAGGGATCCTGGTCTCGCCCCGGAGTTCCCTGGAGGGGGTGCGACTGCTGCTGCTGCTGTTGTCGTTGTTGTTGGTGGTGGTGTCCCCCGCCTCCATAGCTGTTATGTGAGTATCCGTTCACCATGTATGGGGTTGTGGCAGAGCTGTAGCTGTTACCGCCGCCGTGTGCCACCCCGGACTGGGCCTCAGAGGAGGGGGGCATCGGGGCTGAGAGAGGGAACCCTGAGGTAAGAGAGGGGGAGCTTCGGGCCTGACTGGGAAGGTGGTGACCTAGAGAACCATCGTTTCCGGCAGGTTGCGTTCCCCCGGAGTTCTGCGGGGCGATGGATACTTGCTCGGGGTAATACTGAGAGAGAGTTTTCTCCAGAAGGTCACCCGGAGTACCCTCCATGGAGGTAGGGGGCGCTGTAGCGCCGTTTGCCATCTGCATTTGTTTGGAGTTATTCCTGGAGAGTGAGAAGATATCCCTGTTGGAGAAGTTGCAGTTTCTCTTCTCCAGTTTAGTCTCAAACTGCCCCGGTTTGGTCAGCTCAGGGAAGTCGTCATCTCCTAAGCCTCCATCTTCCACCGCGCCCTTATCATCCCATGAAGTCATGTCCCCTTCTCCATTCACTTCAGAGTCACCCGGACGCTGTTTCTTGGGCTGCTGTCGGCCCAGTAACGACTGGCCTTCCAGCGTTTGCTTGAGCTCCCCGTTGATATAGGAGCCCTGGTCAAACAGCCCCTGTACCAAGGCAGGGCTGCTGCAGTCTCTGTGCCTCTTCATTGGGTTGATTCCTGCGTCGGACCCTACGGCTTTGTAATGGTTCCAGTTTCCCTCCCCGTTGATCTGTGGAGATGGCCCCTCCGGCGACTGGGAGCCATTTTGGATCTTGGTGGCGATCGGAGTGTCTGGGTTGTTGGCTGCGGCTCTGAGCTGCTCTAGGATCAGACTTTCTTCCGTCTCATGGCTGCCCTGTTCTGTTTCCATCTGGCCTGCTCTGAGTCCATCCACAGGGCTGGCCTCCGTGCGTCCTGGATGTGAGAGAGGGAGAGAAAGTTACGGTAAAACACATGAAAACACACCTTTCCTAATCACACTGGGCAAGGCACTCAAAAGACATCTGTCATTATTTGCTTTTATTTCATCTTTTTTTCGCCCACATATAAGGTTCCCCATCCTCTAAACGGATCATGATTCACACACGAATCGAGTCGACTTCACATCGAGGCTGAATATTTGAGGGGGGTAGCGATAACAAACTCTGAGATTGCTTGAGTTCAGGGCCAGAGGGGTAAAGGTGAGGACGGGTCAGGGGAATCGTTTGGAAAAGTTGGGCTCTGAGTGCAAATGTGATGGCAGGACTTGACTGTTACGGAATTGGATTGCCCTCACCCTTGACCTCCTGTTCGCCCTCTGTACGGATGCCAGTCAAGGAGAGAGAGAGAGACGGGGATGGAGTGATGGAGGGAGCGAGAGAGAGGGAGAGATGAAGAGAGAGATAGGGAGTGAGGAAAAGAGGGAGAGGGTGAAGGAGAGAAGAAGAGAGAAGCGATAGAGACTGAGTGAGGGAGGGAGGAAGAGAGAGAGTGAGTGAGAGACTGAGGGATAGAGATAGGAACTAGGTTGTGCTCAGAGCGTGGGAACCAACCCGTTTCAACATACTTGTAATAGTATCACTGTTTCAATGGGAAAAGAGATTCAATACTCTTCCAAGTTATTTATACACATTTAATAGTGTGAAATATGAGAGGGTAATCAGTTCCTCATAGTGCTCCTAAATTAGTAAGAACACCTGCATGTATAACTTTTCCCCTGATAGGAACTTTCGGCAGTCTTGATTTACAGGTCGTGTCTCTTTTCAAATGTGTCCCTGCTGGCAGATTCTTTCTCAGGCAAAAACACATCAGGCATCCAAAACATGACCAAGTTCTGCATCCCTCCCTGTTCCTAGCCCTCCCTGTTCCTAGCCCTCTCTGTTCCTAGCCCTCCCCGTTCCTAGCCCTTCCTGTTCCTAGCCCTCCCTGTTCCTAGCCCTCCCTGTTCCTAGCCCTCCCTGTTCCTAGCCCTCCCTGTTCCTAGCCCTCCCTGTTCCTAGCCCTCCCTGTTCCTAGCCCTCCCTGTTCCTAGCCCTTCCTGTTCCTAGCCCTCCCTGTTCCTAGCCCTCCCTGTTCCTAGCCCTTCCCCCAACACAAACTGTCCACCTCCTCCGGCCCCCTTTCTCTCTTCTACCCTTCTCTGTTCTACTCTACTCTCTCCGGCTCTGTTTGTCAAAAACAGGCCCTGCGAAGACGGCACCATTGAGAAAAAGAGTGAGGGGAGGGAGAGCGTGAGAGAAAGAGGAGAGAGAGAAAGAGAGAGAAGAAAGAAAAAGAGAAAAAGAGAAAGAGAGACAAAAAGAAGAGAGAGGAGAAGAGAGAGGGGAAGCTATCCTTGGTTTTAGTCAGCATGCATACCAGCGTTCTGGCTGTGTTCAGGGTATGTTCTGGCTGTGTTCAGGGTATGTTCTGGCCGTGTTAAGGCAGATGCTTCCCAAAGGCCTGTGTCTGTCTGGGGAGCGTCTGGCTCGACCCTGACCTTGTTCTGCTTGGACAGCACGACTCGCGATCAGAACCACCACAGTCTTGTACGTCTGGTACGTGTGTTCGTAGTAACACACGTTTGCAACAAAAAAAATGTAAGCGGAGGCCATTTTGTTTATAGTGCCAAATTACAGTATGGATTTGGACGTGGCAAGTATGTGTTTTGTGTTGCTTGTTGAGATGGTGGTGGGACATGGGGGGGGCCTTGGGGAACTCTGACAACAAGCTTGGCCCCCCTTGTACTCCCCCCCAAAGGCCACCACATCCCACTTCATAAACTACAGTTGAGGTAACTGATGCTAAAAATGTAATTGCAAATGTAAAAACGTAGCTGTAATGAATACAAGTTTGAGTATTTTTTTTATTATTATCATTTTGCCTGTTAATGCCTGTTAGATTGATATTATTGGAGATCAATATTGTCAAACTTAAGCCGCTGTAACAGTACCACTGGTTTAGAACTGGATCTAGAACTGCCTGTGTGTGTGTGTGTGTGTGTGTGAGGGAAGGAGGTGGGGCAAGGTGAATGTTAAAGATGGTAAATGAGAGTTGGGGAGGGGAAGGGTGGGAGGAGCTGCTAAATGTCATCTGTTAGGCACTCTCCTCGCGCTCCCCCCTCACACACACACACACACACACACACACTGCTGCAGATCCATAGAGGTTATCATTATGGGCTGTAGAGTGTCGCCATGGCGCCACCAAAGATGAACCAGCTTAATTAATACATGATGCAGTGTAGTCGCAGTATGAGTCTGAGCCGTCTCTTTGGAAGCTACCGGTCTGGCAGCTACAGGTGTCCTCAAAGAAAGCTAAGATGTTTTTTACATATCCCTTTTTATGTCGCACAGGGCTTTACATAATGCTACTACAACTGCCCCTCGACCAACCAGAAACCCTCAAGGAAGACCATGTAAAACTCCCAGGAAACCTCTGAGAGAGTTGGAAGTCACGTTTTGAGGGAGCAGTGCAGTGAGGGTTCCCCTCCTCCAGATATGGTGACACAGAGAGGTGCAGAACAGGCTGAACACAATTACGCAGTATTAATAGAGAAAAATCAGCAAGTGAATGGAAGGTGAAAGACAATTATTCAGAGTTCTGAATCAGTAGAGCTCTGCTTCTTTGCCTGCTGGTTCAGTTAGAAAGGCGATTGCCTTTGACTCTGCATGACTCGTATCATGCGGGACCTGGCAGTGACAGAAGGATATCTAAACCGGTGACACTCAGAAGTGGAAATGTGAACTGATACTGCGGTATTGATTTATGAATCTCATCATCACGTCGACCTCCACCACAGAAACACCCACCCGGCCTGAATTCTTCTCTTCTGGATGTTTACTGTTGCTTGGTGAGGTGGGACTATGCTGGCAGCTTCTCTACAGATCACACAGCGACTGTTTTGTCAGAGATGGCTCTGACAACATGTCTCCCCATGTTGACTTTGAGATGGTGGGTGTAACAGCTTGTGTGTGTGTGTGCGTGTGTGTGTGTGTGTGCATTCTTTACGAAGGACAGTGCCTGTCGGGTACGACTTAGACACGCAGAGTGTTATTATACAATATTGAGAAATGAAAAATATGAGAGAAAGAGAGAGACAGGAAGAGAGGGGTGTGGAGGCCAAACAAACAGAGAGATGGATAGATCTCACAAAACGAGGAGTAATCACTCCCCATCCCTCTATCCATCCCCCTTGCTGGGCAGGAAATATAGATTGCAGCCCTGGCATTGATTCCTGTCTGCCAGCCAGTATAATTAATGCATGTCACATCCGCGGCATCTGCAAAACAATTACAGCAGAGCGGAGCCAAGCCTCTGCCTCAACGTAATCCATCATAATTATGACCCACTCAGATACACCTCAAGACCTGGGAGAGGGGGAGGGAGGGAGGACTGAGGGGAGGAGGGAAAGAAAGAGTGTGCATGATGGAGAGAATGGGGGGTTGTTTTGGAGAGATAAGAGAGAGAGAGAAATAGAGAGAGAAATAGAGAGAGAAATAGAGAGAGAGAGAGAAATCGGAGATGGATCGAGACGCAGAGAGGAGGATGGAGAGCGGGTTTTCTTGACAGGTCTGGGGCATAATGGTTGTCGACAGAGCCGTTAGGGCCAAAATGAGTGTTGTCGTTGTGGATGGAGATTTATGAGAGACTGGGACACGAGGAGACATCAGGTGGTCTGGTGTCAGTCAAGCAGCTGGGAGATGACGTGTGTGTGTTGGTGAGGCATGGGACCCATGAGGTCTATCTCTAAATATACGGACGCTTATCAATCTATTTAACTCAATAATTCTACTCCCATGACAGTCACTGACAGCCTTAAGATACACGAGTCAACTGTCTCCCCACAACCCCCACACACCGTCCCCACCACATTCTCTATCACTCCCTCTCTCCCTTCTTTCCTGCTCTCTCTCCCCCAATCATGGCTCTTCTTCCCTCTGTCTAGTCCCCGCTCACCTCCCTAAATCACGCTCTCTGGTGAGTGGCCCCTGGTGAGTGGCCCCTGGTGAGTGGCCCCTGGTGGCCCCAGCATCGCCAGGCCTCCCCAGCCCGGTCGGAACAACAGGGCCCTCCACCCCTGGCCCTCCACCCCTGGCTCTCCACCCCTGGCCCTCCACCCCTGGCCCTCCACCCCTGGCCCTCCACCCCTGGCCCTCCACCCCTGGCTCTCCACCCCTGGCCCTCCACCCCTGGCCCTCCACCCCTGGCCCTCCACCCCTGGCCCTCCACCCCTGGCCCTCCACCCCTGGCCCTCCACCCCTGGCCCTCCACCCCTGGCCCTCCACCCCTGGTTCTCCACCCCTGGCCCTCCACCCCTGGCCCTCCACCCCTGGCCCTCCACCCCTGGCCCTCCACCCCTGGCTCTCCACCCCTGGCCCTCCACCCCTGGCCCTCCACCCCTGGCCCTCCACCCCTGAAAACATAATGAGACCCAGCTTGAGGTTCCCATGAAAACACGATGATCCAGGGCACCATTACAGAGAGGGGGAGGGGAGAGAAACAGAGAAAGTGGAGGAGAGAAAGAAAGAGAAAAGAGGAAGGAGTGTGTGTGTGTGACAGAAAGAGGAGTCTGGGAGAGAAAGGAGGGAGAGGGAAAGGGAGAGAGAACGAGAGAGAGGGAGAAGAGAAAAAGAAACCGTAATAAACGAGTGTTGTCACAGGAGCGACGCTGTGTTTGAGTTGGCATGATGTTGCTTCGTCGTTGGGTCTGATTTGAGCGTGTGGAGAGCTAAGCTGATGCTTAGAAAAACCTGTCACCTTGAAACTGCAGCCGGCATCCAGACAACCTTCCCTGAAAGAAGGAGAGAGGAGTGTGTGTTGTGTGTGTGTGTGTGTGTGTCTGGATATGTGCGCGTGTGTGTCTGACCGGCTTTTGAAAACAACAAAAAGTGGTGTTGGTGGCTCCTCAGTTGACAGCTTGATTAATGAATATCTCACCGAACCAAAGGCTGGTTCAGTTTGGTGTTGTCTAGCAGCGCCACAGACCAGGACCGATGGCTGCAGAGCCTGGACTATGGGATGTGAGCACATAAAGAACCCTAATTTGGAACAGATTCCAGAGCAGTCATGAAATGTATTCCATCTGGGGGTGGAGGGGGGGGTGGGGGGGATGGGGTGGGGAGGAGCTGGTTAGGTTCAGTTTGCACGAATTTCTTCTCCTGGCCAGGAATGTTCAAGGAGCACCTGTGGAGCGAGGCTGACATCAGACACCGAGATGAAGAACTTCATTCATCTCGCTCTTCAAAGTTGTTTTGACTGCTTCATAGAACGGGGTCATTCAGTTCACACTGTACAGGACTGTACCCAACGAACTGAAGCGTTTGCAGAGGGGGGAAAAATGTAAACTTTCCAGTCGTTCTGGAAGAAGTGCTCCCCCCACCTCCGACCTCCCCCTCCCCTCCCCTCCCCCTGCCCTCCCCCTCCCCCTCCCCCTCCCCTCCCCCAATTCCTCCCCGTCCTGACAGGTCTAGCTGACTCCAGCCCCCACCCTCCGTTCCCCTCCAGGACGTTAGCCACCTCCAGCCCCCCCTACCCCCCAGCTCAGAGAGCTAAATCCGCAGCTAACGAGCCGTCGACCACAACAACAGACCATGCTCCCCAGACAGGCCCCCTCCCAGAGAGAGGCACCACAGGCTGGCCTGCAGCCCTTACACAGCTGCTCGCCAGCTCGCTAACTCGCTAACTTGCTAACGCAGACAGGTGGAGGAGGAGGAGAGAGGGAGGGATGAGGGGAGAGCACAATAGCGTCTTCACTACTTCTCCTCCCCTTTGGGTCAATGTTTAAAGAAAGGGATATGAAGAAGACTGGGGTGCCACGAGAACATGCCTCAGGCTAAATGCTAGGCTAGCTAGTACGGGCCAGACCACGGAAACACAAACGTTTATTTACCCGTCATCAAATGGCAACTGTCCAAAATAAAGTAAATATACTTTTTCTACACACTTCTTTAATGATTTCATGATAACGATAATACGTATTTTAATTGCTTTTTATTGTCAGCACAGTTCTGGAACTCTCCATACTTCTAGAATGCTCCTATTGGTGGAGTTCTGGAGTGCTCAGGATTCCAAATCAACGATCTAAATCAGCACCAGCTGAGTCATAGTTTAGGGGCATATGGTATGTTAACCAGTAACCAAGCTCGACTAATATCATTGGTTCCATTCAAAACGTACTAGGAGACACAGATGATAAAGCTAGGATCTCCCTCCCTCCCATCAGTCTGTACAGTAGCACAGGAGTCTTCCACACGTCTCAGCTAGGACCTAATCCGAAGTGACACTGTCCCTGTGCTTGCTGTGTGGGGTCCTTACTTAATTAGGCATATGGCCATTGACACGGTGTAAGGGAATGGATTAAGAAATGTGCCAAACATGACTCTTTAACGCACACAAACAAAGTGTTTGTGAATAAGACAGAGAACTGGGAAGAAAGGGAAGAGCATTACTTTAGTAGTTCCTGACTAACAAGACATAACAGGAAGACTGAGTTAACCTCACACCCCATGCGACTTGTGTTTTGTTTCATTCATCTCTCTGCCTCTCTCCCTTCTTCTGTGTAAGCCAAGCCCAACACACACACACACACACACACACACACACACACACACACACACACACACTTGATGTCACTACAGAGTTTCATACTCTGTTCCCCCCCACTCTTTCTAAGAAGTGTATAAATGAGTGAGTCAGGCTAGAGAGCAGCTCCAGGTCGTTTCCTCTCAGATCCATTTCGGGTTTTCCCTCCAGCTGAGAGGAGCAGAGCAGCTTGTCACAGTTGGATACACCCACACCGACAACACGAAAAATCTCTCTGAGAACCCAGATAACAAAGCCAGAGATCCCAGCTGAGCGCCGTGCACACGCACACACACACACACACTGCATGCACTCACACTGAGTAAACACATTCTGTGCACGCACATGCTACACACAAACTTGTCCAGCGTCGACTACGCCCGGTCTAAAACAATAGACAGTTGGTCTACATTTTGAACACTCTTGATTAAACAGATGATTCACACGCGAGTTTTAGCAGTAGATTCTAGTCTAGAGGAAAGCCATTGACCACACGAGCAAAACAGATTACCAACCAATTGCCTCTCAGACTTCTGCTCCAGTAAAGATGGTGGATGCCTTGTTATTGTTGGTCTATTTGAGATGATCTTCTCTCGGGACTTATACCCACCAGAGGAGGGAGGAAAAGTGCTGTTTTTATTGATGAAACGGCTCACGTTGATTCACTTTGCTTTGCTGTCACAGCACAGAGATTCACAATGAAGTTCTTCTTTCCCTCCAAATACTGACTGGCCTTTGTTTCCCTGTGAGGGGTTGTTATTGGGGACTGTGTTTGGTCTCAGAGTACCTCCTCTCTCTCTCTTTCTCTCTCTCTTGGTCTCTCTCTGTCTCTCTCTCTCTATCTGTCTCCCTCTATGTCTGTTTCTTTCTCTCTGTCTGTCTCTCCCTCTCTGTCTCCTAGTGGCTACACACCCTGACCCTGTAATTACAACTACTCTGCTCCTTCTACTTCGCTCTGCCATTAATTAACTTCCTGCTTGTCATCTCGCCTGCAGGTGATTGGACCACAGTCTGGGACTAGGCACCACTGGATGCGTTTCTACCGACACAACACAAACACATCCGTTGAGTCCCACATCGATGACGGTGGTTATCACTCTGATCCCACAACGCGGCGGGTCATTGAAACTCTGAAAAACCCTCAGTGCTCCACTGTTTACCGTCTACTTCCTGCGAGACGTTTTTGCATAAAACAGCTGAACGTTTTTATTGGTATTTACAGTGAGGCAGTTGCTTTATTGGGCCTAGAAGCCTTGAGGGCGGGGCGGGGCAGGGGGGTTAGTCGGTCACCACGGCTGAGGGACACTGGGACAGTGTGTCCAGCTGGGGTCAGGCAAGGACACTGGGGACTGACAGTGTTTGTAGAAGTGGAATGACGTCACGGACACCGCAAATGAAAAGGAGAACCGTGGAGTTGTATTCTTGGCTATGTGGTGAACTGTCACATGCTACGCTGAGTGTGGACTCATTGGAGAATACTTGACGGCAACGCTTGGCATTCCAGTTGCATAAGCTACCGTGTAAACACACAGCAATACCTACCGTAAAACCCTGTAGGTTCAGAAGGATTTGCTGTCTCAACTAGTATTTGGTGTTGGAGGAAGGTCATTACAAAGTGTAAGAAGTCTCAGCGTGGGGGAGGGGTGTTAATGGGTGAGTGGGTGTTGTAAAGGGACAGTTGAAGGTTGTGTTACCAAAACAAGACCAATGTTAACATCCACTTAGCCCTGGAAGGCCCAACCTCCCCCATACTAAATTTAACTTAACTTGTATTGCTAAACCGTAATGAATTGTACCTACATAGAGGTTCCTATGTAACTACAACAAAGCGAATACAGGGACTGCTGTGTTGTTACATGATAGTTGATGTAACCTTAATGCAAAGGGTTGTTTTGTAGTTACATGGTAGTTAATGTAATCTTGTAGAGTGTAAAGTGTTGCCTACTTCCTGGAATCTCATCTCTCTGGTGCAGCAGACCGGCAAGCACTCTTAAAACTTCCTTCCCAGTCAACAATCCTGTCTTTCCCCCCAAAACAGGCCAGGACCAAAAGGAACCCTCCACCAAGCCCCATGAGGACCCCTCCACCAAGCCCCATGAGGACCCCTCCACCAAGCCCCATGAGGACCCCTCCACCAAGCCCCATGAGGACCCCTCCACCAAGCCCCATGAGGACCCCTCCACCAAGCCCCATGAGGACCCCTCCACCAAGCCCTATGAGGACCCCTCCACCAAGCCCCATGAGGACCCCTCCACCAAGCCCCATGAGGACCCCTCCACCAAGCCCCATGAGGACCCCTCCACCAAGCCCCATGAGGACCCCTCCACCAAGCCCCATGAGGACCCCTCCACCAAGCCCCATGAGGACCCCTCCACCAAGCCCCATGGGGTAGAGAGAGGAGCATAACCCTGGAAAACTGTTTTTGTCCCAACAACCCCCTCCTGTCCATCCTTAAGAGTGCAGCAGAAATAGGAGGTGTAAATGGACAGGTTGTGTGTGTGTGTGTGTGTGTGTGTGTGGTGCTCTGGTGCCATACATGACACTAACAGATAGCAGTAGAACAGCAGCTGGTGGTGGTTGAAGGCTCAGGTTCAGCCAGGTTGGTGTGTGTGTGTGTGTTTGCAGGAACAATGACTGGTCATAAATCAGACACACGTTTGCCCGCTCACCAAAACTCTATTCTCCCAAGAAAATACCCCAGAAAATCGGACATGATCTCAAGTGTATGCGTTTCCTCTCTTTAGCCCCAGCGCCCGTGTTGGTGAGTTCCTGTCTGTCAATAAGAGAGCAGAGAACACTCACACGCTCCGGCTGTAAGCTGGAGGGTTAGCCCGCCAGCCTAGCGAGGGAGTTCAACGAGTTTAGGGGCAGATTCTAAACTGATTTGACTAGAAAGGGGGTTAGAGAAATGAAGGTTGAAATGTTTTTCTTTGTGCATTGACTTTGTGTTGGCTTCTACTGAGTCTGGTCTACTGTTTAACCTGGAACACATACATTGCTTCATTCGATAAAACAAGTTGAATAAGTTGACAAAAACTTTGGGATGAGTGATGACTGCAGGGCCAAAATAAACACTTCTAATTAAAGTATTTTCAATCTGTGACATTCCCCCCTCTATCCTGTGTAGAATCCCAATCCTGTTCAGATCTTAGACCCGCCGTGTTTACACCAAGTCACTGGGCAGCATCACGTGTTTTCATCTCAGATACAACATTGGCTCCTTGCTCCAGTACCACAATTAGATTGAGTGTTATCTCCATGTTTGGAGCAAGCTAACCCCTTAACCTCTCCATGAACCCAGAAATCACACAAGAGTTCACAACAAGCGTTCAGAGTGCCAATATCTAACTCAAACAGTCAAAGGTCTAACTCTTTGTCTACATTCTGGTCTATAAAATAGATCTTGTTTGTACTAAGGACTTACGCAGTTATTCTGTGATTAGCATGAAAATGAAGGAATCCATACATGTAAATAGACAATAAAGTGCTATGTTCTTCTGTTCTGTTGAGTTCAAATTGCAGTTTTTCAGTCGGCTTTCTTGCATTTCTTGCATTCTTGTGCAGCTGGGTAGTGTGCCTGTGTGTGGTTGTGTGTGTGTATTCGTACGTATGTGTGTGTGTAACCTTATCCTTGGCTAGGCCAGCTCAAGCTTGAGAGTAACTGGGTCATATGACTGGCATGCTACAGCTCCTTAAATCCCTCATGTAAATATAGAGAGCTGCTCTTTCAGCTGTGTGCCCTCACTGGCCCCCACTCTGCTGTGCAACATGCTCTGACTGACTGACTGACTGACTGACTGGTTGACTGGTTGACTGGCTGGCTGACTGGCTGACTGGTTGGCTGGTTGTTTGGCTGTTTGTTTGGCTGGCTGGTTGTGTGGCTGATTTCTGACAGGCTGTTTGAGTGGCTGGCTGGCTAACTGATTTAACATCATTAACTGATTTAACATTATTCCAAATATAATGATGAATCCTACACTTTATTATGAGTATTGAAATGCTCTAAATGGTAACCACTCTGAGAGACATAAACATGGACAGCCTCCAAACAGCCCTTTAGCAGATGTCTAGAGAGGCCAGTAGGTTAGTCCAGATAGAGGCGGAGCACAGACACTGATAGGATGATGTCAGAGAGCCAAGATAGAGGCACAGCATAGAGGCAGATAGCAGCCCAGCCTAGATAGAGGCAGAGCCTAGATACAGGCAGACCATAGATAGAGGCACAGCATAGAGGCAGATAGCAGCCCAGCCTAGATAGAGGCAGAGCCTAGATACAGGCAGACCATAGATAGAGGCACAGCATAGAGGCAGATAGCAGCCCAGCCTAGATAGAGGCAGAGCCTAGATACAGGCAGACCATAGATAGAGGCACAGCATAGAGGCAGATAGCAGCCCGGCCTAGATAGAGGCAGAGCCTAGATACAGGCAGACCATAGATAGAGGCACAGCATAGAGGCAGATAGCAGCCCGGCCTAGATAGAGGCAGAGCCTAGATACAGGCAGACCATAGATAGAGGCACAGCATAGAGGCAGATAGCAGCCCGGCCTAGATAGAGGCAGAGCCTAGATACAGGCAGACCATAGATAGAGGAAGAGCAGAGAGGCAGATAGAACCCCAGCCTAGATAGAGGCAGAGCCTAGATAGAGGCAGCTGACAGCATTAGAGCAACCGTGTTTACCTGTTAGCTCCAGCTGGTCTACTGGAGCGACCCCACACTAAGTCCCTGTCTACACCCCAGATGAGACAGTTAGTATACTTTCACTAGACCACAACTAGCTCAGAACTAACATTTATTGACAGCCATTTGTTGCACATCAGTGGTGAGTGTGTGTGAGAGTGTGTGTGTGTGTGTGTGTGTGTTTGAGTGTGTGTGAGTGTGTGTCTGAGTGTGTGTATGTGTGTGTGTGAGGCCAACACCTCTCCTAATATTGCTGACATGTGTTCATACAGACTGTGTGAAGGTCCACCTCGCTGCTACTGCAACATGTGACCCCCCCCCCCCCAACAATAGACCCCTCTGTCTGTCTGGAGTGAGGGGGCTGTGCTCTTCCCTGCCCTCTCTCTCCTCTCTCTCTCTCTCTTTCCTCTCTCTCCTCTCTCTCTCTCTCTCTCTCTCTCCTCTCTCTCCTTTTTCTCCTCTCTCTCCTCTCTCTCTCTCTCTCTCTCTCTCCTCTCTCTCCTTTTTCTCCTCTTTCTCTCTCTCTCTCTCTCTCTCTCTCTCCCTCTCTCTCTCTCCTCTCTCTCTCTCCTCTCGCTCCTCTCTCTCTCCGACTAAAAAAGGTGAAACTTTTCCACTCAAGTTAAAGAATTAAATGAGTTACATATACTTGAGTAAAAAGTAGCCATTACTTGTTTTAGTTTCACGCTGGTAACTGAACCTCACATCATGTTAATACATTAATACTAAAAAAACTATAGATTCCTGGTGCATTTGCCAGGAATCCCACAATTTCAAACATCTCCCTCATGTATGGCCATGGGTGATCAGGGGGGTCTCTGATCTCAGTCATGTCAACATCGCTAACGCCCTTTATCTCATATCCAGTCTCAGTATAGTCGAGTCCTCATCAAGTTCACATCAATGATTGAAAAAAAAATTGTGAAACAATTTATACATTTTTTCAACCTTTCGCAACTTTTTCTTTTAGTCTTTTTTTCCTAATTTATTTTTTCAACCTTTCGAAACTTTTTTTTCTCTCACACGCACAATGAAAGGAGAGGAGAGAGGAGAGAGGAGGAGAGGAGAGAGGAGGAGAGGAGGAGAGGAGAGAGGAGGAGAGGAGGAGAGGAGGAGAGGAGAGAGGAGAGAGGAGGAGAGAGGAGGAGAGGAGGAGAGGAGGAGAGGAGGAGAGGAGGAGAGGAGAGAGGAGGAGAGGAGGAGAGGAGAGAGGAGGAGAGGAGGAGAGGAGGAGAGGAGGAGAGGAGAGAGGAGAGAGGAGGAGAGAAGAGAGGAGAGAGGAGGAGAGGAGAGAGGAGAGAGGAGAGAGGAGAGAGGAGAGAGGAGAGAGGAGAGAGGAGGAGAGGAGAGAGGAGAGAGGAGGAGAGGAGGAGAGGAGAGAGGAGAGAGGAGAGAGGAGAGAGGAGGAGAGGAGAGAGGAGAGAGGAGGAGAGGAGGAGAGGAGAGAGGAGAACAGAGAAGCCTAAAGCTGAGTAGCGTAAAGCTGAGTAGCGTAAAGCAGAGCAGAGCACAGAGGAGTATTGTAGAGTCCTCATCAATGATGCAAACAATATATTATTATTGTTGCCTTCTGCCTTGCTCCGTAGTAGCTTCCTAGTTATTCACCTTAGCTAATGTAAAGGAGGTGGGAGGTGGTGGAAGGGGAGGGGAATGAGGTTGAGGAGGGGGAGGGGAAGGAGGGGGGCATCAGCATATGAATGGAGAAGTTAAGGGAAAGTTCGTAACCCAGAACTAAGTGGTGTCACCATGTGGGCAGGGAAGGTAGGAGGTGTGTGTGTGTGTGTGTGTGTGTGTTGGGGGGGATCTTCTCATAAGCTTAACTGATACAAATATAACTCATATTTGAGATTCTGGAAATTGAATCCATCAGATCATATTTCAATGACTTTTGAAGAGTAGATGTTTGAACACGTCTATCCATGTTTGTGTTGCATGTTTCATTTTCCAACTGGCTCTCCTGCAAACGATCCTGAGCCGGTTCAGTCAGTTTGCCAGTAAACTGCAACTATTCACTATTTGCAGTAATACCAGTACAGGTACACTGGTATTACTGGTTTCACTCCTCTTAGTGTCCCAGCAGTCTAACCAAACTCCTATGTGGTGGTTCTGATGATAGTGTTTTCTAAATCTTAGTATTTACAAAAAAAAAATGTTTTGTACACAAATAACACTCCTCTGATATATAGATTTACAACAACTTTGCAATAGACCATCTCAACTACAAACAACTTCTCTTCTCTTTACACACACACATACACACACATATTACACACACTTTACACACACACACACACACACACACGTGTTGGCTCTGTATACACACACACACTCTGTATTTCTGGTGTGGTTCAGTGTAGGATGAAGCAGTACCACGATGACATGAGACAACTGATCACATGACCACCTTTGACCTCCCGCAATTCCCTCTCTTCCCTTCTCCCTCCCTCTCTTCCCCTCTCCCTCCCTCTCTCTCCCTCCCTCACTTCGTTAGTCTGTCACGCCTCCCATTCCCAGCCTGTGATGTGAGGCCTCTGCAGCCTCATGGACACCTACAACAACAACAACATGACTCATGTTCAGAAATACTGAACATGTGTCTGTTTCTCTGAACACGTTCACTTGAATCACACAGCTCCAACAGGACTCAAAATTTTGTGACAGAGAATTGTGTGATTTTATTTTATTACTCATGGCCTGTCCCCTTGGTTTCAATGCTGTCACATCACACACACACACACAAACACAGAACCAGCTTGTTCTGAAGCTAATTTGTAGTTTGCAGTGGGTCTGGGGGCTGGAATCATCTAGATTACCTCCACTCACAGAGGGGGAGCATCTACACTTCTGCTAGTAATTTCATCCCTGGAGGCCCCCCCCGCCCCCCCTCCAGAGGGGCCCTGCCCCCACTGCACAATCCACATTGTTCTTCATGTCTAATGGAAGACAGATGGACCTCTGTAGTGGTGAGTCCACCTCCTCTCCAAGTCTCTCCTCTTCTCCTCTCCTCTCTTCTCCCCTGTTTTCCTCTTCTCCTCTCCTCTCTTCTCCCCTGTTTTCCTCCTCTCCTCTCTTCTGCCCTCTTTTTGTCTCCTCTTTTCTCCTCTCCTCTGTCTTTGATTCTCATAAAATGTTTAGTTTCTCTTCCTCTCCTCTCCCCTCTTCTCCTCTCCTCTCTTTTCCTCTCCCCTGGGGGGGGGGGGGAAAGCATTCCTGCTCCGACCGGAACCCAGATAGACATGTGAGGCCAGATGAGGAAGAGCAGAGCTCATCATGTCTTCTGGCATGTTCTATCTGGTTCCTGGCAGACAGAGTAGAGCCATGGTGATAACCTGTTCCACCACTACTTCTGTGCACAGGGTGGGGCAAAACTCACATTACTGGTTCAGCTGGATGTGCGAATGCATCTTCTGCAAGCACAGGACACACTGGGATGATACACACACACACACACACACACACCTCTACATTGTAGTTCGTACTGTGTTTTACTGCTGCACAACAAATTGCTACTCTGAGGACAGTCATACTTTTAAACTTTTTTCACACACCACATACACGCATAAACACACACAAGCACACATACACACACAAACTCAGGTATAAATCAGTATTGTTGTATGGTCTGTATGTACAGCAGCATGTATGATCTGTATGTATGTATACTGCCTGTGTGTCTATGAGTGTGTATTGCGGCATGTCTGTATGTGTGTCTGCATGTAAGCATATGTACAGTATGTGTGTGTACTGTATTCATGTTTGAGTGTGTGTGTTGATGTGTGTGTGTTGATGTGTGTGTGTGTGCTATTTTCACCCACATTGAGTGTTTCTGTCTGTGCTGTATAGAGGTCAGGGCTGATTGGCTCCAGTAGATGATTAGACAGGACTGGACTATAAACATGGAAGGCTACAGGTCACCTCGGTAAACCACATGACCTCGAGGAGGGGGGGAGGGGAGAAAGAGAGAGAAAGGGAGAGAGAAAAAGATAGAGAGATAGTGAGATGGAGGGACAGGAAGAGAGAAAGAGACAAGTCTTAAAGGACTGTTGCATTTGAACATCTGGAAGAAGACTAGTATGAAAACAGTACTGGCTGATACTGTGTGTGTGTGTGTGTGTGGGTGGGTGCAGGGTCTCACCAAGGTTCTAATTAAGAAGGGTTTCTCTGAGCGCACAAAACACACAGCAACCAGTAACCGACCTCAAACCCTGACAAACACCATCCACACTCCTCCTCTGGCTCTCCTCCTCTCTCTCTCTATCCCCTCTCTCCTTCTTCTCCTGCTCTATTCCTCCTCTCTCTATATATCCCCTCTCTCTCTATCCCCTCTCTCCTTCCTCTCCTGCTCTACTCCTCCTCTCTCTCTCTATCCCCTCTCTCCTTCCTCTCCTGCTCTACTCCTCTTCTCTCTCTCTCTCTCTCTCTATATCCCCTCTCTCTCTATCCCCTCTCTCCTTCCTCTCCTGCTCTACTCCTCCTCTCTCTCTATATCCCCTCTCTCTCTATCCCCTCTCTCCTTCCTCTCCTGCTCTACTCCTCTTCTCTCTCTCTCTCTATATCCCCTCTCTCTCTATCCCCTCTCTCCTTCCTCTCCTGCTCTACTCCTCCTCTCTCTCTCTCTCTCTCTCCTCTCTCTCTCTATCCCCTCTCTCCTGCTCTACTCCTCCTCTCTCTCTCTATCCCCTCTCTCCTTCCTCTCCTGCTCTACTCCTCCTCTCTCTCTCTCTCCTCTCTCTCTCTATCCCCTCTCTCCTGCTCTACTCCTCCTCTCTCTCTATATCCCCTCTCTCCTTCCTCTCCTGCTCTACTCCTCCTCTCTCTCTCTATCCCCTCTCTCCTTCCTCTCCTGCTCTACTCCTCTTCTCTCTCTCTCTCTCTCTATCCTCTCTCTCTCTATCCCCTCTCTCATTCTTCTCCTGCTCTACTCCTCCTCTCTCTCCCTCTCTCTCTCTCTGCTCTTCTCTCACTATCCCTCTCCCCCTCTCTGTGTAGAAGCTCTAGTCAATATATCTGACTGACTTGATGAACTGTTCACTGCGCAAAGTAAATTTCTTTCAGGGCCTTGCGGTAGCCATGGCGACTGGCTTATTAGCTCTCCAAAGCCCATCTGCTCCAAACATTAACCCAGCTGTATGGCTGTCTGGCTGTCTAGTTGACTGGCTGGCTAGCTTGCTAGATGACTGGATAGCTAGCTGGCTAGCTGGCTAGATGACCGTCTGGCTAGCTGGCTGGCTGGATGACCGTCTGGCTAGCTGGCTGGCTGGATGACCGGCTGGCTAGCTGGCTGGCTGGCATACTGCAGTTGCAGTCCAGGCAGGCGAGGTACATTAGCCTTACCTATTGATCCCAGTAATCAATAAATCCACACATTCAGAGACACACATTTAGAGCCACACATTCAGAGAGACACACATTCACAATGAGAATTTTGAAGTTTCATTGGACACAAACGATTATCCGCATGACATTAAAAACGACATATCCCATGGTGCCTTTCAGGCAGGTCCCATGCTCAGAATGCTGGTTAAAATGATTCACTGGGTTCTCTTGAGTAACATTGAGTCTGTGTGCAGCTGTGAATCTGTGAATAATTGTAGGAGAAAGTGAGATAGATGGAAGTTCAATCTGTTTCAGTTTCCACCAAACTGCATTCTCCCGAGTCATTCTGTCCTCATACAAAAAAAAGTGATAACTTTTTACTAACGCAGATTGCATAGCCTATACAACTATAAATGTTGGGGGGAAGAGTTAAATACAAATTGGACATTTCCTGTCAATGGTGAAGCTTATAGTCTACATAAATCAAGAACTGTGAAGGCATAGTCACAGTCTGACAACATTCCTTCATTTGAAGACCGTTTTGCTCGGCACAGAAACGCATTTGTTTGGCGGTTTGTTTCCTTATGCCCCCGAAAAATTCCCAAACCAGCATTTTTTCAAACAGGAAGGGGATGTGAGGATAAACATTATAGTTGAAGAAACCATAACATCATATCTGATGTGACACGAACACTTTGACTCCAAAGGAGCTGCTTTGAAAACAGAAGCTCTAGAGCTAGCTCTGATTGAGAAGACGAACAAGCCATGGTCGACATACAGCATTCAGACAACAACCCGATTTATTGTTCAACAAACGCATGCACTGTTGTTTCATCCCAATTGGTTGTTCAACTGAGTTTAAATTAAAGCGAAACAATACACCACAATCCCTTGAAAAACACGTAATTGCATGGAGTTAGCGAATGAGAGATACCAGTTTCATAATCTCTCTCTCCGATCACCGCTGAACCCACTGACAGGCCCCTCCCCCCGCTTACCAGGCAGCGTGACCTCAGCGACTGTTGCTATGGTCTCCCCTCCCCCCTTGCGAGCTAGTCACATGACCTCCCAGCTCACTGACACCGCAGCGCTGCTGTCACAGCAGTCCAACGAGGCTAGGGTACTGGCTAACTAGCAGAATGGCTAACTAGCTGGTTAACTGGCTGCCTTACTAGCTTACTGGCAGGCTGGTTTACTGGCTGGCTTATTAGTTTACTGGCAAGCTGGCTTATTGTTCAAGTGGAATGAGATAACATTTCCTCTATTTCTCTATACATTCACAGTCCCATTCACTGTGCTGTTATTTTGGTAAAACAACATTTTTCATTGACATAAAAGCTGTTTTCATACCAGCACCCTGCTCAGGTGTAGAGGGTTCTGTTTTAGACCCCAGACACAGCAGGATGTCTGGGGAGGTTATCAAGACCAGCAGCTTTAGGCAGGAGATCACGGTTGCGATTCATATGTAGGCCTACAACTGTGCCCAGATTCAAATCTAAAGTGTACCACCTGATGTGGGCCTATCACAAGGATGCTAACAGTAATACTGATGATAGTCAAATGCTGTTATTCAAATAGTCGGTTTGGAATCATCGGTTATGAAGCAAGTTCATCCAGGGTTGTAAACAGTGAGGGCTGTGCTGGTTTGTCAATGTGTAATACTGGTATCTCTCTGAACAGTGCAGAGACTGTGTCTGCAGAACACCATCGGATTAGATGGGAGGATATTTGCCTGTGAAGAGTGGGGGAGGGGGAGAGAGAAGGGAGGGGGGAGGGAGGGAGGGGATGGGGGAGGGGAGGCCACCCCTGACAGAAGACTACACGTGTGTCAAGCTCAGGTGAAAACCATTTAAATGGGAAAAAACTTCTCTGGGTAAAAGGAGCTCTGTAAATATCAAGGACTGTCAATGCAAAATAAACACCCTTTTCATATGAGAGAGGGTTGTTTGGTACGTGTGTGTGGGGGTTTATGGGTGTATGTGTGCTTGTGGATGTGTGCTGCTGTGTGTGTTTATGTATGTATGTGTGTGTGTGTGTTTGGGGAGGGGGGGTCGTTATAGCCAGGCACCAGCTGCCATATCACCAATGCATTCCACGAAGGAAACCTAATATGGATGACTGCTGCACTGCATTCTGCCTGGCTGGCTGGCCGGCTTGTGGAGGCTGCTTGCTGGCTGGTTTGTGGAGGTTGCTTGCTGGCTGGTTTGTGGAGGCTGCTAGCTGGTTTGTGGAGGCTGCTTGCTGGCTGGTTTGTGGAGGCTGCTTGCTGGCTGGTTTGTGAAGGCTGCTTGCTAGCTGGTTTGTGGAGGCTGCTTGCTGGCTGGTTTGTGGAGGCTGCATGCTGTCTAACTGGCTGGTTTGTGGAGGCTGCTTGCTGGCTGGTTTGTGGAGGCTGCTTGCTGGCTGGTTTGTGGAGGCTGCTTGCTGGCTGGTTTGTGGAGGCTGCTTGCTGGCAGACACTCAGTCAGTGATGTCAGTTAGAGGCCTTGGCAGAGTGGTGTCATGCTCTTGAATGACATTCACAGCCAGCTGTCTCTCGTTGTGCTGTGTGTTAGTGTGCTGTGTGTTAGTGTGCTGTGTATGTGGGGTGTATGTATGTGTGTGTAAGTGGCGTGTATGTGAGTGTGTGTGTGTGTGGGGGGGGGACCACAAAGGCCACAGGAGTCACCTTTCCTGCGTCTGATTCTATCAAGTCTCTGCTGTGACAACGGACAACCATTTTAGAATACGGTGGCAAACCCCTGTGAAAAAGTTCTTGTGATGACTTGTGTGGGTAGATGGAAGCTTGTGTGTGTAAGGTCTCTATATAAGTTGTGTGACTGAAAGCATTAGCTATGGATATTTTGTTTCATGTCTTGATCTGATTCACGTTTTTCCATCCTCATCAAAAGATTATCTAGTGAATGAATACAGGAGCTTTCAGACACCTCTGATTGGCTTCAGAAGGTGTTTGTACGCACACACACACACACACACATACACACACACACACACACACACATACACACACACAGCTTAGAATAGTTTGTTGAACTTCTCACCAGTCCCTGAAAAAAGAATATCCTATATTATCCTGAGGGCTCTAGAGGCCCTTACTGATTGAACACACTGTGTTGTGATTGACGGAGCTGTGGGTGTGTGCGTGTGCATGCGTGTAAGCCCCTTCCACCCACTCCTCGTGACTAGGGAGAGAGCTCTGCCTACACAGGCATCTAGCTGATCTGCAACAGTGTGTTTGGGTGTGCACACACACACACACACCCAAGTGTTAGAAACCACACCTCAACTTGGCCCCAGGGTCACAGACAGCGGGCAACTGTGTAGAGCATACACACACATCTTTCTCTCTTTCATTTTCTCCCTGGCACACAGCAGATTTGATATTGTGTATCTCTGGTTGTATTTCCGATTTGTGCAGCAACAGACTCTGCTCTGTCTGCCCTTCCTGTCTTTTGTACCATTACCAGGGAAATAACCTGCTCAGTTTCAGAGCTCTTCAATCCTTGAAATTGCAGAAAACGAACGGTCTAGTGCAGCTGGCATCAGTAGATATCCTCTGACAGATTTAAGAAAACTCAGTTTAGCAGATGATTAACACCTCTTCACAGAACAGCCACCGCATCAAACACACTGAGGGGAAACCAAGGTGAGAGATGAGAGTCAGATGAGACATTTCAACACGGAACATAATGCATAGAGGTGTGTGTGTGTGTAGACGTGTGTGTATATATGTGTGTGTGTGTTTCTTCTCCGCGTACGCCACCAATTTGAACTCTTGAGTCGAGATTTTCTTTCACAAATCCCCCCCCCCCCCCCATCTTCGAAATGGGGGATTTGAGACGCAGAAGCTGCCAGTCATTCAGGGCAGCGTGCAAACACACCCCCATTACCCCCTGTGACCCTCTGCGGTCAAACAGGTTTATCTATTGGACTGCGTGTTGCATTACAGCAGGAAGGCGTGATGGTTAAAGTTCACATCACTGAGGTTACCGTGCTAGGTTAGCGTGCTAGCTTAGCGTGCTAGGTTAGCGTGCTAGCTCAGCATGTTAGCTTAGCGTGCTAGGGTGGCTCTCCACTTTCCCCCACCCCTCCCAGGGAAAGTCCCTGTCTTGCAGGCATCATCATTGCTGTGGCTGTTGCGGTGTCACAGTCAGAGGTGACAAGGTCTGACACGCGGCCAATCATGTCATTTCATCACTTCCTGCCCCCTCGTGCCCCCTCGCCCTCCCTCGCTCCCCCCTGACACGGTGTCACACTCCGACGCTGGCCGGTGGCGAGCAGCGACGCGGGCCGCACTCCAGATATCCAGGACGAGGCGTGGGAGAAAGCTGGCGGGCGGGCGAGCGAGCGACAGGCTTGAGGGATGCTGTTTGGGGACGGTTACGTAACTCTCTCGCTCTCTCTCTCAGCGGAATGCCAGGAGGGTGTTTGTAAACAGAGAGGCCATGTGCTGGTACTGGCGTGGCGCGGGGGAGCGAGGAGCGGCTGGCCAGGCAGGGCAGGTCGACTCCCCCCCGGGTGAGGCAGACCCCGACATCGATACACTGTCACCCCGACGAGGAGCTCCCTGCGCTGGCCGGGGGAACAGAGCTGACCCCCCCCTGACACCCACACCTACGACCGACTCTTATCTCAGCTCAGACACCAAGAGAGCTGCTCACGTGTTAGTTAAGGCTAAAGGGGTGAAGATAAACAGGAGAGAGAGAAGAGAGAGGCATGGGGGAGAGAGATGGAGAGAGAGAGAGAAGGAGAGAGGGAAGGACTGTCTACTGTTCTTGCATAGGTTTTAAAAAGGTGTTGTGGATGTTGGCCGAATGTGTTGCCCAATTGCAGAAAGGAAAAAGGACATTGAAACATTTGTGGTTTCAGTAAAACATGACCAGGAAGTACTGATCAGATTATGTTAAAGAGCTTTTCTCAATATCACCATGCATCAAAAACCTCCAGCCATTGCATTCAAACATATCCTACAAATCTATTCATTGATTTCAACCAAATATGTTTTTAATTCATGTGTTCCTTGTGTCGGAATAATGCGCAAAACATCAGTCAAAGGCTAATGATGTCCTTACTTCCCAATAAAGGCTTGGGAAGAAGAAAATATATGTATGTTGTATGTTGTAAATAAGAAACTAGAGTATGTTGTTTACAACAACCCATCCCCCTTTGAAAAACCTCTTTCCAGCTGCAGGCCAGACACAAATCAATAAGCTGCACAGATCAATACTTCTTTTAGCTGCATCTCGCCATTTTGTGGGAGTGTGAGAGTCAGAAGGTAGAAGGAGAGCGGTTCTATAAAATGTCCCCTACCTGGTAGGGCCTATCACATAACAGACGGGGATTCCTCGTGGATGTTAGAGTTCTATACCTGGCTCCTGTGGGCTGAAGAATCCTTCAAGAAACCTGTTCAGTTAGAACCACTGCATCCAAGAAAAGGCTATAGTCATGTTGTATATTTTAAAAGGTTCTGCCTACAACCTTCCTTCCCGGAAACCCTTGATTCTAAAATAGCTTGTAACCTGTTCCCTGATGTCATCTCTTAGTGAGTTCACGTCATCTCATCTCCGTCATGGCCCAAGTGGGGGTCGAAATATGATGCACTGAGGCTGTGACCGGGGGTGACAGGGTCGAGGGTCATGTGGCCATTGTGAGGGGCTAGCATTGTTGAATGACGCCATGGAGACTGGACATTCTTTCTCCTAAAGCTGATATTGTCTTCTCCCCCAGAAAGAGGGGTTGGGGGAGGGATGAAGAGAGGACTTAGCAAGGGTCAACGAAGGAGAGGAGGAGGGTTCATCCGTCCATCCGCATGGCTTTATCAGCGGGTGAGGAGGGATCAGAGGGACGGTGGAGTCTCTCTCCCTGCCTCTGTGATTGATCTCTCCCTGCTCCCCCCCATCCCCCTACACTGCAGCTTGGTGTGGCTGGTCCAGGAGATCTGAGGAGGAGTCATGGGGCTTGTCCTGGCCTCTTGTCCTCTCCTCTTGTCCTGGCCTCTTGTCCTCTCCTCTTGTCCTGTCCTCATGTCCTCTCCTCATGTCCTCTCCTCATGTCCTCTCCTCTTGTCCTGTCCTCTTGTCCTGTCCTCTTGTCCTGTCCTCTTGTCCTCTCCTCTTGTCCTGTCCTCATGTCCTCTCCTCATGTCCTCTCCTCATGTCCTCTCCTCTTGTTCTGTCCTCTCCAACAGCAGTCATGAGGACGTAAAGGCCTCCACACAGCGGCCACACAGGGATCTTGTCAGTGAGGCACGGCCCGATCTGAGATCCGGTCAGAGGCGGTCACAGTCTTATCTATAAGCGTAGTCTCACACAGACAACACCATCTACCTGGAGGTATTTCACACGAGCACACACACTCAGCTGGTGAACCCAGGTCAAAATAGTCCAACTAAGACAAGGTCTGCGATGACTCTGTTTGGATGACTCTGTTTGGATGACTCCACAAACATGCTTCCCATCGCTTTGGACTCAAGCGTCTGCTAAAAAAACTTGTGTGTGAAGGAAGAGGTGAGCGCTGAGCCAGCGCTGCCTGACCCTGTCAGAGCAGGGCTTCAGGGAGGGAAGCCCTACCTCTGGTGACGTTGCTGTGTTGATGAGGCCGGGACCACGCTTACCATATCAAAACACAGCCACGCTACGGGTTACTACGCCTACGCAGCCATGGTTACGCCCCCGACAGCTCAACACGAGCGACGGACCTCAGACAGTCATGTTTTGTTTTTGTTGAAACTCTTTCACAAGTCTCGTACATCTGGTATCGCGTGTCTAGATGTTGCTTAGGTGGTTGCTGGTGTCTAACCAGATTGCAGACTGTTGCTGGATGTTCAAATCAAATATTTTCTGTAGAGCCCTTTTTACAAGCAATGTCACAGAAGGCTTCACATACACCCACAGAACTGCACCTAAACCAACTTAAACCCTCAAGGACGACAAGGAAAAACTCCCAGTGAAAGTCACTGGGAAAAGACTAGAGAGACTAAAAGGCTCTTTATCTAGTGGTTCAAACAGCAGGATTATCTCAACAACCGTTACCCAGTCCCTTCAAGTAGCAACAGATGCTTAAGCCAAGCAACCAAGTAGAAGGTTGGATGAACAAAAGTTGTATTTAATTCCAAACTCCACAAAGGTCGACTTCAAACTTTCTTTAGGTTGCAATAGCTGCATTTCCTTACGTGGCAATATGACCTAAGATGGTGTCTGTTTGGCAATGCCTTTACCAAGCCTATATCATCACATAGAAAATGGGGAAAAATTACAAATAATGTAGGTTTATACACATACACACACACACAAAAAGTGACCCGACCCAAAATAAATAAGTGTTGGTTTTCCTGACCTCACCCGTTACTGGAAGTGACATCAGATGAGCCTAACTGAACCTCAACCTAACTTCTACTGTGACAGCATCAGCCTACTCCACCACCTCCTCACCCAAACAATGTTTGTTTATAACTAGCCATTAGAGAGCACTTGCTGCTGAGGCCCTGACAGCCGTACTGTAGGCCGTCCCTTACTTAGCACCTCACAAAGACTCCTCACCCCCCTCCTGCTCCCCACACTAATGAAAGTGCTTGGAGGCACCAGCGGAATACACAAGCCAAATACACAACAACAAACAAGTAGGCAGGGAAGAGTGAGGAAGTGTACCTGTGAGTTCCCTCCTGGTGATTCTGATGGTAATCCTAATGGGTCTCTCAGATAAGGAAAGAATAACATGGGATTCATGAGCTAATAATGTGTTTAGGGGGAGAGGTGTTACCTAATGCTAATAACTAACAAACAGTTGGTAGGGTGGGTTGTGAAACTCTTGTTTGTGCTTGAATGAAGAAATAGGTTATAACACATTATAACACAGATGTCACATGTAATGTTCTGCTTTTTGGGGGGGAGGGAAACTGAGATTAAATGTTCTTTCTCAGGGATCTGTCACCATGGTGACTTCAGATAGATAGCTAACTTACAGCTCGCAAGCCAACTAGTATTTGTGTTTTGCTGTTGGTAATTCCTCTCAACCCTCAGTCTAAAACCAGCTTCATAACTGTCCTTCCTGTCAGTTGGTCTAATGGTGCTTTAGGGTTATGTTTCACTTCCTTTAAAGCCTTCTGACCTTCTAGCCAACACAGTTTGCCTATTCTCTCTCCCTCCCTCCTTCCTCTCCCCCCCCTCTCTCCCTCTCTTCCCCTCTCTCCCTCTCTTCCCCCTCCTCCCTCTCCCTCTCTCCCCCCTCCTCTCTCCCCCGCCTCTCTCTCTCTCCTTGGGATTGTGCCCTCCTTTGTGTCTGCCTGTCATTCACCGGTGAATGCAATGAAAGCTGAATCATGTGGACGCACAAAGCCAGAAGCTAGCTCCACTATCCCCCACTTACAACTATTCTCCTTAGAAGCACAACCCTCACTGCTGGGCTTGAAACCTCCCCTTACAGCAAAATAAATGATAAAAACATGGAAGTCAGGATAAATACAGCAGTTTCAGTTATGTGGGTAGGAAAGAACAGGGAGAGGAGAGGAGGACAACTGCAAACATGTTTCTCAAGTCAATCTCCAATAAGAACAAATATTTTTACTACTGATATAATCTCTAAAATCCACAGTTGTCCATTTTCTTTTATAATCCATAATTCATAAAAATGTCCCCCTAAACAAAATACATGAAAATACAACTTCCAAATGAGGACATTTCAGACTTTTTGATATGGCTGCAGCTTTGTGCAGTACCAATATCCCAGGCATTTATTCATTTAGCTTGAAGCAAAACATTTTTTTTTTTTTAACACCACCAAACAACCCATCTAAGATCACTATTTTTCAACCATAAGTCACATTCCAAAGACTGCAAAAGAGACAGGACACTTTTGGATCTGAAAAACACACACACACACCGACACAATATAGCTCAATTTCAATACCGGCCCCAAAGAAGAAGAAAAAAAAGAGAAAGGAAATTGTCAGCCATGTTGGCGAAGCTGAATCCAGTACTACTCCTTATTATGCTAGCTAGCTCTTGGTCTGTGACTGAGGAGAGTTGCAGTGGCTATGGTGTAGCCTGTGCTCTCCACACACACACACACACACACACACGCTGAAAACCCTCGCAGGAGGAAAAAGGAGGAAGAAAGAATGTGGTTTGAGAAGAAGAAGAAGAAAAGAAAAAAAAACACAGTTCAGAGTCTTACCTCTTCTTTGTGTCCCTCCACTTTGTAGAAAGATTCCAACAAACTGGCCGTGGGTTCTTCTCTTTAACAAATCCTAAACGGCCGCCATCTTGCCTCCTTCTGCTCCTGTGTGAAGCCGACTAGCCTCCACATCAATATTCATGGGGGATGTTCTGACGTCGAAGTTCATCATCAGGAGAAGCCAGACGGCTGCCACTCGGACGCTCTGAGACACACACACACACACCTAGCAAACTGGAGCCGCATACAGCACACTGTAGAGAAGAAGATCGAGGTGTGTGTGAGCGTTAAGTGTGTGAGTGTGTGTGTGTGTCAGAGAGAGGAAAGAGTCTTGCCTTGCCGGCACGCTAAAGTAATCGCAAAATCACTTTCCTGCTGTGTCCTTCCCACACAAAGGGACTGGGTTTCTCCCCCCTCTCTCTCTCTCTCTCTCTGTCTCTCTCTCTCTCTCTCCTTCCCCCAGCCGTACACAATAGTGCACACACTATGGCGGCTGGCAGCAAGCAAAGGACTGGATTCACCAGCCTGGACTGGACTCCTGTGGCCAACCTCGTCCCCTCCTCCTCCTCCTCCTCATCCTCTTCTTTCAAACCAGTGCAGGGCTTATCTCTGTGACTGAAGGAAAGTAGAGAGAGATGCAGATCTGAAAGATACAGAGAGACAGACACAGAGTTAGAGACACACAGAGTTAGAGACAATGAGAGAGAGAAAGAAAAAAAGACAGATGGAGAGAAAAGAGAGAGATGGAGAGAGAGTAAGAAAGAAACAGAGAGAGAGAGATAGAGAGAGAGAGAGAGAGAGGGAGAGAGAGAGAGAGAGAGAGAGAAAGAGAGAGAGAGAGAAATGAGTGGCCACCTACTACAAACAGCCCCCTAGACAGGAAGACAAGTGACTCAAGGTTTTTTCTCTCTTCCTTTTTTCCCTCACTGTCTATCATGGCTTTCTTCTTCTTTCGTTTTCTCTCGTTATGTAGGGGACAGGAGTTCCCCGACACCAGGTTCCTGCACACGCTCGTCTCTCTTTCCACTCCACACTTCAGACAGACAGCTACACTATCCTTCTCATCTCGCCCCAAAATGGGACATTACTGTTGCTCTGGAGTTCCTTCGTCATGCTGTATTATTTGTGTTCACCATGGCCTACACTGTGTTTTAGATGTTCTTGTTGCACTGCTTTTAAAGATGCTGTAAAGTGGAACTGAAAATGAGTTTTAAGTTCATCACACCACAGAAGAATGTGTTGTTAACTACCCATCAACATTTGAATTAAAAAAAAACACAGTCATGTATGTTAAATTAAGTTTTGAAATCGTGAAATCTTCTCTGCTTGAGACTGGGGGGGGGGCGTGTCACCTGGAGCTGAAGCTCCGCCCCCTCTTATTGATTGAATTTAGCAACAACAGCAACACTAAATCAATTGCAGATATCAGAACAGCCATACCTGCAGTCTCTGAGTGCTTTATGTGTTGATTACTTTGTCTTTGCATCGTGCGATCGTTTTCATGCTTTGCATATGGTTTCAGGAACTCATTTCACAAGAAGAATAATAATGTACTGAAAAACAAATCATGGAATTTGCTTTACAGCATCTTTAAGGAATGTTGATGTTATTTGTTGCACTGTTGTATTCATTTTTGGTTTATCGTGCTTGGTAGCAGAGATGTGGTTACTCACTGGGTTGGCTGGCTGACTGGCAGGTTGGCTGGTTGATTGGATGGCTGGCTGGTTGGCTGGCGGTAGGCTGGCCATATGTTTAGCACAGGGCGTAAGACAACATAGTAACCTTTGGAAACCATCCCTGGAGCCAGTGGATGTTTCTGCCAAAACCCCTCTGATGACCCTGGTCATACACAGAGGACAGGGAAGATGAAGGAAGGAGGAGGGATGGAGGGTGGAAGAGAGGGGTGGAGGAGGGTGGGAGAGAGGGGTGGAGGAGGGTGGGGGAGAGGGATGGAGGAGGGTGGGGGAGAAGGGTGGAGGATGGTGGGTGAGAGGGGTGGAGGAGGTGGGGGAGAGGGGTGGAGGAGGGTGGGGGAGAAGGGTGGAGGAGGGTGGGGGAGAGGGGTGGAGGAGGGTGGGGGAGAAGGGTGGGGGAGAAGGGTGGAGGAGGGTGGGAGAGAAGAACAAATTCAAAGAGAGATTTATGAAAAGCCTAAACGAAAAGTGAAATGGTAGGTATCAGATCACCATTTGTGCTGAATGTCAGTTGGTTAAGAGTGATGATGGGTTTTCTTTATACCGTTACTGTGGAGTCCACTTCCTTTGTTTACAATTAAATACGTCTTGCACATATAAAAAATAATCTAAAACTATACGTGAGACTCTTATAGGACGTATAGACTGCACCTGGGGCATCGATTACACTTAAATAACACATCAAGGGTTAACAAAAGAAGAAAAAAAACGATCCCATTGAAGATAATCCCTGAGGGGTCTGAGAAGTTGTTTCTAAACACTCTGTCTCCAGTTCAGAACTCCTTCCCTCGCTCTCTGTTGTAAAGCTCCCTTCTCCACTGGATCCACATTCAAACAGGTGGTTCTCGTCTCAAAATAATCTGCTTCTGGCTCCAATCCAGATTTAAAGGCTGGACCCCACCCCTCTCTCTTTCTCTCTTTCTCTCTTTCTCTCTTTCTCTCTTTCTCTCTTTCTCTCTTTCTCTCTTTCTCTCTTTCTCTCTCTTTCTTTCCCTCCCTCCCTCCCTCCCTCCCTCCCTCCCTCCCTCCCTCCCTCCCTCCCTCCCTCCCTCCCTCCCTCCCTCCCTCCCTCCCTCCCTCCCTCCCTCCTTCCCTCCCTCCCTCCCTCCCTCCCTCCCTCCCTCCCTCGTCTCACTGCTGACATGTGTTGACTCAATAGTGTCAGGGCTTGGAGCAGAAAAGGAGATTTGTTTTTACACTGAAGAGGGGGAGGGGAACTGGGGCAGAAAGGTGGAGGACGGAGGCTCAGAGAGGAGGGGGGGGTCACCTTAGCTGCTGCTGAGACATGCTAGCACTGAAGCTGGGCTGAGGCTGGGGTATGGTTAGGGCTGGAGCTGAGGGAGGGCGAGAGAGAGAGAGAGAGAGAGAGAGAGAGAGAGAGAGAGAGAGAGAGAGAGAGAGAGAGAGAGAGAGAGAGAGAGAAGAAGAGAGAGAGAAGAAGAGAGAGAGAAGAAGAGAGCGGTAGAGAAAAGTAGAGATAGAGGCAGAGAAGGAGGGAGAGAGAGAGAAGGAAAGAGAGATATTTTGACTTAAAAAATGTCTTTATTGTCAAAACTAGCGACCACTTACACCACAACAGACATTCTGGATCCTGCTTACTCACATTGAAGCAAAAACTCTGCTAAAGTTATTCAGACAAATTCAATCTGAAAGCAAGAGACACTGTGGTCTTAAACATTAAACACATTAAACACAAACTAGTCACAAACTCGCATCACAAGTGTGTGCACCTGTCTGATTAGACACACACGTGACTCCCCCTGAGCCGATACACAACAGAGAGACCAGAGGATCTCTAACGAGTTGCCCCCCCCCTGTTTCAACCTCAGTGGGGGGTGGAGGGGGTGCTGGTGGGGGCTGGGGGAGGGTGGCAGGGGGAGGGGGTTTACACAAAAAAGGCCGAGGGGGGCAGAGGAAGGTGTAAAAAGCCAGGCAGTAGAATGGTCTACCAGCTTGGACCAGGCCTGAACCCCCTGCTGGGGCCGATAAAGCACCTG
The DNA here is from genome assembly GCF_054491055.1 of Hypomesus nipponensis. Classification (NCBI taxonomy): domain Eukaryota; kingdom Metazoa; phylum Chordata; class Actinopteri; order Osmeriformes; family Osmeridae; genus Hypomesus; species Hypomesus nipponensis. The sequence continues at coordinate 20,757,430 of NC_140382.1, read as the reverse complement.
CCTTTGGATTGAAGTCTGCATCATCTGGTTTGACATTGTCTCAAGCTACTGCATCTTGGGGTGTTTCCTACTGAAGCTACAGCATCTTGGGGTGTTTCCTACTGAAGCTACGGCATCTTGGGGTGTTTCCTACTGAAGCTACGGCATCTTGGGGTGTTTCCTACTGAAGGTACTGCATCTTGGGGTGTTTCCTACTGAAGCTACTGCATCTTGGGGTGTTTCCTACTGAAGCTACTGCATCTTGGGGTGTTTCCTACTGAAGCTACAGCATCTTGGGGTGTTTCCTACTGAAGCTACTGCATCTTGGGGTGTTTCCTACTGAAGCTACTGCATCTTGGGGTGTTTCCTACTGAAGCTACTGCATCTTGGGGTGTTTCCTACTGAAGCTACTGCATCTTGGGGTGTTTCCTACTGAAGGTACAGCATCTTGGGGTGTTTACTACTGAAGGTACTGCATCTTGGGGTGTTTCCTACTGAAGGTACTGCATCTTGGGGTGTTTCCTACTGAAGCTACTGCATCTTGGGGTGTTTCCTACTGAAGGTACTGCATCTTGGGGTGTTTCCTACTGAAGGTACTGCATCTTGGGGTGTTTCCTACTGAAGGTACAGCATCTTGGGGTGTTTCCTACTGAAGCTACTGCATCTTGGGGTGTTTCCTACTGAAGCTACAGCATCTTGGGGTGTTTCCTACTGAAGGTACAGCATCTTGGGGTGTTTCCTACTGAAGCTACTGCATCTTGGGGTGTTTCCTACTGAAGGTACAGCATCTTGGGGTGTTTCCTACTGAAGCTACAGCATCTTGGGGTGTTTCCTACTGAAGCTACAGCATCTTGGGGTGTTTCCTACTGAAGCTACTGCATCTTGGGGTGTTTCCTACTGAAGGTACAGCATCTTGGGGTGTTTCCTACTGAAGGTACTGCATCTTGGGGTGTTTCCTACTGAAGGTACAGCATCTTGGGGTGTTTCCTACTGAAGGTACTGCATCTTGGGGTGTTTCCTACTGAAGGTACTGCATCTTGGGGTGTTTCCTACTGAAGGTACTGCATCTTGGGGTGTTTCCTACTGAAGGTACAGCATCTTGGGGTGTTTCCTACTGAAGGTACTGCATCTTGGGGTGTTTCCTACTGAAGGTACTGCATCTTGGGGTGTTTCCTACTGAAGCTACAGCATCTTGGGGTGTTTCCTACTGAAGGTACTGCATCTTGGGGTGTTTCCTACTGAAGGTACTGCATCTTGGGGTGTTTCCTACTGAAGGTACTGCATCTTGGGGTGTTTCCTACTGAAGCTACAGCATCTTGGGGTGTTTCCTACTGAAGGTACAGCATCTTGGGGTGTTTCCTACTGAAGCTACTGCATCTTGGGGTGTTTCCTACTGAAGCTACTGCATCTTGGGGTGTTTCCTACTGAAGCTACAGCATCTTGGGGTGTTTCCTACTGAAGGTACTGCATCTTGGGGTGTTTCCTACTGAAGCTACAGCATCTTGGGGTGTTTCCTACTGAAGCTACAGCATCTTGGGGTGTTTCCTACTGAAGCTACAGCATCTTGGGGTGTTTCCTACTGAAGGTACTGCATCTTGGGGTGTTTCCTACTGAAGGTACTGCATCTTGGGGTGTTTCCTACTGAAGCTACAGCATCTTGGGGTGTTTCCTACTGAAGGTACTGCATCTTGGGGTGTTTCCTACTGAAGCTACTGCATCTTGGGGTGTTTCCTACTGAAGCTACAGCATCTTGGGGTGTTTCCTACTGAAGGTACTGCATCTTGGGGTGTTTCCTACTGAAGCTACAGCATCTTGGGGTGTTTCCTACTGAAGCTACAGCATCTTGGGGTGTTTCCTACTGAAGGTACTGCATCTTGGGGTGTTTCCTACTGAAGGTACTGCATCTTGGGGTGTCATCTCACCTCCTTTTATTCTCCTCTACAGACACATTCTGTCAGCCGTGCATGTGTGTGTGTGAGAATACCTGCATGTAGGTGCACATATGTCTGACGTACATGCAAATGTCTATGTGTGTGTGTACGTGTGTGTGTACGTGTGTGTGTGTGTGTGTACGTGTGTGTGTGTGTGTACGTGTGTGTGTGTGTACGTGTGTGTGTACGTGTGTGTGTGTGTGTACGTGTGTGTGTGTGTATGTGTGTGTGTGTGTACGTGTGTGTACGTGTGTGTGTGGTATACAGAGTTCTCCCCCGGTCACAGCAGGATTGATCGAAGACCATCAGCACCTGGCCTTGGTTCCCGTGGCAACCCGCTGTTTCCGAGGAGATTATGAATGTTCCCCCATTCATTTATGTGGGCGGCAGGTGCCTCCAACACACACACACAGACACACAGACACACACACACACACAGACACACACACACAGACACACAGACACACACACACACACAGACACACAGACACACACACACAGACACACACACACACACACACACACAGACACACACACACACAGACACACACAGACACACACACACACACACACACACACACACACACACAGACACACACACAGACACACGCACACACACACACACAGACACACAGACACACACACAGACACACACACACACACACACAGACACACACAGACACACACACACACACACAGACACACACACACACAGACACACACACACACACAGACACACAGACACACACAGACACAGACACACAGACACACACACAGACACACACACACACACACACAGACACACACAGACACACACACACACACACAGACACACACACACACACACACAGACACACAGACACACACACAGACACACACACACACACACACACACACAGACACACACACACACACACACCCCCACACACAGACACACACAACAAGCTCGACCTCAACAGTGTTTTAGTGGAAAGGAAGAAAGGATGACCTCTAGTGGTTGATCAACACAAGCCTCTCAACCCCCGACCCAGGGCTGGGTCAGCCTCCGACCCAGGGCTGGGTCAGCCTCCAACCCAGGGCCGGGTCAGCCTCCGACCCAGGGCCGGGTCAGCCTCCGACCCAGGGCTGGGTCACCCTCCAACCCAGGGCCGGGTCAGCCTCCAACTGCACAGCCAATGAATGCATTCACCTGTTCAGCCATTCATCCATTCATTCATTAAACTATCCATCCAGCGAACAACATCCATCCATCTTACTGTACATCCATCTATTCATCTGGGGTGACCAGATTTGAGCTTGTGAAAAAGAGGACACTTTGTCGAACTTGTAAGGGCGTAATAGTTTCTGAAAGACCAAGAGAAACACAAATATCCGACGAGGCAAAATCCCGGACAATTTTGGAATCCCTGCCAGACGCATTTTTTAGGTCTCAAAAAGAGGACATGTCCCGGTAAAAGAGGACATGTCCCGGTAAAAGAGGACATGTCCCGGTAAAAGAGGACGTCTCGTCACCCTGACTCATCCATCAATATATCCATCCAACAGCATTCATCCATCCATATAACGAGAGATGGCAAAAGTACACACATCCTTCACTCAAGTAGAAGTACAGATACTCATGTTTAAAAAGACTGGGAAAAGAAGTGTGGGCTCTGAAGTAAAAAGTAGCCATTACTACACCTGTTTTAGTGTCACGCTGGTAACTGGACCTCACACCATATTATTAACACAAAAAGACACTATAGACACGCAGCGCATTTGCCAGGAATCTTTTTTGTAGTTGACAGTTTGGTGATCATTCTCAGTCATGTAGACATCGCTAACTCCCTCTGTCTCATCCATCACGTGAAACATTTTCACAACTTTTTTTCAGACACAGTGAACAGAGAGGAGAGACGGAGAGGGGATAACCTAAAACACAGTAAAGCGCTCTGCTTTTCAGAGCAGAGTACAATAGAGTACAGTAGAGTACAATAGAGTACAGTAGAGTACAATAGAGTACAGTAGAGTCCTCATCAAGTACTCATCAATGATGTAAAACATTTTTTTGTGAACCTTTTCTTCCCAACATATTTTCCCAACCTATCAAAATGTGCTTTTACAAACTTTTAAATATATATATTTGTTCACACTCGTCCAACCATCCTTCCATCCTATTCATTCTAAATTGTTAAAGAAGAGAAAGAGAATTGATCTGAAGTCTGTAGACTTGACCTCTAAATGACCTCTCAGTCTTGACTGTCACACAGTGGTTTCCTCGTCTTTTGCTAACTGTTTCCCCACCAAGCCTCAAAACTGTTCTTCTGTTTCACTTGTTCTGTAAATTAATAAACAAAAGACTGGAGATGTGGGGGATGTGTTTAGCTCAGTGTTAGACCATTTGACCTCAGATCAAGAGATTGCAGGTTCATCTCTCCAAACCTAAAACGCTCACTCACTTTCCCTCAAACTCCCTTTTTGATGTGAAAAGGTGGGTAAACACCACGGGCCACAGAGGGCTTGACCGGCCAGGGGGTCACATTCCACAACAGAGACTGTGTGTATCATCGACACGTGTTGAAGAGGAGACATGAGAACAGTGTGTCACCGTCCTGACAGCTGGTCTGTTCATGTGTGTGTGGCTGTGTGTGTGGCTGTGTGTGTGGCTGTGTGTGTGAGTGTGTGAGTGTGTGTGTGTGGAGGGGGGAGGAACACATGACATCTGTGACCAGGCAGTCACTAATACCAACATCCCTGCATGTTCTTCTGAACAATGTCGCGATTCAACATTCCCTTACAGGTGGCGCACACACACACACACACACACACACACACACACACACTGCTGCAGCTCCAGCTGCTGTTCACACAGTTGTTATGCGTCCATTCTCCAGGTCTGTAGTTGTATTCATTAAACTGCCTAAAACAGTCTAGCCAACATGTGCTTCAAAGTACAGTCACCAAATATCCAGTAACAGATCCGGTGTCAAAGCAGGGACAGCTTGTTGCAACAAAGCACAGTTCTAAATGTTGGTGCTCATTTACCATTTTAAATTCCCTGTTCTTCATTACAACCTGCTAGTAATCCCTCTGTCCTTCAACAGCCATCCAGAAATAGCCATCCAGAAACAGCCCCACAGCCAGGGCTTGGCTATGGACGTTCAGGAAGGCAGGCAGGCAGGCAGGCAGCACAACCGGCACACACCGCCACACCTGTTCACTGGTCCTGATCAAAGCCTGTTGCTGACACACTGCCCCCTCACACACACACACACTGCCCCCTCCCACACACACACACTGCCCCTTCACACACACACACACTGCACCTTCACACACACACACTGCCCCCTCCCACACACACACACTGCACCTTCACACACACACACTGCCCCCTCACACACACACACACACACTGCCCCCTCACACACACACACACACACACTGCCCCCTCCCACACACTGCCCCCTCCCACACACACACTGCCCCCTCCCACACACACTGCCCCCTCACACACACACACTGCCCCCTCCCACACACACACTTATTCTGCTGATAGCCCCTTACTGACACTTTCCACCCCTACACACACACACACACACATCATAATGTGTGTTTATGTCCTTGTGTGTGTGTGTGTGTGTGGTGCAGCAGCTGAGCCTCTGAAGAGTGTGTCTTCCGTCCTTAACAGTGACCTTGAGCAGGCAGCCCACCTTCTACAGGGGAGAAATCCATTTCAGATGTGTGTGTCTGCGCCGTTTGAGTGTGTGTGTGTGCGTGCAACTGTGTGCCTGTCTGAAGTATGTGTCGACAGACATCATTTAGGCACACACACGCACACACGCATGTGCTTGCATACGAGATATCTGTTGCCTCCCCAACTATACCCACAAACACCAACGTCCATAATCAGCTTGGATTATCCTTGTTTCTCTGGCAACAGACCCACAGCTGATAACCAATCACGTATCAATACAACAAGGTGGCTGGTCAATAACAGACAGCAGCTCAACATAAGGTCAGTCACATAAACGTGTCATACATCCTGTCTATTGTCTATTGGTATTATTCTATGAATATCAGTTGCTTGTTTACTTCTGCATAAATGTTTGTCACAGTGTGAAAATGACAAATGTCACACACTGAAGCACACAAACAAGGAGGAGGGGGGGGCTAGGAGGAGGGGGGGCTAGGAGGAGGGCTGGGAGGAGGGAGGGGGGTTGGGTGGGGGGAGAGAAGGGAGGGGGAAAGGAGGTTCTTTAAAATATCACAATATATTCTCATGATGAAGTTGTATTATTCACAGACACAGCCTGTGCGCATTAGCACAGGGTTGGTGAGGGCTGGAGGGGGTGGATGGAGAGGGTGGGGGTGGATGGAGAGGGTGGGGGTGACTGGAGAGGGTGGGGGGTGGATGGAGAGGGTGGGGGGTGACTGGAGTGTTGTTGAGGGGTGAAGGAGGGACTAAATACCCCCTCACCTCCACACGGCCCCCAGCCCCCAGGGTGAGGCTAGCGAGCGGTTTGGCTCTCATTAAGCCTCCTGATTGTCCCAAGCCCTGAGAAGAGATGCTCTGAAAAGGCTCATTAAATCCTTCTTCAGGAAGAACTCTGTCTCTCCTCCCCTCCCATCTCTCTCTCCCTGTCTTCCCCTCTCTCTCTCCTCACCTCTCTCCCTTTGTGTCTCTCTCTCTCCCTTGCTCAACAGACTCTACTCCTCTCTCCTTCTCTCCCCTGCCCTTCTAGTCGACGCTAGAATAACGTACCTTGGTCAGGTACGAAAGCGGGGGAAATTAACATATTAAACGCTGATGCTAAATCGTATCCGCGGACTGGACTAAAATATAATTTTTCAGAGGTCGTTAACGCTCCACCATATGTTGCCGTTTGTGCGCGTGCTCCGCTGAGTCAGCTCCGTTTGGTTTGCGATTGCTACGCGGTCCAATTAAAATGTTTTAACGAAGTTGATGGCCGGTAACAGACGGTGCGTTGGCTGCACCGATGATAAATAATAATGACCCCCTTGCTATTTGTGACTTTATCTTAAGTAAAGAGATGATTACGTTAAAATCATGGACTGTTTACCTGCTACAATGACTGTGAGTTCATATCAACATCATGTAGCACCTTATCAGTTTATTATCATATAATCGACAGGGTGATTTACCAGTCTGGGATAAATCCCTACAGCTTGGATCTCAGAGAACTACCCTCCAGGAGGTTATTTCTCCAATCCCAGTTGGACCTAAACAGATTCCAGCTAATCCAACAGCTATTCCCCCCCCCCCCCCCCCCCAACTGCCCCCGCTTAGAGAGACCTGGTGTTTAAGGGGTATGATTGAGGTGCGCGTGCTGTAGGCAGGCCAAGCTTAAGTAGACACTGTGGGCAATGATGTAAGATGATGTCGTGTGATACATGTCCAGCAGAGGGCACTGTGTCCAATGGATTCTGCCTGGAGTCATACTGGGGCTGTCACATAGGTTCATCATTAAGACAAGTCATAAACGAACTGGTGTGTGCGCGCGCGTGGGTGAGACACCTGGGTCAATTACATGGATCATCCCCTTGAAAGTAATTGAGGTGTGTTTACATGTTTGCTTATGAATTTGATCTATAGGCTTCCTGCACATCAAGTGTACATCTGCATCTTATAGTGTTCTTCTAATAATAATAATAATATATAAATAGTAAAATGATTTTAATAGCATAGGCTTGTAATATTCAAATCTTTTTACTTGAAATATTTGTTATATCTTTTCCCCCCCCTCTATCCATTCTTTGCTACATCTCCACCTCCCTTTATTTCCCTCCTCATTCTCAGACTGTCCCTCCTCCTCCTCTCCCTCCTTCCTCCCCCCTCTGGCTGTGTCCCTCCCTCCCTCCCTCCCTCCTCCTCCCCCCTTCCCCTCCCCCTCTCTTCTCATCACACTGCTCCATCCCTCCATCCACCTTTTTCCATCCCACCTATTTCCCTTTCTGCCTCTCTCCTATTCACCTCCTCTCTCCGGCTCCATATATTCCACCTCCCTCCTTCTCCCCCTCTCTCATATTCCACCCTCCTCTCTCCTCCCTCTCATATTCCATCCCCCTCTCCCTCCCTCTCCATCTCTCCTATCCCACTCCACCCCCCCGCCCTCCTCCTGAGGGATTCTGGGGGCAGTGTGAGCAGTGTGGCGTTCAGCACGATGCCCGTGGCGTTCCAGGAGGAGGCGTGTGCTAATGACCCGCTCTGGAGCCCTGCTCAGCGCCATCTGACACGCACACACACTCCCTCACACACACACACCCGCTCCTTCACACACACACAGGCACACACACACCCGCTCCTTCACACACACACAGGCACACAGACAGGCACACACACACTCGCTCCTTCACACACACACAGCCACACAGACAGGCACACACACACACGCTCCTTCACACACACACAGGCACACACACACCCGCTCCTTCACACACACACAGGCACACAGACAGGCACACACACACACGCTCCTTCACACACACACAGGCACACACACACACAGGCAGCGCTGTTCCAGGGGGAGGCGTGTGTTAATGACCCGCTCCTGAGCTGCGGCGCCGCCATCGCCCTCGCAATTAATTCCCGCCGCCTCGCACTCCTCTCTGAAGATGTGTGTGTGTGATAGAGGGAGAGAAGGAGTGTGTGTGTGTGTGTGTGTGTGAAAGAGGGAGAGAGAGAGAGAGAGAGGGAGTGTGTGATAGAGGGAGAGAGAGAGGGAGAAACGGTGGGGGGGGCGAGGTACTGATAGAGATGGAAGAAGAGAGCAAATGGTAGGGAGCACTAGGAGAGGAGAAAGAAAAGAATGTGTGGCGATCTCTCATTAGTGTGTCATGGCAGGTGGCTCACGCTACCACATCCCCTCCACCCCCCCCCTCCACACCCATCCCCCTCCCCAACCTCCTATCCCACCCTCCACCTCCTACCCTCTCCTTCCCCATCTCTCTCCCCATCTCTCCCTTCCTCTCTTCCCCCCCTCCACCATGGTCATGTTTGTTCTATGGACCGGACACTCAATGGTCTTTTCCCCCTAAATGGACAGCATGAACTCAGAGACACAGTTTGTCTCCGCCCGGCACAGGAGCGACACCAACAGCAGCAGTATGTCTGGGTCTACTTCCTGTCCTCAGACAAGTTACAGCGCTGGCAGCAGAAGATTGCAACTGTAAGCTTGGCTCATTGTCCCTGTTGTTAAAAGCAGTTTATCCACCATTACATTGATTTTGGTTTCTCCCCTAGCCTGGTGGAGCTTATTTAGATGTGCATGACGATGTAGCCTGCAGAGTCTTGGAGGAGGGGATGGTGTTAGGGTGGTGCTAAGGGAAGATGGGGTCTGAGAGAGGTCGTGGTTAGTGTGCATGGCTCCTGTGTTGGTGTCAGCGTGGAGGAGGACTGGAGGTTGATGCAGTGAAATGTGTGTGTGTAGATCTAAAGGGGAAGGGAGGAGGGAGGGTTCGTGTCCCCCCCCCCCCCCCCCCGGCCCCCTTCAGCCCCCAGAGTTCAAGAAGCTCTGCTTTCTCCATTTCCTGCTCGACCTCCATGTGACCCTTGGATCTGCTGTGTTCGCTCCATCGAGGTTCTGGACCCTGGACCTGAGCGGAGAGCAGTTTCAAGCTAAAACCGTTTGAATGAAAATAGTCATTGTTGTTATGCTATGTGTAACGATAGTACAACTTTAAATATAATTATAATTTTGTGTTTTAGCTTTAATGAATCGGTGTTTTAGCTTTAATGAATCGGGAAGTTCTGTTTGACTGTTCTATCCCTCTACTGACAGTCAAGAAGAACTACAAAAACGACATCCCCATTATACAGAAACTACACATCCCAACCACTCTTTCATAACTAAAAATATCACAGCAGTAGAGTTGTACCAGTGTGACACCACTAACAGCTCTTAACACTCTTACAGCTACATACCGAGTGTTGTGTTGTGTGTCCTCCCCACCCAGAGGGAGCAGAGAGGCTGTGGAGGGAGCAGGGAGGCTGTGGAGGGAGCAGGGAGGCTGTGGAGGGAGCAGGGAGGCTGTGGAGGGAGCAGGGAGGCTGTGGAGGGAGCAGGGAGGCTGTGGAGGGAGCAGAGAGGCTGTGGAGGGAGCAGAGAGGCTGTGGAGGGAGCAGGGAGGCTGTGGAGGGAGCAGAGAGGCTGTGGAGGGAGCAGGGAGGCTGTGGAGGGAGCAGGGAGGCTGTGGAGGGAGCAGGGAGGCTGTGGAGGGAGCAGGGAGGCTGAGGAGGGAGCAGAGAGGCTGTGGAGGGAGCAGGGAGGCTGTGGAGGGAGCAGGGAGGCTGTGGAGGGAGCAGAGAGGCTGTGGAGGGAGCAGAGAGGCTGTGGAGGGAGCAGGGAGGCTGTGGAGGGAGCAGAGAGGCTGTGGAGGGAGCAGAGAGGCTGTGGAGGGAGCAGGGAGGCTGTGGAGGGAGCAGGGAGGCTGTGGAGGGAGCAGAGAGGCTGTGGAGGGAGCAGGGAGGCTGTGGAGGGAGCAGAGAGGCTGTGGAGGGAGCAGGGAGGCTGTGGAGGGAGCAGGGAGGCTGTGGAGGGAGCAGGGAGGCTGTGGAGGGAGCAGAGAGGCTGTGGAGGGAGCAGGGAGGCTGTGGAGGGAGCAGAGAGGCTGTGGAGGGAGCAGGGAGGCTGTGGAGGGAGCAGGGAGGCTGTGGAGGGAGCAGGGAGGCTGTGGAGGGAGCAGGGAGGCTGTGGAGGGAGCAGGGAGGCTGTGGAGGGAGCAGAGAGGCTGTGGAGGGAGCAGGGAGGCTGTGGAGGGAGCAGGGAGGCTGAGGAGGGAGCAGGGAGGCTGTGGAGGGAGCAGGGAGGCTGTGGAGGGAGCAGGGAGGCTGTGGAGGGAGCAGGGAGGCTGTGGAGGGAGCAGGGAGGCTGTGGAGGGAGCAGAGAGGCTGTGGAGGGAGCAGGGAGGCTGTGGAGGGAGCAGGGAGGCTGAGGAGGGAGCAGGGAGGCTGTGGAGGGAGCAGGGAGGCTGTGGAGGGAGCAGGGAGGCTGTGGAGGGAGCAGGGAGGCTGTGGAGGGAGCAGGGAGGCTGTGGAGGGAGCAGAGAGGCTGTGGAGGGAGCAGGGAGGCTGTGGAGGGAGCAGGGAGGCTGAAGCTGGGCGGGGGAGTGGCTTCTCTGCGGCCCTCAGAGGGGACGTGACAGGCAGGATTAGCGTGTCGTCCTGCTGTTTGCCCAGCCTGCTGGCTCCACCTGTTTCCACGACGACGAGGACGGCGGAACGGGAGGTGTGTTTGCCTGTCGTGGCGCCTGGAGAAGACGATCTCCTTACACACACACACACACACACACACACACACAGGTATACACACACACACACACACACACACATACACACACACACAGGTATACACACACACACACAGCCTCCATAAAGATGTGCACTTAAGCCTGGGTGATGACGCAAGCGCAAGTCAACATGTCAGTAAGGTCAAACAACAGCGAGGCATGGACACAGCAGGCTTTTGTTCGGTAAAACAGCATGCTTGTCTGATTATTGTTTACTAAGAATACTAACTGTAAAACACACACCATATATACTGTATACATATTAAACTCATAGCTCAAATCAAGCAATCTGATTGGTTTATAGACGTGGTATCTACACCATTTCCCACAGTTATGGGTCTTACTCCTTAGCATGATTCAGTGTCACTCCGCCATCCGAAGAATTTGTTTTAGCCTAACAATCTATGATAGTTAGATAGCTAACACAATTTAAACATTTAAATTTAACCTCGACCTACAATTGTTACCTTGCTAACAAACAAAGGTATCTTGTTGGAAAGATAAAAAATAACTAAATCAATATAATGCCAGCTTATGCCAGCAAAATAAATATGCTAGCTGCTAGCATGTACACCGCATAGCAACCGCGTACCCTGCATAGCAACCGCCTCAGAAGGTGCAGCCGGGCAGGAGGGCCTACTTGAACATTATAATTTAAAAAACGATTTCAATTGGAATGTCAACTACTCATCCTGGGCCAAACAACGCCCCCTAATTGTTTTATTAACCAATCAGATACACTAACACAGCCAACCAACCAGATAGCCTACCTAAACACAGCCAACCAACCAGATAGCCTACCTAAACACAGCCAACCAATCAGATAGCCTACCTAAACACAGCCAACCAATCAGATAGCCTACCTAAACACAGCCAACCAATCAGATAGCCTACCTATACACAGCCAACCAATCAGATACCCAACCTAAACACAGCCAACCAATCAGATACCCAACCTAAACACAGCCAACCAACCAGGGGCTCCTCTGGTCAGGCTTCTCAGGGCTCCTCTCCTTCACCTCCCACAGACCAAACAATAAGCGCAGGAACAACCGCCCGCCCGTCACCGCTGTGGCTAACCAGCCACAGCCCTCGCCTAACCAGCCACAGCCCTCGCCCTCCCCTCAGACAGAGGAGGAGTTGGTGTTTGGTGTCGGCGAGCCGCCACCAGTGTAATTAACGGTGCTCGGTTCACTTTAATTAGTCTGTAACCCCACTTGGGAGGGAGGGAGGGAGGGAATGAGGGAGGGAAGTAGGGAGGGAAGTAGGGAGGGAGGAGGAGTAGCATAAAGGGGAAAGGCAGGGTGAGATGCATCATGTTGAGGCAAGAGGGCTAATGTGTGGCGAGGCGAGGCAGCGTCCATTACGGCGTGCCGAGGCGGGGAGACGAGGCGGCCAGCTGAATAAACACACCACCAAGGTCGCCTCCGCCGGAACAGCAAGCCACGCCGCGCTCTCGTAATCTCACACTGTTTATCCTCTTCAGACACCCGCTCCTCTCTCTCCCTCCCTCCTTTTCCCTCTTTTTCTCAGCCTCCCTCACTATCCTTCTCTCTCTCCCTGTCTGTTTTAAGGTCTCTCCCTCCCTTTTTCTATACCCCTCGTCTTTCTCTCTCCCTGCTCTCTACCTTTTTAGGTCTAACCCTCCCCCTCTCTCCCTCCTTATCTAGATAGTACTATCCCTGGCTCCCTCAGTCTCTAACCCTCCCGCACTCTCCACCTCCTCCCTCCCTTCCCCCTGAGAGTGGCATTGGGAAAAAGCTCATCTCCATAACAGAAGTCAGGATGAGCTCATCAAACGCACCTCCAGGAGGCTCTGCTGCAGTTCAGCCCCTCCTCTTCCCTCTTCCCCTCTTCCTTCTCTACCCTCCTCCCTCCTCCCCTCTACCACTTCCCTCCTCGCCTCTTCCCTCCTCCTGTTCTTCCCCAGTACTCTACCCTGTCTCCCCTCCTTCTCTCCTCTTACTCCTTCTCTCCTCTTACTCCTTCTCTCCTCCCCCCTGATCCTGTTTGGCCCGTGCCGTCTCCATATGATCTCTCCTGCCCTCCTCCACCTCTTTTCTTCCCCTCCTTTTCCTCTCCCCCCCCCCTTTCCCAATCCTCTCTTTCTTTCTCACTTCCTCTGTAATACTTCTCAATTCTTCTCTTCACTCACATTCATGCACATCTCTCTTCCTCTTTTTCCTCCTCTCCCCACCCGCTTTCTTCTCTCGTTTATCATCCCCCCTCCTTTCATTGAGAAAAATCTGCAGATAACTGCTCTGTTAGGAGGTCTGCTGTTAGGAGGTCTGCTGTTAGGAGGTCTGCTGTTAGGAGGTCTGCTGTTAGGAGGTCTGCTGTTAGGAGGTCTGCTGTTAGGAAGTCTGCTGTTAGGAGGTCTGCTGTTAGGAGGTCTGCTGTTAGGAGGTCTGCTGTTAGGAGGTCTGCTGTTAGGAGGTCTGCTGTTAGGAGATCTGCTGTTAGGAGGTCTGCTGTTAGGAAGTCTGCTGTTAGGAGGTCTGCTGTTAGGAGATCTGCTGTTAGGAGGTCTGCTGTTAGGAGGTCTGCTGTTAGGAGGTCTGCTGTTAGGAGATCTGCTGTTAGGAGGTCTGCTGTTAGGAAGTCTGCTGTTAGGAGGTCTGCTGTTAGGAGGTCTGCTGTTAGGAGATCTGCTGTTAGGAGATCTTGTGGTTACTGGTTCAGGTGTATTGGGAACCCTGATGGCAGTTTGTGCTGTGTGATTTTGTATGATGGCCCGGTGACTCAATTCTGAGATTTCTGGTGTGCATTTTCTAGTGATTGTGTGGTTTCTGGCAATCGTGTAAATTATTAATTGCGTGATATCTGATTATTCTGAACAATTAACCTTTTATATTATTTTAAGATAATATTTCAAAACATCATCATGCATCTACATACAAGTAGATCTGCCTCCTACCGATTTTCCATTTAAGTTCAATTCTGGGAGACATTTTTAATTTCAAGTTCAAGGTGCTCCAACAAAAAGGCACACATGCTTGTTCTACCTACAACTCTCACACACACACACACACACACACACACACAAAGCCCAGAGAGCAGGTGGAGACAATCGATAGCTCCCTGCCGTAGAGTCTTGACTGGGTCAGGCCACTTCTGGTGACCCGGCGTCTCCAGGATCCAGTTTCCATCGACTAAACGCTGGCCACACTTAAACCTGGCAACGCTTAAACCAGGCAACCCAGTTATTAATACCCCTTTATGCGGTGGGAAGAGAGGGAAGAAGAGGGAAGAGAGAAAGAAGAGACAGACAGACAGACAGAGAGGAAGAGGGGGAGAGAGAGAGAGAGCCAGAGACGGGGTAGAGAGGGAGGGAGGGAGGGAGGGAGGGAGGGAGGGAGGGAGGGAGGGAGGGAGGGAGGGAGGGAGGGAGGGAGGGAGGGAGGGAGGCAGGGAGGGAGGGAGGGAGGGAGGGAGGGAGGGAGGGAGGGAGGGAGGGAGGGAGGGAGGGAGGGAGGGAGGGACAGAGAGAGACAGAAAGAGAGAGTTAGAGAGAGAAAGAGAGAGGGAGAGAGAAGCGAGGCAGGAAAGAAGGCAGACAGCCAGGAACAAAGCCATGCCACGTGGGGCTTCATCTCTTCCTCCCTCCACTACTCCCCCCCCCCCCCACACACACACACACACACACACGCCTCCCTGTGGTAGAGCGGTCCGGGGGCGAGACCACCTAGGCAGTCGTCCCTAAGGGGAGAGAGAGGGGGGCTGGTGACCTCTGAAACCACAGTGAAATGATTTTCAGGCTGTATCGCTACGTACACACACACACGCACTACTACACATACACATGCATACAAACGACACTACACACACACTACACTACACACACAGACCTGCTGATGTGCCAGGCTCCTGTATGGTGATTGGTCAGGGGGCTCCTGTATGGTGAATGGTCAGGGGGCTCCTGTATGGTGACTGGTCAGGGGGCTCCTGTATGGTGACTGGTCAGGGGGCTCCTGTATGGTGACTGGTCAGGGGGCTCCTGTATGGTGATTGGTCAGGGGGCTCCTGTATGGTGACTGGTCAGGGGGCTCCTGTATGGTGACTGGTCAGGGGGCTCCTGTATGGTGACTGGTCAGGGGGCTCCTGTATGGTGACTGGTCAGGGGGCTCCTGTATGGTGACTGGTCAGGGGGCTCCTGTATGGTGACTGGTCAGGGGGCTCCTGTATGGTGATTGGTCAGGGGGCTCCTGTATGGTGACTGGTCAGGGGGCTCCTGTATGGTGACTGGTCAGGGGGCTCCTGTATGGTGACTGGTCAGGGGGCTCCTGTATGGTGACTGGTCAGGGCTGAATCTCAAACCACAGCCCTGACCAGAGGTGTGAAAGTGTAGGAGGAAACAGGGTTCTCTTACTAAAAGGCAAGCTGATGGTGGTGTGGCAGCCTCACTTAACATCAACACGAAAAAAAGGGCAATCCTGTGTAAAAAAAAAAAAAATAGTCCTAAAATATATTATGACTTAATATTCCCCTTCTACTTTTACTTTTAAGCGTTTACTCATATTGCATTCTATTAACAATGAAACCCCTTTGAAACAAGCTGATTCAAACAACTCACTCTGGCATATTTTACCTGGGATCGTGACTCTAACAGTACCATCTGCTAACTGAAAATATGCCACAAAAAACGTAAACAAGCTTCAAATATAGACCTATTTCTAGAAAACTGGCTAATGTAACAAGTTTGTTGGAAATACGGTTTGAGAGTTCTCAACTGAACTGTTGTCTAAGTAATACATTCGTTAATCCTAGACTATAGTCTACCCAGTGCCGCCGCTCCCATAACTCGCACTACGCGCTGTGCGTAGGGCATCAAGTCTTGAGGGGGCACCAAAACATTGCCAACTGAAAATCATCATAGTTATTATAATTATAATGCCGATATTATTTCAGTAGGCCAATATAAATATTACGCACCTTTTAGGCATGTATATCACAAAACAGGCAAAACAACAGATATATGTAATTGCTCAAAAAATGTTACGATTGTAACAAAATTTCGCTCGCGCGCATTGCGCGCTCGCATTAACTCCGTAACTAGCATCATATCAAACACAGAATGTGGATGCATTGACAGGGCAGCTGTGGTGGTGCCCTGTAAACGTAAACTTCATCGCTTTCTATCTAAATCACTATATTGAGTCGCCGACCTTTTCCACTTCGCCGCCCGAAACATCCGTTCACGTAAGTCTTTAACAACACCACGTGAGCCCAACAGTTCGCTTTCACGGAAAAATGTAGGCTATTTGAGCGATGAAAGACAGTGTTCATCAGTAGCCTACCACAGTAAGCACACATTGTAAAGAGAGGTAACCTAGTATCTACCACGGCCAGGCCAGGAATAGACCTCCCGGTGAAGTGAAAGGTAACTTTTAATATAACCAGAAAAGGTTACGTTCACCGTTAGCTATTGCTCTCTTATTAACCCTACGCTCAGATCGCGCGGCTTCTCGTTTTTTCCGATAACCCGTTTTAGAAACTAAGAAAGACCATTGAAACAAACTAATGACAGACCATTTATTTATGTGATTTCACATGAACGACTAGGGAGCCATCGGACAAGTAATTGAGTACAAAACATTGTTAGCTAGCCTAGCTAACGTTCATGTTCAAATCCTAGATAGCTAGAGCTAGCCTAGCTAGAGCTAGCTACTTTTACAGTATAGGTTTTACTGTATGAGTTAGATACCCCAAACCTTACCTTTGTAATTGTCGATGTAGCTCGAAATGTATAAGTTGAACCCCCTTTCCCTATTGCTTGAATGGCAGCAACATAGAATCCTATGTACATCGTTGATTGTCATTTTGGAAAGACAACCCGAACTCTTCATAAAAACCGGCATTTTGTGTTTGAGAACTGCTCGCTACCGGAAGTTGTTAACTTGGGTTATGCAATAATATGCGAATTTGATGTGTAGGCCTACATAGTGTGAAGTGCACGTTGGGAATGCTGTCTACAATATCCACTCCAATCATTCCGATATGGCATCGATTGCTCTACAGGACTTATGATCATCATTTGATGCCCCTCTCTGGTTTATTGCTTTAATAATCTATCAGACAGTCACACAACAGTCTAGTGTTCAACAACGCCAAAACAGGGAAAACAAAGCTGATGAAGTATTAGCTATAGGCTAATGGCAGCAAGTGCTTTTTAGATTTCATACGGACTAACTTTGTTAAACCGTATAGGCCTACATGACAATAAATATATTGAATCTTGAATAGAACTGGATCGTTTGGCTTCACTTTTCGCCACAAAAACTTAAATGATGCATAGGCTCGCACCGTGCCGCCTTATTTTAAAACACAATGTCAAAAATGTCTTTTATTTTCATAGGATTTTTTAGCCCTGTTTCCTGTTTTATCAGTGCCCTTGTTGCTGTTTTTTTGATTGTTTTATGTTTTGAACAGTAGGCCTACAGCCTAATATCGCCTACGTGGCGGAATACAGCACGAATTGTTTTGTGAAAAAAATTATAATGGTTCGGAAATGAAATTATATTGGGGTCGTGACCACGAACAAATGTGGGTCCGGATGTTAGACCAGTTGAGAACCACGGGTCTCGAGTTTTGTATCATCTGGTTTTGTATGGTATGGTAGGCTAGGGTATGTTTAGTGCTGGGGCATCGTGTTTGGATGTTAGTGCATCTTTATAGAAAGTGTGTAAACTGTAGATCTATATTCAAACAGTTTTTATTAAAGTTATTAAAAACATAGGCCCTACATAGCCTACATAAGGCGTACCTAAGAAATGGACAGGACAGTATGATTACATTGGGCTAATAATGAATGTTGATCATTTATATGCCACATTAACTACTGCTAATCTATATCAAAGTTGATTGAATGATTGGGTTTATAATTGATTGTAGCTGTAATTTCATCACAATTCCGTCCCACCGTATTTCACGTGCGGCCAGCAATTATATTCTTTAACGTCATGAGCGTATCACACACGGGCACATGGATTAAATGTGCCGTGCGTCCGTGTTTTAATGCCTCTGCAAGACAGGCGTCCGTGGCCACCGGGGAAGGGATTTATAACGGTGATGAATCCCCCCCGGTCGTGCACGCAGGTCTTCGTAATTATGGCTGTCATTCGGCGGAGGGCGGGGTGGAGGAACACCCCTGGTCTGAAGCATTTTATCTTAATCACAGAACGCTTCCATCCAAATTAATTTGACAAGTTCCATCCACCCCACGCAAACCGCAGAATACCTATTAAAAGACGCATCTCGCAAATGACAAGCCCTCTCTAAACGCTTCGTCATGTGTCCGAATGAAATAGAACATCAGCGAAAGAGAAAGAGGGATAGAGAACGGTGGGAGAGGAAGGAAAGGGGGGAGGAAACGGGGGAGAAGAGAGAGAGAGGGGGGGGGGGGAGAAAAAGAAGAACGACAAAAGGTTAAGACGCAGTTTCCCTACCCAGCGTTATTTTCCCAGTGGAGCGCCCTCAGCCACCCCCCTCCCTCCCCCTCGTGTTTCTATAGTAATTTCCAGCCAATGATCAGTAGGTGTCCACATCCCCGCTTCCTCACCTCGGCACCAAATCAACCACACACAGCGACAGGAGACACGGACGGAGCTCGAGCACTAGGAAGCCACACAATACACCACGGACCGCCAGAGGAAACACCTAACGCTTCGTTATTTTGTCCCCACCGCTCCTTAACTTGGGACAGTAAAGCATTGCTTTTCTTTTTTGGGGGGGGACTAAACAAAGCTTTGAAATCTGTAGTTTTGCACCGTTTTTGTTACTTTTTTTCCTTTCACATATCCGCGCACAAGAAGTCGGTAAAATGGTCCTTTTGTTTTGAGCGCGCTCGTTCTCTTTCTCGTTCTTTATGTGCGTCCTCGAGCCGAAGGATCGTTTTTTTCCCCACCTCACCATGCAGTAATGTGTCGCTCGATATTGGCAGACAAGCGTCTGGAATCGCTTCTCACCGGGAACCCGGTAGGTGATGCTCTCCCATTTTACCCCCGTCAATCCAGCGTTATATTATTCTGCATGCGCCCTGCCGATTCCCCTTTACTTATCTGGCGCCCAAGCGCTCGGCTAAATCAGACTGTCAGAATTGTTTTTTTCGGTTTATTTTGTATAAACCGAACATCCTTCATATTTCCAGCGCCTAACCTTTGGTGGTCTAATGCCTCGTCCAGTCAGTGTAATTAACGAGATCGTGGTGCAGAGGCTTTCACCCGGACCCACAGCACTTTCGTCCTCTCTCCCTCTCTCTCTCTCCCTCTCTCTCTCTCTCTCTCTCTCTCTCTCTCTCTCTCTCTCTCTCTCTCTCTCTCTCTCTCTCTGTCTCTCCATCCCTCTCTCTGTCTCTTTCTCTTCCCCTCCCTCCCTTCTCCTCCTCTCTTCTAAGTATCGAACATTTCTGTCTCTCTAAACTTTGTTTACAGGCTGAAAATCAATAGCCGTGACTTGATTGCCTAAGGCCTCCGTGTTTGGCTCCTGGGGTGAATTGATTAAGCGATAATGACCCGGAGGATGGCCGATGATTAGCGTCCCTCGAGGGGATGTTGACCGGTGACAACAGCGGGTGTTGCTGGATATGGTGTCGTCACACTGTTGTGCTCGCACTTTGGGCTATTTCAGGCGACCCAATATATTCATCCATGTAGATATTTTGTCTGGATTATGTTTCTGAATATAGCTTTTCATTCTCAATTTTTGCCTCGTTGGTTTAATTTTTTGGGGTAAAAAAATATTTTTACACCAAGAATGAAGAAAATATTGAAAGGTTTATACTGCCTTTTGTGTAAACATATCCTAAAGACCAACAATTATACTCACCAAATACTTTCTTAGCATACAATTAAATTTAATATCTCACTTTGAGGGCTTCTCTGAAACTAAGGCCACCCAGCCTTGTCCCAGTGAAATGTTGTAGATTTGTAATTCATTCTACAGCCAGCTGTTGGCTTGTAGCATGGAAGTGATTTGAAATGCTTTACTGTTCCAGCAATGGTTTAGCTTGGGCAATTAAAAACACAGAGAGAGAGAGAGTGGGGGGAGGGAAAGAGAGGGAGAGAGAGAGGAGGGAGGGAAAGAGAGGGAGGGAGAGAGGAGGGAGGGAAAGAGAGGGAGAGAGAGAGGAGGGAGGGAAAAGAGAGGGAGAGAGAGAGGAGGGAGGGAAAAGAGAGATAGATGTGTCTAATAGGCTTTTATCTGTGGAAACAGAAACCAGACAGACAGAGCGAGAGAGGAAATGGAGAATTCAACCTCCCGCCTCATCGGATAACCCCCCCCCCCCCCCCCACCAGGCAGCTGACTCCAAAGTGGTCGAGGTATTTGGGCTTTGGGCTGTGGATTGAAATTCACCAGCGGCTGATCTGTCCCGGAGCATCATGGGGGTGAAACGGAGCCTTCCCCAGGAGCAGAACAATACCAGTTGTTCTAGAAGGCTCCAGGAGAGATGTTAGGAGCCTGAGCCGTCTAACTGTGGTACTAGGGAATAGTCAGTAGGAGATCTTCAACGCTACCTCTCAAGAATCAGCTGAAGAGGACGGATTTTGGATAGAGTTGCTGTTTTGGGCATGGGAGGTATTATCAAGTTAAAGTTTCAAGTTTGTCGCAGTTGACACCAGTACAGGTACATTGGAGTAATCCTCTTGACAATCCCTGGCAGCCTGTAATTAATATTAACAACCTAAAATAAAGTTAGAAGTTCACACCTAAATTAATTAGAACTGTTGCTGCGCATCACTGATGAGATGCTATACTTTGGATCCCAGTGAGGCTTCTGTGTGTTGGTGTGTGTGTGTGCTTGTATCTGTGTGTGTGTGTGTCTGTGCTTCTCTCTGTGTGTGTGTGTGTGCTTGTCTCTATGTGTGTGTCTGTGCTTCTCTGTGTGTGTGTGTGTGTGTGTGTGTGTGTGCTTGTCTCTATGTGTGTGTGTGTGCTTGTCTGTGTGTGTGTGTCTGTGCTTCTCTCTGTGTGTGTGTGTGTGCTTGTCTCTCTGTGTGTGTGTGTGCTTGTCTCTGTGTGTGTGTGTGTGTCTGTGCTTCTCTCTGTGTGTGGTGTGTGTGTGCTTGTCTCTATGTGTGTGTGTGTGCTTGTCTGTGTGTGCTTGTCTCTATGTGTGTGTGTGTGCTTGTCTCTGTGTGTGTGTGTGTGCCTGTCTGTGTGTGTGTCTGTGTGTGTGTGTGTGTGTGTCTCGAAGCTGCATATCAACCAGCAAGGTTGATGGTCTGTGTCTTCAGCTGGATATGACGCTGATATCATGTTGATAATGGGACACTGTTTTCGCCATCTTTGTTATTATGACAGAACGGGCCTGTTGTAAATATCGGTCTCTCTTTTTTTGCGCGCATCATAAAAGTAACTCCTCAAAATGTCCAAGAATCCTTTGACAGCATTAAGTATTTCAAGGAATCCATTCTTTTGAAGTTCTCCTATGATGCAGACCCAGAGCAGGCTGTACGATATCTCCTTCACAGCCATATCTGTCCTCGTTTACTATGACACTAAAAAGCTGTATCTCTCCACTGTCACCAGATAAGCAGAGTATTTCAGATGCATGTCATTATAACACGGAGAGAGAGAAAATGAGAAAATGAGAAAGGGAGAGGGAGAGAGAGGGAAAGGGAGAGAGAGGGAGAGGGAGAGGGAGAAAAACAAAATGAGAGAGAGAGCGAAAGAGTGAGAGGGAGAGTAGAATGACAAGCAGGCTGATTCACGAAAATGCTCTGCTCTTTTATCTGAAGGAAAAACTTGTGATTGGAGGAAATTGAGGAAGAGGAGGAAATTGATTGGGGGGACGACAAGGAAGTGATGTGGATTGGTTGTAGTTCGATGATGGAGATGGAGAAGAGATAGTGATTTAGGGGAGGTACAGGTTTGGCTATTTCAAACTACAAATCTGGAGCATTCAGTTGATTGCATCTGTCGCATGTCCAGTTTGAACCGCCAATTTCTGTCAGGGAAAAATCGACCGCACAAGTGACAGAATATTCCACCAGCCTGCCTGCCTGCCTGTCTGTCTGTCTGTTTGTCTATCTGGGTGTGTTTATCTGTCTGTCTGTCTCTGTCTGTCTGTCTGTCTGCGTGTGTTCTGTCTGTCTGTCTGTCTGTCTGGGTGTGTTCTGTCTGTCTGTCTGTCTGTCTGTCTGTCTGTCTGTCTGTCTGGGTGTGTTCTGTCTGTCTGTCTGTCTGTCTGGGTGTGTATATCTCATCTGTGGTTATCTCCCCCCTAGGGCCTGAACGAACATCCCAAGATGTTGACACAGACTCGCTAAGCACCCACCAAAAGACCGAGGCCTCCACAGCCCCTGACCCCCCCTCCCCCTCCTCCCCCCACCCCCAACACTTCCTGCGAGCGTGCCTCCTTCTTCCTCCTTCGACCATGTCGAACCTCAGCAACGCCCTGTGCATCGAGAACGCCCAGAATTCGGACGTGTCCCTCCTGCAGAAGGACTTGCTTCAGGATGGTGGATTAAGCCAGCTGTTGGATTACAATGCCGAGATGGAACGCTACCGCTCCTTCGCCAACTTTTACAAAAACAACGGCGGCTTCCCGCAGGCTGCCAAAATCGCCCGCATCACGACGCCCATTTTCCCAAGCGCCAGGATCGGCATGTCCCCATGGAACTGCGACAACGCCATGCTCTGGGGCAGGAAGTCAGCTGCCATGAACCCTAACAGGACCGGCATGCACAGGAACGACTCCCAGAGGCATGGCAAGCCTGGCTTGTCGCCAGAGACGCTGCAAATGGCAAATAATAATTTCCTCTCTACCTTATCCCCCGAACACTGCAGACCTTTAGCCGGGGAATGCATGAACAAGCTGAAATGCGGCGGCGCCGAAGCAGAGATAATGAATCTCCCGGAACGCGTCGGAACTTTTTCCGCCATCCCGGCTTTAGGGGGCATCTCATTACCTCCCGGGGTCATCGTCATGACAGCCCTTCACTCCCCCGCAGCCTCCGGTGCCGTCACAGACAGTGCGTTTCAAATTGCCAATCTGGCGGACTGCCCGCAGAATAACTCCTCGGGATCCGGCGGGGGAGGGGGGAACCCGGCCAAGAAGAAGAGGAAGAGGTGTGGGGTGTGCGCCCCCTGCCGCAGGCTCATCAACTGCGGCGTGTGCAGCAGCTGTCGAAACCGCAAGACGGGCCACCAGATATGCAAGTTCAGGAAATGCGAGGAGTTGAAGAAAAAGCCTGGTTCCTCGCTCGAGGTGAGAGGGGCTGGTGGTGTTGGTGGGGAGGTGGGGGGGGGGGCTGGTGGTGTTGGTGGGGAGGTGGGGGGGGGCTGGTGGTGTTGGTGGGGGGGGGGCTGGTGGTGTTGGTGGGGAGGTGGGGGTAGGGGGGGCTGCGGCTGGTGGTGTTGGAGGCTGCAGGTGGTGGCTGGTGTTGGGGGGGGGGCAACCTTGGGAGGTGTGTGTGGGGTGCACCTTTCTAGAGGGCTTAGAAACACTTTCCCATCATTCCCCTCCCTCCCTCCCTCCCTCCCTCCCTCCCTCCCTCCCTCCCTCCCTCCCTCCCTCCCTCCCTCCCTCCCTCCCTCCCTCCCTCCCTCCCTCCCTCCCTCCCTCCCTCCCTCCCTCCCTCCCTCCCTCCCTCCCTCCCTCCCTCCCTCCCTCTCATCGTTATCCCCCCTGTACTCCAAAGCATTAACCTTTTTTCCTCCAGTCACGTTTCTAAGCCCTGGAAAACGGTTTCCATGCCCACCCATGCCTGTGCGTCCCCTGGCTTCAGCGATCTGCCTACCCGCCTATCCTAATTGGCAGTAATTAGGGGGTGTTTGTGCGAAGCGCAAGCTGAGCTTTGGCTCAGACACCCTAATTGCTGCCAGTCAGGCTGGGTCTGGGGGCGGAGGAGGGATCGGGGGGGGGCTGAGTAGAGGCAGGGAGGTTTGAGGAAGGGGGGGAAGGAGAGGGATCCTAGGGAGGCTGGGCTGGAACATACCTCCGGCTGTTGGCTGGCCTCCAAGCCTTCGCTGGGAAATGGTTTTCAGTGGACGAGCCATCGCTCTCAGCGCTCGGTCATTTGAACCAATTATGGAGAGCTGCCGTCCTGAGGGGGAGGGGGGGGGGAGATGGGGGAGGGGGGGAGGGATCAATATTGCTCATAGCCTCTGCCTCAGACCCCTCTCCCCCCCTCCCCTCCTGCACTCCTCCTCCTTTTCCTCCTCTCCCCATGTCCACCCCCCTCCTCTCACAATGTGTGAGGAGTGAGAGACGGAAGGAGGAGGTGGTTGGTGACCATGGCTGATGCCGTTTCTCAAAAACACTCATGGCTTTCAGTGTGGGGAAGAGGCAGAGGGCTTTCAGTGTGGGGAAGAGGCAGAGGGCTTTCAGTGTGGGGAAGAGGCTGAGGGCTTTCAGTGTGGGGAAGAGGCAGAGGGCTTTCAGTGTGGGGAAGAGGCAGAGGGCTTTCAGTGTGGGGAAGAGGCAGAGGGCTTTCAGTGTGGGGAAGAGGCTGAGGGCTTTCAGTGTGGGGAAGAGGCTGAGGGCTTTCAGTGTGGGGAAGAGGCAGAGGGGGCGGAGGGGTGGGGGGGGGGGATGAAAAAAGATAAAAACGGGTGAAAAAAACCCTCTTCCTCGTCGCCCACCCAGACAGCTTCCTCCCCCTGATGCTGTGTGAATTGATTTGGTCTGAAGATTGCTTGAGATGAAATCATTTCATATTCCATCAAGGCTATTAGGACCTAATGTATCAATCCGGTGAACGAGAGAATCGAAAGAAAGATGCGTAGGAGAAAAGGGAGCCAGGATTGGACGGTGTTGGCTGGTGGGTTTCTAAACAAAGGACAAGGACAGAATGTTCTGGATTCACTCAAGATGATTGGCAGCTGCTCAGAGTGTTTTGTTGCTTTGGTGAACTCCTATCACCACGGAAAGGGTTTATAAATATATATTTTTTAATTGGTGAATTTTAATTGATTTAAGTGTTAGTTGACGTTTTGCTGGTAGTGTGACTGTGTTGGAATATAAAAGGAGCAGTTGAAACACGGCCCCAAACCACCGGCACTTCGTTTCTGTACCACCTTCACCTCCAACGATGGAAACATTGATAACCGAACGCTCATAAATAATCCAAATGGTGGGAATGTGTGTTCCTTTCACAGGTGTTGAATATCACTCAGACAGGTAACATCAAGACATCAGGGCAACATCTTGTTGTTATTTATTAATAGTGCTTGGTGGATGTTGCAAGGTTACATTCTGTGTGTGCGGGAGATTAATTAATGAGTAAAGAGTGGAATTCAGTCTAGATAATAACTACGATGGCTACTAAGGGGGGTGGGTGTAGCTCAGTGGTTAGAGTATTATTACGGCAGTTCAAGAGGTCACGGGTTCAAATCTCCCTCTGTACGGCGCTTTGGACCAAAAAGCGTTTTTTTGTTGGCGGGTCGTTTTTTTAAAATTCTTTCAACGTATACTGCTGTAATTTTATGAACCATGCAAGTTAGTGGCATGTTTGGTACACCAGGCCTGGCCAGAACTCTTGATAAAGACATGCTTTTGATAAAAGATTTTCTACCTGGCTATTTTGTACACAAGAACGCTCAACGTTCTTTTCCAGGACGTAAACACCAAACGCCTTCTTCAGGATCCTATGAAACATAATTGTGGAGGATTTTTAATACGGGGCTGCAGTTTTAAATGGCAGGTGCACAGGTGTTTCATACTGGAATTTGCACAAACACACACACACACCTGTTCTCTCAGGATGTATCGACTGTCAACAACATCAAATGCACTTCCTAGGTGTGTGTGTGTGTTTGTGTGAGTGGGAAACAGGTGTCCAACAGGAGGCTAACATGACTAACATACAGATATCGGAGACGTCTGGTGTAATGACCACAGTTGCTATGACGAGGGGGAAAAACACTTCCACCAGAAAACAAATCTAAACTTGCTTTTTGTTTGTTTAAGAAATAGGTTGTTAGCTTCTAGTTCTATAATCTCTATTATGGGGGTGTTGTAGCTGTAATTATTATTTGGGTGCCTTTTCATCTGTAATTATGGAAGAGGACGGAGGATGCAGGAAAGAGGGCTGGTGTTTATGACAGGGTGCAGGTTTGAAGCCCAGGTCTCACGCATGTTTTGGACACGTTTTGAAACCATCAACATTCAATATTCTGACGTTGCATCGCTTTATTATTGCACACAGGCCTACAGTCTCTCACACTCACACTCGCAATATGCTCGCTTTCTCACACGTACTAAGACATGCAAACTCTCTCTATGTCACGCACGCACACACACACACAAACGCGAACCTGTAAACATTAGCAGACTGCGCAGTTCTTCCCACGAAGGCAATGATAAGCTAGCTAGCGTCAGCCAGTTAGCTTTTGCTGTCAGTGTTTTCCACAAGGGAATCGCCCTGAACTAATTATGTCTTAAGCAGCGGTGGAAAATGCAAATCAGAATTTTACTCACACCCCTGAAATCGGAGAGGCAATTTAATCTAATACCCCCTTTAATTTGGCGCGCTAATGCTAGACCCTGGAGGATTGCCCTGTGTCACAGCGACGCTGTTGTGCCAAACGCAGCCAGGCTCCTCTCTCTCTCTCTCTCTCTCTCTCTCTCTCTCTCTCTCTCTCTCTCTCTCTCTCTCTCTCTCTCTCTTTGTCTCTGTCTCTCTCTCTGTCTCTGTCTCTGTCTCTGTCTCTGTCTCTGTCTCTGTCTCTCTCTCTCTCTCTCTCTCTCTCTCTCTCTCTCTCTCTCTCTCTCTCTCTCTCTCAGGCCCCAGGAAGGATTAGTCTAGCGGAGGAATCTCATCTAACCTAACATTTCCAGAGCAGCTACCTCTGCCCCCTAAGGCTCCCAGGTCCCTGCTCTCCGTTTACAGCTGCTAGCCACCTTGTGTGTGTGCTGTGTGTGTGTGGCTCTATATGTGTGTGTGGTGTGTGTGTGTGTGTGTGTGTGTGGCTGTGTGTGGTGTGTGTGTGGCTCTATATGCGTGTGTGTGGTGTGTGTGGCTGTGTTTGGTGTGTGTGTGTGTGGCTGTGTGTGTGTGTGTGCTGTGTGTGTGTGGCTCTATATGCGTGTGTGTGGTGTGTGTGTGTGTGTGGCTGTGTGTGGTGTGTGGCTGTGTGTGTGGTGGTAATCACATGAGGATGAAGCTGGTTGGAGGCACTTCAACAACATTACGTAGGTGCACACTAAGAGAGATCAGCTCAAATATTATTATTATTATTATTAAACGTTCAAGACAGACATACAGTTCGTCATTCGTATTTTCAACATTCATTTAGCAGATGCTGTTGTCCAGTGACTTACAGCACAGGGGAAATTTGAACCTGCAACCTCTTGATCTGCAGTCAAAACTCTAAACGCTGGATAGATAGTTACATAACGACTCAATCATTTGAATCAGGTGTGTTTGAGCAGGGAATCATCTACAACATACAGGGCAGGGGGCACAAGGGTTAATAACCACTGATCTATAATCTAAGCTTGATTCAATCTGTTTCTGTTTTGGCAGCAACTGTGTTGCAGGGTTTGTATTCAACAGTTTCACGTGTTCAGATGGATCCAGCCTAGATGCGTCGTGAATTATTGAGGATGGCTTGAGGGCTGATGGTGGAATGAGAAAGCTCTTCCTCCCTCTAAACACTTTTAAACTCATTGTCGAATTTTTGTTTTGTTTAATGTTAACACTTTATTGTTAATTAATGAGGAAAGTCGACCGTGATAATTGTTATTATTATTAACTGACGGTTACATTAAAGATATTGGCTTGCTCTCCCTCCCTGAACCTTTTCCAAAAAGCTTGTTTTTAAAGTTGACTTTCACCTCTCAGTTCGTTTTCAGTCAAAAACTCAACACTCTCTTGGTTCCTGTTGGATTTATTTGGGTGCAAATGACCAAATGCGCTAAATAATCTGATTGTTTATAACACGCTTTAATATTAGGAAATAACATCAGGTAATACTTAAATGCCTTCATAACGCGCTTTCTATTGAGCGCAAAGCATATTTCTTTTTAAAGCAAAAAAATATATACACAGTAAATCCAGTTGTCAGACAGTTGGCCCGGCTGTGGGCCTCCTGACCCTCAAAGCTCCTCACAACCTAGCTTCTCTCACTCTGTTTGCCTTTCTTCCACTCCAACTTTTCTTTTCCACACAAGCCAGCTCACAGTCTCATAGTGTCTGGCGCGGTAGAAGGGATTCAATCAATACTCAAACCATTCAGCTCTGGTGTCTCCCACATCATGCTTGTTCATGGTGTTCTAGAAGCGTCCATCTCTGTTGTATGATGGAAGGACAATGAGATTGGCGAGAGAGAGAAACAGAGAGAGTAAGAGGGAGAAACAGAGAAACAGAGAGAGAGAGAGAGAGAGAGAGAGAGAGAGAGAGAGAATGTGGGGAGCGAGAGAGGCAGACAGAGAGAGGGGCTCATCGATCACATAGGATGGTTAGCCAGGCTATTGGATTTGCTTTAACGTCTCAGTGCGTCACGACGACCGCAACAACAACACGAACAACCACGGCGGCAGCGCTGAAGGACGGATGGACCCCCCCCCGCTGGGGTCGTGACCCCGCTGGGGTCGTGACCACGCTGGGGTCGTGACCCTCTAGGTAGACTGAGCTAGCCTTGGACCCGGGTGGGAATGAGAACAAGAGAGAGAAAGAGGGGCCGGTCGATGGAGAGAAGAGAGGGAGGAAGAGGAGAGCGAGAGAGTGAGAGAGACAGAGAAAGAAAGAGAGAGCGATGGAGAGAGAGAGATGGAGAGAACACAATCCCATTGAGCCTCTGGAAACTTCTCTCAATTAACAGATGTCAGAGGCTGGTGTCATGTTCTGCTCAGGAACACTCAGGAGGAGATGTGCATGTGCTTGTCTCTGTCTCCCCCCTCTTTCCCTCCCTCCCTCCCTGGTGGGACAGCACTGGTGAGAGAGGGGAGAGGGAGGCAGAGAGGGAGGGAGGCAGAGAGGGAGGGAGGCAGAGAGGGAGGGAGGCAGAGAGGGAGGGAGGGAGGGAGACAAATAAGCGACCACAGCGACAGCCAGGCCAGGCCTAATTTGTTTTAGGTGTGCTCAGAATAGATAAGGATGAATCGGATGGCCTTCTCCCTCTCTCTCTCTCTCTCTCTCTCTCTCTCTCTCTCTCTCTCTCTCTCTCTCTCTCTCTCTCTCTCTCTCTCTCCCGCCCCCTCTCTCCTCTCCAACCTTTGGCTCCCTGGAGATAACAGAGTGCTCCCAGACAATCTATTCAGAAAGAGCAGTGGGGCCAAGTGGGGGGGGGGAGGGGGAGAGGGAACGAGGAATGGACGAGGAGAAGCCTGAGGGAATGACGCACGGTTGTGCAGATCCCTAACTTACTGGGATTTATTCAAGCTTTAAAACCTCAGATTAATTTGACGGTCTGGGGAGAGAGAGAGAGAGAGAGAGAGAACATAAGGCTTCCCTCTCTCCTCCATCTCCTCTTCCTCTTCATAACAAGGCTTCTCTGAGCTAAAGGGCAACCCTAAGCCCTGTCAAGACAATAGAACCAGCCACACACAGAGTGCTTAATTACACCCGTTTGCGTGACTGTGTGTGTGTGCGTGCCTGTGTGTGTGTTTGCCTGTGTGTGTGTGTGCGTGCCTGTGTCTGTGCGTGCCTGTGTGTGTGTGCGTGCCTGTGTGCCTGTGCGTGCCTGTGTGTGTCTATCTGGGCCAAGACCCCTCCAATTCCCCTTTTATCTTTTTTTTCCCCTTCCTGTCACGATTTGTCGTGCAGTGTGGCTTTTCAGCATCCTTCCATTTGCTCCAGATTTCCCCTCCTCTCTCCTCCTCCTCTCCATCTCGTCCCTCTCTTTTCCTTCAGTCCTCTCCCCGTCTCCCCCTCCTTCTCCTCCTCGCGTCCTCGCCTTTACAGCAAAAGGCTCAACAACAAGGCTGCTAAAGAATTTATCGTTTTGGCTGCTGCCACCAATTAAGGCCGGTGCTGTAATCTGAGTCGCCCCTCGTGGAGGTCCTGCAGCTCATCGCCTGAACCTCCCCCCCCTCCCCCCTCCCCACACCCTCCCCCCACCCTGGCCTCCACTTGATTTAGTACCACTGGCCCTGCATCGCAGCTGAAATCATTGTCATGGCAGCAGTGTATGGGAGGGAGGGGGGAGGAGACTGGAGGGGAGGTAGGGTGATGGAGGGAGGAGGGGGGTCAGCGAGGGGAGGTAGGGTGACAGAGGGAGGAGGGGGGTCAGCGAGGGGAGGTAGGGTGATGGAGGGAGGAGGGGGGTCAGCGAGGGGAGGTAGGGTGATGGAGGGAGGAGGGGGGTCAGCGAGGGGAGGTAGGGTGACAGAGGGAGGAGGGGGGTCAGCGAGGGGAGGTAGGGTGACGGAGGGAGGAGGGGGGTCAGCGAGGGGAGGTAGGGTGACAGAGGGAGGAGGGGGGTCAGCGAGGGGTGGTAGGGTGATGGAGGGAGGAGGGGGGTCAGCGAGGGGAGGTAGGGTGATGGAAGGAGGAGGGGGGTCAGCGAGGGGAGGTAGGGTGACAGAGGGAGGAGGGGGGTTAGGGTGATGGAGGGAGGAGGGGGGTCAGCGAGAGGGGGAGGTAGGGTGATGGAGGGAGGAGGGGGGTCAGCGAGAGGGGGAGGTAGGGTGATGGAGGGAGGAGGGGGGTCAGCGAGGGGGGGATTAGGGTGACAGAGGGAGGAGGGGGGTCAGCGAGAGGGGGAGGTAGGGTGATGGAGGGAGGAGGGGGGTCAGCGAGGGGGGGATTAGGGTGACAGAGGGAGGAGGGGGGTCAGCGAGAGGGGGAGGTAGGGTGATGGAGGGAGGAGGGGGGTCAGCGAGGGGGGGATTAGGGTGACAGAGGGAGGAGGGGGGTCAGCGAGAGGGGGAGGTAGGGTGATGGAGGGAGGAGGGGGGTCAGCGAGGGGGGGATTAGGGTGACAGAGGGAGGAGGGGGGTCAGCGAGAGGGGGAGGTAGGGTGATGGAGGGAGGAGGGGGGTCAGCGAGGGGAGGTAGGGTGATGGAGGGAGGAGGGGGGTCAGCGAGGGGAGGTAGGGTGATGGAGGGAGGAGGGGGGTCAGCGATGGGAGGTAGGGTGATGGAGGGAGGAGGGGGGTCAGCGAGGGGAGGTAGGGTGACAGAGGGAGGAGGGGGGTCAGCGAGGGGAGGTAGGGTGATGGAGGGAGGAGGGGGGTCAGCGAGGGGAGGTAGGGTGATGGAGGGAGGAGGGGGGTCAGCGAGGGGAGGTAGGGTGACAGAGGGAGGAGGGGGGTTAGGGTGATGGAGGGAGGAGGGGGGTCAGCAAGGGGGGGATTATGGTGACAGAGGGAGGAGGGGGGTCAGCGAGAGGGGGAGGTAGGGTGATGGAGGGAGGAGGGGGGTCAGCGAGGGGGGGATTAGGGTGACAGAGGGAGGAGGGGGGTCAGCGAGAGGGGGAGGTAGGGTGATGGAGGGAGGAGGGGGGTCAGCGAGGGGGGGATTAGGGTGACAGAGGGAGGAGGGGGGTCAGCGAGAGGGGGAGGTAGGGTGATGGAGGGAGGAGGGGGGTCAGCGAGGGGGGGATTAGGGTGACAGAGGGAGGAGGGGGGTCAGCGAGAGGGGGAGGTAGGGTGACAGAGGGAGGAGGGGGGTCAGCGAGGGGGGGATTAGGGTGACAGAGGGAGGAGGGGGGTCAGCGAGAGGGGGAGGTAGGGTGATGGAGGGAGGAGGGGGGTCAGCGAGGGGAGGTAGGGTGACAGAGGGAGGAGGGGGGTCAGCGAGAGGGGGAGGTAGGGTGATGGAGGGAGGAGGGGGGTCAGCGAGGGGAGGTAGGGTGATGGAGGGAGGAGGGGGGTCAGCGAGAGGGGGAGGTAGGGTGACAGAGGGAGGAGGGGGGTCAGCGAGGGGGGGAGGTGTAGAAAAGAATCCAGTGAGGTGTGGAAGAGCAAGGGAGGTAGAAGGAAAACATGGGAGAGCAGGGAGGGGTGGAGGGGTGGAGGGAGGGAGGGAGGGAGGGAGGGAGGGAGGGAGGGAGGGAGGGAGGGAGGGAGGGAGGGAGGGACGGAGGGAGGGAGGGAGGGAGGGAGGGAGGGAGGGAGGGAGGGAGGGAGGGAGGGAGGGAGGGAGGGAGGGAGGGAGGGAGGGAGGGAGGGAGGGAGGGAGGGAGGCTGGACAGTGTGAAAGTGCAGGTGGAGGACGCTAATGTGTGGCACTTTAAATTTTAAACAGACGCTCGTTCATTATTGATGGTGGCTCTGGCTGCGAAGTTAAAAGGTATCTTGTCATTACTGGGAAACTGTGTGTGTGTGTGTGTGTGAGTGAGTGTGTGTGTGTGTGTGAGTGAGTGTGTGTGTGTGTGTTTGCGCGTGTGCAAGAGATCAGAGTGCTTTGCAGATCTTTGCAGTGAGATGTTGGTTCGAAAACTGAACCTGGTCCTCTTTCATTGCTTGTGATAATTATGTAATAGGATATCCAATAACATAATATCGTATTACACAATACAGTACATGATTATGATACATATTGTGTGCTGTGTGATCATTGCTTAAGAGGACATGTCATCCAAGATGGAGGTGTCTAGCTGTGGGTGTGAGTAGGACAGGTTGGAACAGCACAGTTTGAACACTCAGTAGGACAGGTTGGAACAGCACAGTTTGAACACTCAGTAGGACAGGTTGGAACAGCACAGTTTGAACACTCAGTAGGACAGGTTGGAACAGCACAGTTTGAACTCTCAGTAGGACAGGTTGGAACAGCACAGTTTGAACTCTCAGTAGGACAGGTTGGAACAGCACAGATTGAACAGTCAGGAGCCTGTGGTTACTGACACGGAAGGAGAACCACCCGGAAGTCAGGGCAGAGGAAGAGCCGCTCTCTCCTCTCCTTCGTTCATCCCACATCTCTCCTCCTCTCCTTCCTTCATCCCACATCTCTCTCCTCCTCTCCTTCCTGTAGCTCTCCTCCCCTCTCTCCTAATCCTTCTCCTCCCTTCTCTCCAGGTCATCTAGGGCCCAGGGCCACCTCTCCTCCAGTCACCTCCACATCTCCTCCAGTCACTCCCACCTCTCCTCCAGTCACCCCCACATCTCCTCCAGTCACCCCCACCTCTCCTCCAGTCACCCCCACATCTCCTCCAGTCACCCCCACATCTCCTCCAGTCACCCCCACATCTCCTCCAGTCACCCCCACATCTCCTCCAGTCACTCCCACCTCTCCTCCAGTCACCCCCACATCTCCTCCAGTCACCCCCACATCTCCTCCAGTCACTCCCACATCACCTCCAGTCACCCCCACATCTCCTCCAGTCACCTCTCCTCCAGTCACCCCCACATCTCCTCCGTGAAGGCTCTGCTTTCACACATGCATATTTCATGACAAAACATCTGATAGTCACCGTGGGCAAGCGAGGGAGGTAAGCAGGAGAAAGACAGATAGACCGAGCCAGGCAAGTCAGGTAGGAGAGAGAGAGATGGAGAGAGAGATGGAGAGAGAGATGGAGAGAGAGATGGAGAGAGAGATGGAGAGAGAGATGGAGAGAGAGATGGAGAGAGAGACAGATGAAGAGAGACAAAGAGAGACAGACAGACAGACAGACAGTCTATGTGAGTCTGAGAGAGAAAGAGAGAGAGAGAGAGAGAGAGAGACAGACAGACTATGTGAGTCTGAGAGAAAGCGAGAGAGAGACAGATAGACAGATAGAGAGAGAGAGAGAGAGAGAGAGAGGAGAGAGGGAGAGAGAGAGAGGGAGAGAGAGTGTAACAGTGTGTTTTGACAAACTGTGACCGTGTTCCCTGTCTCCTCAGGGGGGGTGCTGAGTTGGCCAGGCAGGGGGTAGTCTCCAGGAATTAGGCCTATTTAAAGGCTGTTTGTGTGTGTGTGTGTGTGTGTGAATAGTTTGGGCAGGACCAGGCATGTTTAATGCAGTCAGAAACCTCAAGCCTATTGGCGTTTCTCTTCTGGGTTCTCTACAGGAAGTGTGTGATCTTAACAGCTGGGGTTTGTGTGTGTCTGTGTAAGTGTGTGTGTGTGAGTGTGTGTGTGTGTGTGTCTCTTTTGCAGGACTGGGCGTTCTATGATACGATATATCAACATATGAACAGTATTTGTTAACAAATTAGCATACTATGAACCGTATTCGTTAATTAACCCTAATGACTCATTAAGGCTCGTTAGCGTGTCATTAACGAGCTTCCAGACTGATAGAGACGCCGGCCGTCAGGAGTTACCCGCTAACGCTATCACGTCACTGGGTCATGTGACCCACCCTGGAACCCTGAAAACATGTTGACTTACGTGTAGATATTAATACCACAGAGGATGAGGAAAAACACTGGATTTGTATTGACTTTCTGTCTGTCTCTGTGTTCACCACACTGGCTGCCAACACTCGCCCGAGACATCCTTCCGCATCAAATCGACATTCAAATGATACTCTCCTTTTAGCTCCTCCCCCTCGTTGGGGACCATAGGTGTAGAGGGGCTATGAACTCATTGGCTGTGGGCCGTGGTTCCTAATCACCGTTTGGATTCCAGAACGTTTTAGAGAGCAGCCTCACTTCGCAGGCCTAGTCTCTAGGACGGGCTGTTCTATCCTGGTCCTCTGGGTCAAATGAATGGTAGTTACAAGGCTGCCACAGAGCTTGATAACAGCCCATTGATTTGACTGGGGTCTGCTGGAGCAGGGAAACATCTAGAACACGCAGGACAGAGGACTCAGAGGACCAGGCTTGAACAGCCCTGCTCTAGATGCTGGTCATTGGGTGAGATGCTGATTGAAATGAATCCCAGTTCTGTTCAGTTGAGAGGTGAGGGGAGAGACCAGCAGGTGGAGAAGAGACCCCCCCTACTTTGGCCCAGATGGTGCAGTCCCGGCATGTCTCTACTGTATGTGGGCAAGGATTTACCATGCGTGATGAATGGGAGGGGTGTCTCTCTTGAAGAACGATCAGCTAAGAGGCGTTTGCACCGACTTCGACCTATAAATGCCGTGCTTGCAGGTGTACAGTGTGTGTGTATGTACTGTGTGTGTGTGTGTGTGTGTACTGTGTGTGTGAACTGTGTGTTCTCTCTCTCCCCCCACTCTTTCTCCCCCCTCTCCCTTCCTCTCCTCCACAGCAGTAGTGAACAGAGTACAGTAGACTAGAAAAGCGTTTTCTCCAGTCGCTTCACTTCAGCGCTGGCCTAAGGTGGAGTGGACTACCCCTGCAGGTTCAGGCCTGTCTGTTGCTTTGGGCTGTGTGTGTGTGTGTGT
Organism: Hypomesus nipponensis; assembly: GCF_054491055.1. Lineage (NCBI taxonomy): Eukaryota > Metazoa > Chordata > Actinopteri > Osmeriformes > Osmeridae > Hypomesus > Hypomesus nipponensis. The sequence goes on along the minus strand of NC_140382.1, from coordinate 20,722,079 downwards.
GTGCGTGTGTGCGTGTGAGAATGTGTGTGTGTATGTGTGTGTGTGTCTGTGTGTATGTGTGTGTTTCAGCTGGCACATCTACCTCAGAAGGTCAAATATCAAGTCAGACGCAGCCAGAACAGAATCCATGCTAATTGCTCTCTCCTTCTCTCTCCCTCCCCCCTCTCCTTCTCTCTTCTTCTCTCTCCCTCCCCCCTCTCCTTCTCTCTTCTTCTCTCTCCCTCCCCCCTCTCCTTCTCTCTTCTTCTCTCTCCCTCCCCCCTCTCCTTCTCTCTTCTTCTCTCTCCCTTCCCCCTCTCTCTCCTTTTCTAGCTCATGCATTTCCATTTATTTTCTTCACCCTCCTGCTCGGTTTCACACCTACCCCTTTCAATCTCCCTCCTGCCTCTCTCTCAGTAATCAGCTTTAGGAGGTATCGAAGATGGAGATGGATTTGATTCTCTCTTTCGCTGACCCCCCTCCCCCCATAATCTCCTGCTCTGTCCTCTGACCACATCTCCCTCCTTCCTCCCACTTAGCTCTCAAGCACACCACCACACATCCTCAATATCCGTCCCTCCTCTCCTCCCTCTTCCTCTCCCCTCCTCTCCTTCTCCTTGTCCTCTCCTCCATCCCTCCCTTCCACCTGCCCTCCTCCTTCTCCTTTCCTCCTCTCTCTCCCCCTCCCTCCGTCTCCTCTCCCCCCTGCCTCCTTCTCCTCTCCCCCCCTGCCTCCTTCTCCTCTCCCCCCCTGCCTCCTTCTCCTCTCTCCCCCTCCCTCCCTCCTCTCTCCCCCTCCCTCCCTCCCCTCTCCCCCTCCCTCCCTCCTCTCTCCCCCTTCCTCCCTCCTCTCTCCCCCTCCCTCCCTCCCCTCCAACCCTCCCTCCCTCCTCTCTCCCCCTCCCTCGCTCCTCTCTCCCCCTCCCTCCCTCCTCTCTCCCCCTCCCTCCTCTCTCCCCCTCCCTCCCTCCCCTCTCACCCTCCCTCACCCCATATCCGTTGATTCAGCAGAAATCTCCTCACTTCCTCATTGCTCTGCGAGGCTTGAAAGACACTTAGCCTGATGAGGGTATGTCTCGCTGGCGGGCGGAGCATGCTGTGGAGTGGGTAGATTGGACTTAGGAATAAATGGATGGAGGGATCTAGGGATGGAAGGAAGATGCATGATATGGGGGCGGGGCGTCTATTTAGCGTCATAGTAACAGTAGCCAAGGGCGATAAGCTGTAACAGGAGAATGAAGACCAGTTGTTTACAAGTCATCATCATGTGTCTGGCCAGGTGCTCCTAAGACTGCTCAAAGTGTGTTCTCACAGGAAACTCTTTCTGGTGTTGTGTCATAGCACCCTTCAAGTCCACAGACCAAATACTGGATCCAAATACATCAATCAAATACTTCCTTTGTATTTGAAGTGGGGGCCATTTCCCTCCCAAGATGAGGAGGTGTAGGAGGTCAGGGTGGGGGAGGGGGGTGGAGGGGTGTTTGCGTTCCAGCGCTTGGCCGCAGGTTGCCGGGGGCAGTGGCGTGTGTGGAGTGAATAGATGAGCGGCCCGTTGGCGTGACAACGGTCGCTCGGGCCGACGGCCTTGGAGTCACTGCCCCTTTTATTAGCAGCGTTGGGTGGCTGGAAAATTGGCTCCGTGCGCGCGTGTGTGATGAGATTTCAGCCTCCTTCTAAGGCTCCAGGTGATGGATTGCTCTACCTTCCTGGACTGAACTCAGCGACGCCCCAATATTCCTGTGGACTAAAGTGACAGGCAATATATAACCCATCAGTTAAGGCTGACTGCACTGCTGTTGAAACTCTCTATCCTCACCCTCCCTCCCTCTCTCCGTTCATCCATCCCTCCATCCCTCTCTCCGTTCATCCATCCCTCCATCCACCCTCCATCCCTCTCTCTCTTCATCCTTCCATCCCTCCCTCCATCTTCTCCATGCCTCCCTCTATCCACCCTCCTTCTCTGTCTTCTCCCTCCCTCCCCGTCCCTCCCTCTCTCCATCCCTCCCTCTCTCTCTGTCCATCTCTGCTTCTGCATTCCTCTCTACACCTCCTGCTTTTTCTTCACCTCTCCCTCGCTCCACCTCTCCCTCGCTCCACCTC